>NC_080067.1:63504945-63809490 GCF_949987535.1 Balaenoptera acutorostrata | reverse complement strand
CCCATGAGCCACAACTACTGAGGCTGCGCTCCAGAGCCCACGAGCCACAACTACTGAACCCGCATGCCACAACTACTGAAACCCACACGCCTAGAACCTGTGCTCTGCAACAAGAGAAGCCACCACAGTGAGAAGCCCGTGAAGCCCGCGCACCACAACGAAGAGTAACCCCCACTCGCCCCAACTAGAGAAAGTACGGACACAGCAACGAAGACCCAATACAGCCAAAAATAAACATAAATAAATTTTTTTTAAATAAAATAAATCTGCCTTCTGTAATTCAGCCAATTCCCTAATATTTAGAATAGACTCTTGGATTTCATGGGGTCTCTAGACTGTTACAGATTGCCCTAAATTTAATCATTTCTTACATTAGTCA
Source organism: Balaenoptera acutorostrata (assembly GCF_949987535.1). Taxonomy (NCBI): domain Eukaryota; kingdom Metazoa; phylum Chordata; class Mammalia; order Artiodactyla; family Balaenopteridae; genus Balaenoptera; species Balaenoptera acutorostrata. The sequence continues at coordinate 63,809,111 of NC_080067.1, read as the reverse complement.
TAAATACAGTTGTTCTGATTGTGAACCACTGCTTACATGGGGACACTGACTTCACTCATGTCATTTTCAGCCTTTAGCTGCACATTGGAATCACCTGAGGGGTGTTTTTCAGTGATTACTTTTTTAAAATAATGCTGATGCTCAAGCCCACCCCAGACCAATTGTATCAAAATCTCTAAGAGTGGAACCTGGACATTTGTATAGAACAAACCCTGGCTCTTCCTTGGGAAAGCTCTCAATACTTAACCTCTCTTTTCCTCAGTTTCCTCATCTGTATATGAAAGTGATAAAGTTCTCATACAGTTATAGTGAGAACTAGGTGAATAAATACATGTAAAATGCTTAGAATATGCCTGGCCCATCATAAATACTCAGTGTTATCATTACCTCATAGGGTTATCATGAGAACAAAATAACTATGTGTTCAATAAGTATTAAACAGATGAATGAAAGAAGTTTGTAAACACTAATGTGCTATTCAAATGTAAAATGTTTGTAATATTTTATGTTGCATGTTGTAGTATACAGGTCTGAATATTACAGAAATTTAAGTTTATTTAAATTTTACATTGCTGTAATGCCAAGCACAACATATGTGCTTAATTATAGTTTTTAAACTGATTTGGTTGCATTTTCAAAGATCTTTACCACCAGAAGCAATTCTGTAATGACTATTGAAAATCTCGTGACAATAAAATGGAGTGGGAAATTTTGGGAAATCATTTTATCTAATGAGATTCTGGAAGACAAGGTACTGGCCTAATTCATTTCTGTGTCTCCTGAGTGTTGTGCAGTGACTGGGACATATTAGGAACCCGATAAATAGTAGGAAAGAATTGGGAGGTGAAGGTAGGAAGGGGTGTGCATCTCTTAGTCAAATTTAGGAACCCAAAGGAAAATGTTATGGGTTATGTTCTTAAGGACAAACATTATCTACTTTTTATTCATTTTGACTTTGAACAAGTAACTTAACCTTTCTGTGTGATTCAATTATTTCATCTTTAATATTAGCATATGAATTAGTACAACTGTTCTACTTGATTTAACAAATTTGAATGCTTTTTTACAAGTTTAAATTACTCAGTAAAATTGTGGAAATGATAACAGAGAACTGGAAGGGTGGGTTGGTTTGGATTAATTCAGTTGGTTTCATGGGTACAACGGTCATTTAACACGGGATGGGGGATGCCGATCCTTATCAATCAATTAACTTTTAATATTTACTGAGTGCTTGCTCGGTATCAGAAGCTGCAGTTGGTGCTGGTTGGACAAACAAGGCAAGTGCAGGCCATGGACCCTGGCTGCCTATAGTGGATAGAGCCGGGCAACTTAGTTCTGTTCCGTGGCCTCAGACTTATCCCTACCACTGGTTTCCTTGGAGGCCTGTGCAAAAAATGCCAGTGAATTCAGTCAATTCGAAGATCAGTGCCAGAAAAGCCACTCCAAGTCCATCCTCTATTCTTTGGAACATAATATGTAAAGTTGTCTTTTAAAGTTTTATCTTGAAATGGCATTTTACTGATTTTTCAGTAAAGAATCTTCCAAAATAGCCCAAAGAATATACATCTAAGTTTATTTCTATATAAACACCAACTTGCCAAACCCTGGCAATTCCATTCCTTTTGCTGATATCTTCTTTCAAGTTCATTACTTGTGATTAGGCTCTAACTACTTTTGTGTCTCCACTTTTCACTCCCTTCAATGAATTCTATACCTTGTTGCCTGACTAGTTTTCCTGCACAGGTATTTACACATACACTTAAAGTTGATAAGCACTGACATATCCTTTCTTGAGAAACATATTTTCACATCCAATTTCAGCTACCTCTATTTGTTGCATCAGAATGGAGACTTAAGTTTGTTGCATGCAGTCTTTTCTTATATTAAGAAATATTGAGTTTGACAGATATGAAGGAAGTGTACATAGCAGCTTGTGGAAGACCCTAAAGCCTCCTCAGTATTTGAATTAATGTTATATCAATATTTTATTAGGCTTAGCTTCTTTCTTTAATTAACAATGGTCCTCTTCTTAATCATTATAAAATTACTAATTAACTGGCTTCCCAGTAGTTTCAAAAGAAATCATAGAATCAACAATATTAAAGATCATCTAGTATAAACCCTTACTTTGAAAGTGGAAAAGCTGAGCTCAAAAGAGTTGAGATAACCAGCCCACTAAAAAAAAGGGATAAAAACAAGGCTAGGACCCAGATGTTAACACAAACCAAAGTCCTCCTCTACCTACTTTCCAAATCCACCATCTGTAGTCATTTTTTTTCCTGTATCCTTAATATTTTGCATCATCCCTGAAACACACTGTAAAAAATCCAGTTTGTGTTAAAAGTAGATTTAACAAAGAGATGAACTTCAAAAGGGTCAGCAGCGAAGGCTCACTGCTGGGGTTCTGCTCCACTTACCTGACAGAAGCATGAGTTCAGTTTAGTTGGCTTTTTGCAAGGGAGAGGTTTTGTCAGGCCAGAACTATTCCTGTTGTTTTGTTTTAGGTTCACAGGAAAGCAAACCGTCAAGGGGATGTTCTGATGTATCCATGAACTGCAGCTAAGCCATTCAGGGTCTTCTTAAAATAAAGCTCTGCTGGATTTTCTCAGTACAGCCTTCTAAAAGTTGACACAGCAAGAATTGCTTCTCGCCAGGTTCTATTTTTAAATCCCAGTCCAAAAAAATTTGTTAACTTCAAGACTGAGGTTCTGAACCACCTTTGGTGAGTCTTACCATCTTTCTAGAAAGACTGCTTAGTGGCTACACACTGTTAACCAGGAAGGAAGGAAAGAAGGGAGGGGGGGAGAGAAGGAGGGAGGGAGGAAGGGAGGAAGGAAGGGAGGGAAAAGATGAGGTGGGAGAGAGGAGGAAAAGGAAGGAAGAGAGGGAAGAAGGAAGGACGAGACGGAAGGAAGGAAAGATATCAGCTAATAATAGCTTTTATTTATTTGAGTATTATATGTGTCAAGCACTGTTCTAAGCACTTTACATATATTAGTTAAATTTTTTCCCACAACAACTCAAGGAGATAGGTTCTGTTATTATTCTCAGATGAGAAAACTTAGGCATAGAGGAGTTAAGTAACTTGCTCAAAGCCATACAGCTTGTACATGTATTGACCTATCTGGTCACCTCTAAATTTGAATGCAGAGTTGAGGTGTAGGTCAACAGCATATATAGAATGACCTCTGGCTTCCAGCCTGGAAAAGACTGCATTTCTGTTTTTGCTGTTCAGGCCTACAATTGTTCTGAAGCTATTTTATATGTTGTTCATCTATTTCTGTCTTATTGACTGAGCCCTTTCATATTTGACCTAAGATACGGGTGAAACCCAAGCTACTCTGGCCTTGTGTAGGGTTACACTGTTATGCTAGGTAGGAAAAATAATAATAACAGGACCTAATGTATACTAAGCACTATTCCACATAACTCGGCATATATTATTTTCTACAATCCTTATATATAGGCAGTGGAAATGGGCTGGGAGAAGTCAGGATCCTTGCTCAAATCCAAAAGGTATGGCCATACCCAGCCCTTGTTTCTACTGTACAAGAGCTGAAGTGCATAGCCTATGCGATGATAACCAAAAAGACTTTTTCCCATCCAAAGATGAAAAAAGAGCACAGAACATAAGGTTAGCAGACCTAAATTTGATTCTGTTCTAGCACTTTCCAGATGGACACAGCACTTTTTCTTCTTAGAATCCATTTCCTCATCTATTAATATAAATAAGGAATATAATACGTACCTTCATGGAATTGCCTAGAAAAAGTAAAGGATATAACCCGTGTAATAAGTATTTGTAAACTCTAAAGCTATAATCATTAAATATAATTCAGATATATACTAAGTAACACACAATGCAATTTATCGTAAGACTAATTTAATTTTTGACATGGTCTATTATGGAATTTTCCACCAGATTCTAAAAGGGATAAATTGACTTTGTTTATCATTATTAAAGAGAAGGAAAATAAAAACTAATTTTCCAAGGGCAAATTGTTCTACCACCTCAGAACAAGTTTACATTCTTTCTATTATATCAGTGGTTTTCAAACTTTTGTCTCAATGCCCTCTCTGTACTCTTAAAAAATATTAAAGACCTTTTGTTTATATGGATTATATCTATTGGCATTTACTGTATTAAAAAAGAAGACTATGAAAAATTTTAACTATGTACTTATTAAATTCATTGAAAAATAGCAATAAATCACTCATTGCTAACACCCATAACAGTTTTTTAACTCTATTTTTAAAAAATAGAAATTTTGGTGAGAGGCATGGCATTGTTTTACATTTTTGCAAATTTCATTAATATAAGGGCTTAATAGAGGAAAATTGAATTCTATCTGCTTCTGCAATTAATCTGTTGCAATTTGGGGGGTTGAAATATAAAAAGAAAAATTTGTCTTCATACAACTATACAGTTGGGAAAGGAAGGAGTATTTTAATAGCCATTTCAAATAATTATGAAGTCTTTGATGCTATATCAAAACTTGACATGTTATTTCACAAAGTTTAGTAGCAGTGTGGCATTTTCAGTGATATCAATAAACTTTGTGTACTTTTTATATTAAAATCCATTGTTTTTCCTTACACTTTGTATGGATCTTTAATTCATGCACAGTTTTGATAACATGCCATGTATCTGTCACTTGGAAAATGTTAATTCACTGAGTTATTCATATCTTTCAAATGTTGCCATACTTCATTATATAATATCAAAAATACTTCATTAATATCACTGAGCTCATCAGGAACATCTTTAACTATCTGGAAGTTATCAAGCTCACAGTGGCAGATACAAGTTTCCAAAATTCTAACTTTCATCGAAAGTTTGAATTTTGGCAACAAAAATTAGTTGTTCTCCTTGCAAGACTCTCTTCATTTATTTGGGGGGAAAAAATGTAAGATTTCCAAACCTAAGTAACCATAGTTTGTCTGTCAGTCATTTTTTTCAAGTAAAAATGCTGTTTCATTTATTTTAAAGTGGCCAGTTCAGTTCCCAACAAGTACAGTTTGGTGCCACCACCTTGATTCTTACTAAGGTGCTAACAGTTTTACCCACTGTTGCCTTTGCACCATTAATGCAAATGTCAACACAGCAAAAAAAGGTAAATAACATTTTTTTTTTCAAAATTAACACTGATACATTTTTTTAAATTTATTTATTTATTTTTGGCTGTGTTGGGTCTTTGTTTCTGTGCGAGGACTTTCTCTAGTTGTGGCAAGCGGGGGCCACTCTTCATCGCGGTGCGTGGGCCTCTCACTATCGCGGCCTCTCTTGCTGCGGAGCACAGGTTCCAGACGCGCAGGCTCAGTAGTTGTGGCTCACGGGCCTAGTTGCTCCGCAGCATGTGGGATCTTCCCAGACCAGGGCTCGAACCCGTGTCCCCTGCATTAGCAGGCAGATTCTCAACCACTGCACCACCAGGGAAGCCCCCAACATTTTAATACTATTATGAAAAATAGTTTTAACTTCACAGATCACCTGAAAGAATCTCAGAAACCACCAGCGTTCTGTGGACAACACTCATGAACTAGCATTGCTTCTTAAGTGTTGAAGGCATGCTTCATTCTGATGATTTTCTGGATTTCTTAAACTTTCTTAACAAAAACTCTTAATGTAAGGTGGATTTGGATGTGTAAGATAGATATGAATGTGTGTTAGCATGAAGATATTCACAATATATTGTTGAGTAAAAAACATAGTTTAGTATTTATACTATTGGGCTGGCCAAAAGGTTCATTCAGTTTTCTCCATAAGATGGCTCTAGTAGCACTTAGTTGTCTTTAACTTCATTAGAAACAATGTTGTTAGATTGTATGTGACAGCTGTCATATCAGCGTGCATTTAAAAAAGACTTCTCGGGCTTCCCTGGTGGTGCAGTGGTTGAGAATCTGCCTGCTAATGCAGGGGACACGGGTTCGAGCCCTGGTCTGGGAAGATCCCACATGCTGTGGAGCAACTAGACCCGTGAGCCACAACTACTGAGCCTGCGCGTCTGGAGCCTGTGCTCCACAACAAGAGAGGCCACGATAGTGAGAGGCCCGCGCACTGTGATGAAGAGTGGCCCCCGCTTGCTGCAACTAGAGAAAGCCCTAGCACAGAAACGAAGACCCAACATAGCAATCAATCAATAAATCTTTAAAAAAAAAAAAAGAAAAACCCCCAGAGTTGTGGGTTTATTTAAAAATAAATAAATAAATAAATAAAAATAAAAAAGACTTCTCAAAATTGGCGAATTTTTGTGTAGCCATTTTAATATTGAAGATGGAAGAAAAAACCCAACATTTTTGGCATATTATGCTTTATTATTTCAAGAAAGGTAAAAACACAACTGAAACAAGAAAAGATTTGTGCAGCGTATGGAAAAGGTGCTGTGACTGATCGAACGTGTCAAAAGTGGTTTGCGAAGTTTCGTGCTGGAGATTTCTTGCTAGACGATGCTTCACAGTTGGGTAGACCAGTTGAAGTTGATAACAATCATAATTAAAATATTGGGAAATGTTATACCATGTGGGAGATAAGCGACATACTCAAAATATCCAAATCAAGCATTGAAAATCATTTGCACCAGTTTGGTTCTGTTCATCACGTTGATGTTTGGGTTCCACTTAAGGTAAGCGAAAAAAACCTTCTTGACCATATTTCCACATGCGATTCTCTACTTAAACGTAAAGAAAACGGTCCATTTTTAAAACAAATTGTGACGGGTGATGAAAAGTGGATACCGTACAATAATGTGGAACAGAAGAGGTCGTGGGGCAAGTGAAATGAACCACCACCAACCACACCAAAGGCCAGTCTTCATCCAAAGAAGGTGATGTTGTGTATATGGTGGGATTGGAAGGGAGTCCTCTATTATGAGTTCCTTCCAGAAAATGAAACAATTAATTCCAACAAGTACTGCTCCCAATTAGACCAACTGAAAGCAGCACTTGACAAAAAGCATACGGAATTTGTCAACAGAAAACACATAATCGTCCATCAGGATAACGCAAGACTGCATGTTTTTTGATGACCAGGCAAAAACTGTTACAGCTTGGCTGGGAAGTCCTGATTCATCTACCATATTCACCAGACACTGAACCTTCAGATTTCCATTTATTTCGGTCTTTACAAAATTCTCTTAATGGAAAAAATTTCAATTCCCTGGAAGACTGTACAAAGCACCTGGAACAGTCCTTTGCTCAAAAAGATAAAAAGTTTTGGAAAAAAAACAAATAACACACAAGGGAATCCCCATAAGGTTAACATCTGATCTATCAGCAGAAACTCTGCAAGCCAGAAGGGAGTGGCAGGATATACTTAAAGTGATGAAGGAGAAAAACCTACAACCAAAATTACTCTACCCAGCAAGGATCTCATTCAGATTCGATGGAGAAATTAAAACCTTTACAGACAAGCAAAAGCTGAGAGAGTTCAGCACCACCAAACCAGCTTTACAACAAATGCTAAAGGAAATTCTCTAGGCAAGAAACACAAGAGAAGGAAAACACCTACAATAACAAACCCAATACATTTAAGAAAATGGGAATAGGAACATACATATCAATAATTACCTTGAATGTAAATGGATTAAATGCTCCCACCAAAAGACACAGGCTGGCTGAATGGATACAAAAACAAGACCCATATATATGCTGTCTACAAGAGACCCACTTCAGACCTAGGGACACATACAGACTGAAAGTGAGGGGATGGAAAAAGATATTCCATGCAAATGGAAATCAAAAGAAAGCTGGAGTAGCAATTCTCATATCAGACAAAATAGACTTTAAAATAAAGATTATTACAAGAGACAAAGAAGGACACTATATAATGATCGAGGGATCGATCCAAGAGGAAGGTATAACAATTGTAAATATTTATGCACCCAACATAGGAGCACCTCAATACATAAGGCAAATACTAACAGCCATAAAAGGGGAAATTGACAGCAACACAATCATAGTAGGGGACTTTAACACCCCACTTTCACCAATGGACAGATCATCCAAAATGAAAATAAATAAGGAAACACAAGCTTTAAATGATACATTAAACAAGATGGACTTAATTGATATTTATAGGACATTCCACCCAAAAACAACAGAATACACATTTTTCTCAAGTGCTCATGGAACATTCTCCAGGATAGATCATATCTTGGGTCACAAATCAAGCCTTGGTAAATTTAAGAAAATTGAAATCGTATCAAGTATCTTTTCCGACCACAACGCTATGAGACTAGATATCAATTACAGGAAAAGATCTGTAAAAAATAGAAACACATGGAGGCTACACAATACATTACTTAATAACGAAGTGATTACGGAAGAAATCAAAGGGGAAATCAAAAAATACCTAGAAACAAATGACAATGGAGACACGACGACCCAAAACCTATGGGACGCAGCAAAAGCAGTGCTAAGAGGGAAGTTTATAGCAATACAAGCCTACCTCAAGAAACAGGAAACATCTCGAATAAACAACCTAACCTTGCACCTAAAGCAATTAGAGAAAGAAGAACAAAAAATCCCCAAAGCCAGCAGAAGGAAAGAAATTATAAAGATCAGGTCAGAAATAAATGAAAAAGAAATGAAGGAAACAATAGCAAAAATCAATGAAACTAAAAGCTGGTTCTTTGAGAAGATAAACAAAATTGATAAACCATTAGCCAGACTCATCAAGAGAAAAAGGGAGAAGACTCAGATCAATAGAATTCGAAATGAAAAAGGAGAAGTAACCACTGACACTGCAGAAATACAAAAGATCATGAGAGATTACTACAAGCAACTCTATGCCAATAAAATGGACAACCTGGAAGAAATGGACAGATTCGTAGAAATGCACAAACTGCCGAGACTGAACCAGGAAGAAATAGAAAGTATGAACAGACCAATCACAAGCACTGAAATTGAAACTGTGATTAAAAACCTTCCAACAAACAAAAGCCCAGGACCAGATGGCTTCACAGGTGAATTCTATCAAACATTTAGAGAAGAGCTAACACCTATCCTTCTCAAACTCTTCCAAAATATTGCAGAGGGAGGAACACTCCCAAACTCATTCTACGAGGCCACCATCACCCTGATACCAAAACCAGACAAAGATGTCACAAAGAAAGAAAACTACAGGCCAATATCACTGATGAACATAGATGCAAAAATCCTCAACAAAATACTAGCAAACAGAATCCAACAGCACATTAAAAGGATCATACACCATGATCAAGTGGGGTTTATCCCAGGAATGCAAGGATTCTTCAATATACGCAAATCAATCAATGTGATACACCATATTAACAAATTGAAGGAGAAAAACCATATGATCATCTCAATAGATGCAGAGAAAGCTTTTGACAAAATTCAACACCCATTTATGATAAAAGCCCTGCAGAAAGTAGGCATAGAGGGAACTTTCCTCAACATAATAAAGGCCATATATGACAAACCCACAGCCAACATTGTCCTCAATGGTGAAAAACTGAAACCATTTCCACTAAGCTCAGGAACAAGACAAGGATGCCCACTCTCACCACTACTATTCAACATAGTTTTGGAAGTGTTAGCCACAGCAATCAGAGAAGACAAAGAAATAAAAGGAATCCAAATCGGAAAAGAAGAAGTAAAGCTGTCACTATTTGCAGATGACATGATACTATACATAGAGAATCCTAAAGATGCTACCAGAAAACTCCTAGAGCTAATCAATGAATTTGGTAAAGTAGCAGGATACAAAATTAATGCACAGAAATCTCTTGCATTTCTATACACTAATGACGAAAAATCTGAAAGTGAAATTAAGAAAACACTCCCATTTACCATTGCAACAAAAAGAATAAAATATCTAGGAATAAACCTACCTAAGGAGACAAAAGACCTGTATGCAGAAAATTATAAGACACTGATGAAAGAAATTAAAGATGATACAAATAGATGGAGAGATATACCATGTTCCTGGATTGGAAGAATCAACATTGTGAAAATGACTCTACTACCCAAAGCAATCTACAGATTCAATGCAATCCCTATCAAACTACCACTGGCATTTTTCACAGAACTAGAACAAAAATTTTCACAATTTGTATGGAAACACAAAAGACCCCGAATAGCCAAAGCAATCTTGAGAACGAAAAATGGAGCTGGGGGAATCAGGCTCCCTGACTTCAGACTATATTACAAAGCTTCAGTAATCAAGACAGTTTGGTACTGGCACAAAAACAGAAATATAGATCAATGGAACAGGATAGAAAGCCCAGAGATAAACCCACACACATATGGTCAACTTATCTTTGATAAAGGAGGCAAGCATATACAGTGGAGAAAAGACAGCCTCTTCAATAAGTGGTGCTGGGAAAATTGGACAGGAACATGTAAAAGTATGAAATTAGAACACTCCCTGACACCATGCACAAAAATAAACTCAAAATGGATTAAAGACCTAAGTGTAAGGGCAGACACTATCAAACTCTTAGAGGAAAACATAGGCAGAACACTCTATGACATACATCACAGCAAGATTCTTTTTGACCCAGCTCCCAGAGAAATGGAAATAAGAACACAAATAAACAAATGGGACCTAATGAAACTGAAAAGCTTTTGCACAGCAAAGGAAACCATAAACAAGACCAAAAGACAACCCTCAGAATGGGAGAAAATATTTGCAAATGAAGCAACTGACAAAGGATTAATCTCCAAGATTTACAAGCAGCTCATGCAGCTCAATAACAAAAAAACGAACAACCCAATCCAAAAATGGGCAGAAGATCTAAATAGACATTTCTCCAAAGAAGATATACAGATGGCCTACAGACACATGAAAGAATGCTCAACATCATTAATCATTAGAGAAATGCAAATCAAAACTACAATGAGATATCATCTCACACCGGTCAGAATGGCCATCATCAAAAAATCTAGAAACAATAAATGCTGGAGAGAGTGTGGAGGAAAGGGAACACTCTTGCACTGTTGGTGGGAATGTAAATTGATACAGCCACTATGGAGAACAGTATGGAGGTTCCTTAAAAAACTACAAATAGAACTACCATACGACCCAGCAATCCCACTACTGGGCATATACCCTGAGAAAACCATAGGTCAAAAAGAGTCATGTACCAAAATGTTCATTGCAGCTCTATTTACAATAGCCAGGACATGGAAGCAACCTAAATGTCCATCGACAGATGAATGGATAAAGAAGATGTGGCACATATATACAATGGAATATTACTCCGCCATAAAAAGAAATGAAATGGAGGTATTTGTAATGAGGTGGATGGAGTTAGAGTCTGTCATACAGAGTGAAGTAAGTCAGAAAGAGAAAAACAAATACAGTATGCTAACACATATATATGGAATCTAAGGGAAAAAAAGAAAAAAAAGGCCATGAAGAACCTAGTGGCAAGACGGGAAGAAAGACACAGACCTACTAGAGAATGGACTTGAGGATATGGGGAGGGGGTGGGGTGAGATGTGACAGGGTAAGAGAGTGGCATGGACATATATACACTACCAAATGTAAAATAGATAACTAGTGGGAAGCAGCCGCATAGCACAGGGAGATCAGCTCGGTGCTTTGTGACCACCTAGAGGGGTGGGATGGGGAGGGTGGGAGGGAGGGAGATGCAAGAGGGAAGAGAAATGGGAACATATTGTATATGTATAACTGATTCACTTTGTTATAAAGCAGAAGCTAACACACTATTGTAAGGCAATTATACTTCAATAAAGATGTTTAAAAAAAAAAAAAAGTTTTGGAAAGATGGAATTATGAAGTTGCCTGAAAAATGGTAGAACGTAGTGGAACAAAACGGTGAATGCATTGTTCAATAAAGTTCTCGGTGAAAATGAAAAATGTGTCTTTTATTTTTACTTAAAAACCGAAGGCACTTTTTGGCCAACCCAATACATCCACTTTTACGTCATAAAAATACATTTGTGTATATATACATATATATGAACATATATATTTATAAACATATATATGTGTATGTCTGTGTATAAATATTGGGGATGACAACAAGAGAGAATAAGAGGGGTTAGGAGTAATAGGAGTTGTTAATCTTTTCCTTTTTGCTATAAAGCAAAAGGATTTCATTAAATGTTTACTGAGCATCATTAATGTGATAAGCGCAGTTCTGCACTTTAAAATTTTTTTTTAGTGTTTCTTATAAGGAGAAGCTTCTGTTTTTATAATCTTAAAAAGCTTTGTCCATGTGGGGCACAGTCCTATATCCATGGCAATTCAGCTGTTCCTTTTACTGGAGCCTCACTTCATCTCTAAAACCCTCACACTCGCCTACCCAGGACGATTTTGCAAGAGTGCAGAGTTTTTAAAAGACTCTTTATTGAAGTCTACATCTACTTCCAAAGATGTATTTAAATTAATTGAGCTGCAGCCAGCCTCTGTCTCTCAGTACTGTGTTATCAATATAGTATCCACTTCAGGTATTAATAGGTGATTGCAAGAAAAGTCTTCAAAGAGACCCTACAGGGCTCTCAAGTTGATACAAGCTTCGTGCTCTTTATCACTAAAATTTCTCTGATCTGTATTGTTCAAGGAGTCTTTCTCATTGTCTCTTTATAATTTTGTGACGACCTCCATAATACAAGCATCTAAGATTTGGGTTTGATTCCTGAAGAGGAAAAAAAGGAAAAATGCAAAGGTTAGAACTGATGGAAGAAGATCTATATTCACTGTGGTCTGTGGGATGCTGTGGTCTTGTAGAAAGAAGTCTGTTCTGTAGCTCTGAGGTTTGCTTACATGTAGCTGAATATCCTTCAGTAGTTTGCATGTAACGTAATTATTTTTAAATATAAATAACAAAGGAGTGTCTCATTAAGTTGCGAGAATCCCCAAAGAAACTTTGAGGAAGAAGATAAATATTGTGATTGAATCTACCTTACTCTACCTCACCTTACTCCAGCTTTCCCCCATTATAAAGTTTTATCCTCTGACAAGTTAAAAACAAGTGAAATGCAATGGAAGCAATGAGTAAATACATTCCTTTTCAATATTTTATACTCCCTGGGCAGTTCACTTCTTAGATTTGCATAAAGAATTCCTCCTGTTGCTGATGTCCAAAATCACAATAAATCCTTTTAGTTGTTCTGCAGTACTGAAAAATTTTGCATTGTATTTTTTTTAAACAGACTCCTTTTGTTTTTGTCAAATAGCAAGAAACAACAAGAAAAGTTTAGATATTGCTTTAGAACTTTACAGAGTGCAAAAATATCCTTCATTAAATGCAAAATGTTTTTCTGTATTAGTCAAAATATATTCTCTCTTTCTCTCTAGCTATCAATCTCTGTCTCTATCTCTCAAGTTTTTTGTTTCATCGTACTTTTCCTAAAATAATTTTACATGTTGCCAAAATAAGTGAGTGCCTAGAATGTGTTGTTTGTAGGCCCATTCACTGCTAATTTAATCCCTGACTACAGAAAATACAGATGCTTTTATCACTTATAGTTGCCAGTATGGAAAAAGTAATCTATGGTACACAAAGTGATGAATTAAGCATGTCAGAATTAGTGTGTGGTCAGCTCTCAACCAACAACACACCAATTGTAAAAGGCTCCATGGCTGACACACACTGACCACTTTAGTGGCCCTCAGCTGCTTTCCTTGCTCCACTCTTCTTTCCTCCAATCCATTTCCCACACTTAAGCCAGAGTAGGCCTCCTAAAGCACAGATGTGATAATGTCACTCTCCTGCTTAAAACCCTGCATGGCTCCACATTGCCTTTAACATAAAGATGTGATTTTCAAGACCCCACCTTCCTCTGCAGCCTCATCTGAGATCACCCTCCCAAAACCCAACTCTGCTTCAGCCACACCGTCCTCCTTTCTGATGTTAGAAGACCCTGCCACCTCCTAACTTTGGTCTTCCCTCTGCATGCCCTCTCTTCCACCTGGATGGCTTGTCCTCATCATTCAAATCCCAGTGTCTCTTCCAGGCATCCTCTGATCTTTACACAAAGTGAAGTCCCATGGTCTCCTTCACATCTCCAGACTCCTCTGTCATAGGTTCCTCACAAGTTTAACTGCTTGCTTAATTCCCTCCTTTCCCCAGTAGACATCGAGCTTTCCGAGACCAGGGGACCACACCTCCCTTGTGGGCTCTAGAGCCCCAGATCTCAGCACATTCATAGTAGATGATCAAAAGTACTTAGAGGATGAGTGAATAACACAGCCCCTGACCTCAGGAAGCTCAAAATATAGTGGTTAAGTAGACCAAAAATATGGCAAAAACTATTCCATTATCACCTTAGACATGACACCCAAGTCTCTTTTATGGAAAAAAATTGATATTTTGAATCTATAGAATGTATTAAAAATAAAATTTTACTAATATACTTTTATTGTGAAGTACAATATATATAAAATGTTTAAAGTAGTATGAGAATAAAATGAATATACTCCATACTTATGCCAAGGAAAAATAAATGACCATATTTGAGAAGCTCCCTCTATCCCTTATCTCATCACCAAATAAGGGAGGTTTCATAGTTGTTTATTTTTTGAAAACCATTTCTTCCTTATTAGCTGATTAAGTCATATGGAATTTCCTGTAAAAATCAACAAAGTGCAAAAAATGCCATATGTATTTGTATGCATTTGTGCTTATTTTTTCCAGTAATGGATGTCATATTTTCTGAAAATTTCAGGAGTGATCCACTACCTATTACTCTTTTTGTGATTACTATCACATAACTGTATTGACTGAATCTAGCATGCCTAGTGCTAAAAGGTTGATCATGCATCAACATGAAGCAACCCCTGTTCTAAATTAATACAATTTTGTCTAAACAAACTCATAAAGTATTTGAACGTCTGACATTGTCACACACTCTACCTTGCATCTTCCCAAGTTAAAAAAAAAATTGCCTCGTAACTCAAATATACAGTTTCTAGCCATCAGACGCCTTTTTACTTGAGCCAAGGATTCAGAGGATACTTGATCTCAGGTGGTCGGTGACAATACTTTATATAAATAAAACTATTTAAACTTTGCCTTTCATTATATGCCACTTTATTTTTCCCCTCATTAGCAGTAATACGTTCTTTTATTTATTTATTTATTTATTTATTTATTTATTTATTTATTTATTTATGGCTGTGTTGGGTCTTCGTTTCTGTGCGAGGGCTTTCTCTAGCTGCGGCAAGTGGGGACCACTCTTCATCGCGGTGCGCGGGCCCCTCACTATCGTGGCCTCTCCCGTTGTGGAGCACAGGCTCCAGACGCGCAGGCTCAGCAATTGTGGCTCACGGGCTTAGTTGCTCCGCGGCATGTGGGATCCTCCCAGACCAGGGCTCGAACCCGTGTCCCCTGCATCGGCAGGCAGACTCTCAACCACTGCGCCACCAGGGAAGCCCTTAGTAATACTTTCTATATCAAGCAAGGTGTTAGTTGACCTTTGTCAAAAAGTTGTGTGTGAAGGGCTACATGTCCCCTGGACTCTGCTGTTTTAATCTTTTAACTGATTGTCACATGTCCAGTGGATAAATGAGCTGTCGATGGCCCAGATCTTTCTTGCGCCTATACATCCTATGGCTTAGAAGAGCTCCCTGAACAAGTAATTGCCCAGAAGCCTTTATCCATGACAAAGATGAATGGCAACCCAGACCTGCCTACCTTCTGGGGATTTCCATGTCTTATCTATAATGTTGTCATCAATGAATTTATAAGCCATTGCAGAAAAGGGATGAACAAAAGAAGCCATCAGGAGACTGATGGAGAAATGACAAGAACTGTAGTGTTGAGTTAGGATTCCTGAGGTTATCAAGGCCACGGGGGAGAGCCCAGAGGTAAGAGTATTGGGCTATACCTCCAGGGAATATCACTCTCAGGAAGAAGAAAGATATATTCTAAGCTGTTGTGGCTGTGTGTAGATCCATATGAAAAAAAAAAAAAATCCTCAAGTTATTTTAGCCATAATTTTTAAAAAGCTGGTTGCAAGTCAATGAGTCACATAGATGTAGCTTAATGGTAAACAACTTTAACTTTCTGCATAGATTTTCTGGCTGAAGCACAAACTTTGGGTTGACTCTTGTCAGAAACAAAATTTCATAGACAAATTTTTCTCAAGCACTGTCATCAGTGTCATCTGTGCATCACAGAGGCGTAATATACCTGGCAAACAGAATGCTTATAGAGGCAGCAAGTTTTTTCTTTCCTTTTTATTAAAGTTAAAAGATTGCTGTTTTCTCTCACAAAGACATGAAATCATCATGTCCAGATCAGTGGTTATAAAGGAGTCATTAGCAGGTGTGCGATGCCAGGTGCACCAACCAGGTGCACCAGTGAGAGGGAAAAGGAGCCACTGGAGAAGCCAGTGATAAGCACTGTTTTTGATTTTGGCGTAACACGCTTCTAGCCCCCATCTGGTAGGGCCAACGCATATAACAACAAGAAATCATGTCAATAAGGATCAGAAGCAGAGCATCAAGTAACAGTTTGAGTTTTAAAGAGATTATTCCTTATTTTTCTCAAGCTACAAAAATATAGAATACATAGTTTGCCTTTTTATTAGTTTTTTGGGGGGAAAGGAGACTTTTTATGTGACAGTAGTGTTTATTTACCATTTGAGGATCCAAAATAATGGCAGTTCTCTCAGGCCCCTTACCTGTCTTACACCAACAAGCACTCCAGCCCTGCTCTTTGAGTGATGACAGGTAAAACTGCCAAATGGGAGTGCTTTTAGTTTCACCTTGCCTTGGAAATAGCACCAATACCACATAATGCCAAGAAATCTACTAGATTGAAATATATATCATTTTTCAATCGTCTTCAGCAGGCAGGAAACAATTTTTATATATCAGTCATTACATGATATACCACTGCATTTACAGCTTCAAGAGCCTAGTCTAGAGGAGAAGAGAAAATGATTTTTGTAGAGACAAGAACCCTTCAGATGAAAGAACTGGACTCAGAATTTTCCTGTTAAGTAGGACATCATTTTTTGTTTGTTTTTTTCTTTGAAAGTGGTTTTGTTTGGTTTTGGAAGTGAGGGAGGGTTAAGAAGAGTGTATTTATTGTCCTCAAAGTAATGTGGAACATTGCTGAAGCTGACATAACTGAAATTTCAAGTTTAATTTTTGTTTTCTGCCTACTTAATCTCAATAAACCACCCAAGTACTGTACTATTCCTTAGAACATATGTAACCCCTCTGAGTAGCCATTAGCCATCTTAGCCCTGCCTGAGTCTTGCTACTTTTGTTGGATGTACCAGAGGTAAATACCGCATAGCCCAGAGTAAAGTGAAGTTATTTGCAGGAAACACTGATGATCAAAGAATATGAAATTAAGGACGATGATTAATGTCAACTGGAACTGCCTATCACACCCTGTATTCATCTCAGAAAATTGAGTTTGATCACTTGCTTTTGACTGAGAGCTATAAATATCCCAGCCCTTTGATCAGAAATTCTCTTCCCTAATCTTAGTGATAGGACCTATCACTAGCACTAGAAATGCAGTTCACTGATTTGCTTTTCAAATGAAAGTAATGATTTGCTGTAGGGTAACAAATCCTAAACTTTTAGTGCTCTTATTTTGGAAGCTTACTAAACCAATGGTTTTGCTTTTTGCGTTTTAAAATTAAATTAAATTAAATAAACCTTGGAGGAAACAATCTGTAAAAATGTGATAGTATGTACTATAAGTACTATACTTTAAAAATAGTATATACTATATGTACTATACTTTCCCAATTAGACTTAGCCTTAAAATCAGCAGATAGATGGACAGATATGCAAAAAGCAAGTATAGTAAAATGTTAGTGGTAGAATCTAGGTAGTAAGTTTATAGATGCTCACTGTAAAATTCTTTTAACTTTGCTGTATGTTTGATTTCTTATGATAAAATATTGGAAAAGATATGTAAGAAGGTGCATACCTAATACTGAACTTGTGTTCTTGAGAAAATGTCATCGTACAATGACATAAGATTGAGCAACCTTAATGGATATTTATGTCGGAGAATTCTCATCTTTGAAAAACCTGGAAAATAGAAAATATTCTAAGAAGCTTTAAAACTGTCCAGGTTATTTTCTTATAGACCAAGAGCCACTCTAAAGATAGGAAAGGCAGCATTAAGGAGGGTCTGCAAGGCTATAGTGAAAATTATAATGTACATCACTGCCATTTTATTGTTCAACTAATAAGTAACTGGAATATCTGTTTTCCCAATTACACTTAGCCTTAAAATCAAAAAATTACTAAAAAAAAAAAAATTACTAAATATCTGGTCATATGCATATGACTTAAAACATGGTTTAAAATGCATCAACATATTTGTTGTGCTTACATTTCTTTTTTCACCCAGCAATATACCTTTAGGACAGAATTTGATTACCATATGTTATGTTTCCTCAAGCCTGGCCCGAAACTAAAAAATTACACCCTGTGGCTATTTTGTTTTTCCATAACATCACAGTTGGTGGGGGGGAGAACACAACTGTGAATGTCTTTAAAAAAGAAAAAAATAGTTCTTGAAAAATGCCAAGTGTAATAAGCACCTCTGCAAATAATTCTCTGTAATGAATTTCCCCTTCAGAAGGTTGATTTCCTCCATCTATAAGAAAAATAAAAGATCTGCAAATTGTCCTTTTAATTGGTAAGCTGATTACTTTCTATTTAAAAGGTCTGTCCAGGCTTATGTCCTAAATGGAGAAACTCTCAAGCTTTTATTCCAAGTCTTTGGGGAGAAACTCCTCCCTCTTTTTCTGTTTTCTCCTTTCATTGTTTCTTTGGCTCCCACAACAGTGGTGTTGGTAGATGTGCTGACACTGCGGATCTTTTAAAAAAAGAAGGGACATGGGACCAAAATGATATCAAAAACTGAAAGCTAATATTATAAGGGAGAGTGAAGAGGAAAGGGACTTATTAAATACAATAAACAAAACATCCACTTCACCATCCTACCACACTGGCCACAAGGGACAGAAGCAATAACTGTACCATGAAACTTACATTTAAAGAAAAAAAAACAAAAAAAAAACTAGTATTTATCCCTCCAGAAACATATTAAAGGAAGGGTAAAGCCCTGACCCAGTCGCTTTTCTGCAAAGTAGACTTAAAATGAGTCTTTTCTATGGCAATTGTATGGATCTCTCAAGCAATCATATTTTGTTTTCTTTCTTATTATGATTATAAAAGAAATTCATTCTTATTCCAAAAAGAACTGCCAAGTATAAAGAGAACACACAAATCATGCATAAATCCATCGCCCAGAGAAAAGGATTTTTAATATTTGGAATATATCCTTCTAGATTTTTCTTATGTAAATATATACCACAAAATTGTAAATGTTAAAAGAGAAACATGCAGTTTTTCTCCAAAAGCACTTTGTTCTTACTTTCTTGCTTCATGAATTATTCCCGTTCACCCTCTGGTATCTACATTTTCACTTTTATTACTGCTCCTTCTTGAACCATAAACATAATACCTTTACACAAGGAAAGGGGGGAAAACTATAACTTTCCCAGTATTCTCACCCTGTATTTTTTGTCTTTTCACTAGCATTCTTGCTCCTCTTTCTCTCTCTCTCTTTTTTTTAAGCTGTGGCCTAAGAACATTTAAGATGAGATCTACCACCTTAACAAATTTCCCCTCTTTCCCTTTTTATTCAAGTTTTCTAAGGGAAAATAAGTCCTCTCTCACCCTTACCACCAATATATTCATTAATTTACTCTAATCTTGATTCCACCTTCACTAATTCTTCTGTTCCTAACATCCTTGATGACTTCCAAAATGCCAAATACAGTGAAAGTGTGCAGTTCTCCTTATTTAACCTTTCATCAGCATTTGACACCGTCTACGACTTGTTTTCCTTGGACTGCATTCTGGTTCTCCTCCTATACCTATGGCCACTCCTATTCTGCCTCCTTCACTGGGTTCTTTGGCCCATTCTTTAAATGTAATGATTCTCCACGACTCCAGCCTTAGTCCTCTTCTCTTCTGACTCTACATTTTCTTTTTTAATGAGTTCGACCACTCCTACAATTTTAATTATCCCCATCAATCCATATGTCTTGCCCTATCTCTCTTCTAAAAATATAGATCCATATAACCAAGCGGCCAACTGGGTCTTTCCACTTGGATGAACTTTCCACAGACACCTCAAACTCAGCAAGTGTCTTCTTAGCACAGTGTCTCCTTTCCCAGTCCTCCCCCCTCTCGCTGATATCCTATTCACCTGGTGGCAACACCATGTAACAGCTGTACCGGTGTAAATAACAACAAAGACATTTCTGAAAATACATGATACAGACCTGACCACTGAAAGAAGTAATATTTGCATTTATTTTGACATCTATAGTCAGTCCTAAGTTGTATTTGGGACTAATTCATACAATTAGTTCTAAAAAGGGCTGCTAGAGAATTTGATAATTAGGAGTCCATTGGTGACCATCAAGAATGCAACTATAGTAAATTGCAACCTGATTGTGATTGGTTTAGAAGTGAAGAGAAAGGAAGGAACTATGGCTAGTGAGCACGGACCACTCTTTCAAGCTTGATGGTAAAGAGACAAGAGAGATTAAATGAATGTCATTAGGGGAAAGCAGATGTGAGGAAGTCATCTTTTAGAACAGGGAAAACTGAGCAATTTTGCAGGCTGCAGGAAGGAAGGTGGTCGTGAAGAAGGGATTGAAGGTAGGAAAAATAAGAAGATAGGAACTGAATACTGACAACCACGAAGGGAGTAGGAAGGTCTTTGCTTCTTTTGTGTATATTATTATTCTTCATTAACATTTGCTTAAATAAATTCAGGTCTACTATTTATCACATTGCAGTATTGAATAAGTAATAGTAATAATATTTTTTGTAATTTTGTATACAAACCTTTATATTTATTTTGACATCTATAGTTAGGCAAAAATTGTCATTGAGGCTAATTTGTACAATTAATTAAATCATGTGTTCCTTTTCCCTTTCAAAACTTCCCTTATATATTCCATTCCTAATGAGTATGATGAATCCTTTTAATTCAACCCATATACAATTAGTAGCTTTCAGTGAAAACTCTTACTTTTTCATAAACTCTTATTCTAAAATGAACATTGGGTACTTCATTTGTCAGGTCTCTATCCCATCAAATTTTATTATTGTTTTGTTACTTACTTGCAAAATTTCCTTATATAATACATTCTATATCTGTGGCCATATATGGTTTTCCTATACAGTTTCCAAGTTTTATGGTTTATTTAGTTCAAGTGAATAAACCCAGCTTTCTGTTTCACTTTTGTGGAGGTAGATAGGGTCAAGGAGAGCTGGTGGAACATTTACAGAGAGGAAAGATTACCAGTTAGCCTCGATGTTCCTAAGAAAAAAACAGCTCTGATTCAGTGGTATTAAAAAATTTGGCAGTACTAAAAAGTAACTAGGTAGTTCTCCTATCAGTTACTCAGAAAGGGTTCATAATGTGTGATGGAGAGGGGAGATACTGTGTTTGGAGTTTCAGAGACTGACACTTATCCTGAGCTGAAAGCTTCTCACAGGGAGGGAGGCATTCTCAGCAAATGATGACTATTTCCTTCCTTTCCTCACTTCTCCCACCTCGAGGTCCTCACTGTTTTAGCTCCACTGCACTGACGCTCCCTCCTCAGCTGCACTGTTTTAGCTCCACTGCACTGACGCTCCCTCCTCAGCTGCACACAGGGGAGCAGTGCACAAAATCGGCTCTCAACAGGCAGCATGCTCAGGCTGAGGTGGACAGGGGCCTAACCTTACTGCCTCAGTTGAAATCCTCAGCTCCAGTGGCTGCCAGGGGAGGTGGGAGGAGCACAGGAAGTGATTACCCTCGGGCTTCTCCTCCCACAGAAGCCCTGCCTCCTCGCGCTGGGACAGTGGGGAGGTTAGCTTGCTTTCTCCTTCGAGTTCAGTCCTTTGGCTAATGTGAAAGACCACGCAGAAACTATGGAGTTGCTTTTTGTGCTTGACAAAGTGCAGAGATAGAAGACAGGGATTCCCGGCTGGGAGGAGGGAGGAGAGCTGAAGACCCCGGCCTGGGCTGGCTGATCTAAGCAGTCAAAGTGGGAAGCTGAGTGCTTGAAAGAGGATTATACCCGCACTAGAAATAAGCAGTAAGTGAGCGAATAACCGTTATGGCTTAGAAAAGGCTTAATCCCCCTGTGTTATGGGGTGAGCTAGAAAATATTGCTTAACTCTAGAGTAAAACTGGAAGGCTTCTGACTCTGTGTACAGTTGTCTGTTGTTTGGAAACTAGGGGCTTAAGAGCAAGCCCAGAGCTCTAAATGCCTCCTCCCACTCTTGGAAAATGCCAACTTCTACTTACAGTAGTTGGGGATATAATCTTCTTCCCTAGCCTCTTCCTGGTAAAATTTAGTAATAAACCAGATAGGGAGTTGGGATTAAATTGGAAAAGTTGAATCTGGTATTGGCAGAAATGGCGATCTTGAATTACGTTCTGTGAATGCCGACATTGTTATATCTATTAGCAGTGATTTGCTAATTGCAAGAAAGTCTGGGGCAGGACATTGAAAAGGGAGAATTGAAAGCTTTTATGACAGAGAAGCTGAGTAGTCCATATGCATGAGATGAAATATAAAAATGTGTATAATTAATAATAGATGGAGGGGTTTTTTGAGCATTAAACTAGAACAGCAGTCAGGGAACATATACTTGGATATAAGCTAGAAAAGAAGAAATTTTAGTGTCAATAATTTTTTGTGCTAACCCAAAATTTCACAATGTTTACAAAGTCAAGACAGTGATTCGGGGATACTTCGATTATTGTGGTACACTATAAATACTGTTGCTGGGCAAGATCTGTGGTTCTCTGGTCAGCAAGTTCTGGCAATGAAGCCACTGCTGCTGGTGCAAAGAATTCTGGGATGTCTGACAGTGAAATGGATGGAAAGACCCACATTCCATCTCTACTTAATGTCCTTTTGTCCAGAAGTCGGGTCATGCACATGAGCTACTTGGTACGTATACAGATCAATATTCAGAAAGGCATTTCTAAATGTTTTGCATTAGAGGGTCTCTGGACAATATCTTATGGCAACCAGTGGACTAAAGCAAAGTGGTAGGAAGGAAGTCCATCTTGATCAAAACCAACCTTGTTCTCTTTGTTTTCCATCAATCCTGAAATGGAACCTCAAATGAGGACAAGAATAATAATAGAGAGAAATACTGTGGCCATCTGTTCTGTTCTAAGTGGTTCAACTCATTAATATATGAATGAGAATTCAGATTTTATTTATGCATCCTAATACTTGAAGATTCAGAAAAATATCTTTATTACAGAAAAAAACCCCACAAAAATAGGAGGTATATTTATTGGGGAGGAAATGTGGAAATCTGCTTTTGAAATGTTACAGGAGAAAAAACAGACAAGAATCGTTTCCCACAGTATAAAGAAGATTTATGTCGTGTTCGCTGAAGGATGTAATTCTTCCCCCAATGAGATGAGGATCCTAATATGGCACAGTAGATGCAAACAGATATTTTTAATTCCCTTAATTCTAGTTGATATAATTAATACCGAGAACAAGAATTGCTTTTTTTAAAAATAATAACCTTGGATTACAGCTAATTATGTAGTGAATTTTCTTTTCTTTTTCTTACTGGTCCTCTATGAAGGTACTATGTTTCTGAAATTATGAAGAAGCAACTGTCATTCCTGGTATTTCCTTTAACCATTGCACTGGGAGAAAGAAAAAGAAAAGACTCAGACATATTATCTTTCTCCTATAACACAACAGTAAAATGATTGTAATGATCTATGTCCTTTTCTAACTTATAAAGTTATGAACGTTTGCTATGGGGAAGATAGATGGGGGGGAAAATGCCAATAAAGTACATTTTTTAAAATGGTCTGTACCCTACCAACTTTTCAAACTACCTAATTTTGAAAATTATTTTACTTATCTTTTTAAAATTATTTCTGAGTTGCTTTTCCAATGTTAGTTTTCATCAGATTTATAAGCAAACACAGAAAATCTGAAGATTCGTTATCTGAGTGGTGTTATTCTTGCTTAGTCTTAAAAATATATAAAGGATTAAAATAAAACATTTGATATTTGAAATCTTAAGCATAATATAATCACTAAATGCAGTTTCAGTCTTTAAGAAAAATGTGCTGGGACTCTTTAAGGAGTTGCTTATTTATCTCGAATTATTAAAGAATCTTTTCTAAAAATATGGAATTGAAAAAAGAAAAGCATAACAATATTCAGAGAAGGATTAAAAGTATAATTTGGATGGGAGAGGCTAAACAGAAGCCAGCAGTTTAATAAAGATATTTTCTGTTGTCCATGAGAGATTGGCATAAAGAATGATGTATTTTGACCAGTGAACAATGCTAAGAAAAGATTTTTATCTTTAAAAAGTATTAAGTGGGAATTAACATTATTAATGGAAAGAAACTAAATGATCATTTAAAATTATTCTTTCACAAGAAAAGTAAAGAAAAAGGATATGGAAAGCTAAGCAGTGATGAAGACCTGAAAATAATTGTTGATCAAAAGCAGGTAAGTGAATGCTTACATACATTTTCTAATGTTGCATTGTAGATTTTTGACAACTGAAGCCCTTTGAGCTTTCAGCCCTGCCCTGGAAGCTATATTAGCTTAGCTCGTCTAACTGAGGCCTGCATAATAAGATAGATTTTGAAAGCAGCTAAGCCTCCCCGTCTCATGCCTCTGATGCACTGACTTCTGCATGATGTCAACATGTATGTCCTGTATGTAAGAATGATGAAAAATAAAGCAGAGCAAGATAAGAGAATTTTTGGAAATTAAAAGCCCCACTTGAAAAATGAAATCAGTACAATGACAATTTGTTGGGAAAAAAAATATTTAAATAAGAACCAGAAAGTAAATTATTTTGAAAATGAGAAATGCTACTATTAGTGTAAAACAATGAATATAATTTGAGGACAGGGATATAAGACTTTAAAAAACTGAGAAGTTTAAACATATTGCCCAATTTACTTTCTCAGATTGTCTGCAGTAAATTTAGAGACTTTTTTTAAAAGCAAACAAAAAAAGAAGCTATTTAATATTCTTTAATACTGCCTGTGATTTGAGAAACATCTAGCTTATATTTCATATGGGCCCATAAGGTGAAATGAAAACTGCTTAATATACCATAAACAAAGACAGGTAATGGAAGGTATCCAGCTCGTGCCACTGAATTGGCATTAGCCCTTAACGTCTTTGTTAATTATCAGGGAGACAAGATAACTGCACATCTATTTCATGTGTAAGTGGCGCTGATTCTGATGTAAGCTCAGGTGGAGATAGAGAAATAATTCAAAGGAATCTGAGCAGATGAAGAAGTTAGAAAGAAGGCAGTCAGCAAGTTACAGAAAGCCAAGTTGAATTTAGACAGTTTCCTAATCATGCAGTCTGTTTTGCATCATGGTGATTGCATTAAAGGAGCCCTTGTGTCTATTTCTGAAAAAAGGAAAAATGACCATCAGAAGATAGCAACCAGAAACAATTAACTTACCAACTGGCTTATTAGACCTGGAATAATTAAGGTAACTGAAGTGGTCTTCTGGGGAAAACTGAAAAAAGCATCTCCCCAGGAGGTGCAGAATATGTCCATACTACAGGGTTCACTCAAACTACCTTCAAGTTTTTCTTGCCTTATCTTCACTCTCCTGCTTCTGAGTAAACCAGGGTGGAAGAGTGTTGGATATGGCCCTATGTTTCTACTCAGCGCCAAATTGTCAGTTCGGTTAATAAGATAAGTGGGACTGGAGCCTGAGTGCTCTGCTGGGCTGTTAGCTATCATTTTAACTATGCCAGATTAATTACTTGGGGTGTGTGATCTCCGTCTCCCATAGATCCTGTGCTGTAGACTAGCATTCTGATGAAAGGACTGGACCTCCCTGGCAAATGAACTAGTAAAATACAATTGAGTATGTTATGAGAACATATATACCTATAAATTTCTCTATTAAAATTAAAAGTTTTATTTTTTATTTCTTCTTTAATCATGTAGAAGTTAAATTCCTACTCTTTTTATACTTCCTTACTATCATTCTGCCCCCAAAGCTGCTTTTGTTTTCTTTCTTTCTTTTCTTTAGTTTTTCCTAAAGCTTCTTTTTGTTTTAAGTGAATTTAGGGATTCAGAAAAGGGAATCATTGTTCTTTTATTCTCGTGGTACTTTTCACAAAATTTATATTGTTGTGCCTAAACACATTTTATTAACTGTTAAGTAATCTTTTAAAAAAGAGAACCCACTTTCCTGCTTCTTCAGAAAATAACACTTTTCTTACCTGGATCAAATGAGGGAGGATTCAGTTTCTCAGTCACTGTTGTCTCTGTAGTTATCATGTTTCCTCCGGTGCCGTTGGACCAGTTGGCACCAGTTGGCAGTGACCCAGCTTTGCTGAGTCATTCATGTCAAAACATGTCTCAAAAGATGAGTAATTATGAATATGAGTTGGCTTTGGTGTTTGCTGTTGGCAGTAAGAGTAGTCCTTCCTTTTGGGGAAGGTTTATTTGGTGTTGCTGTAATGAACAAATCCTAGGTAGAAACAATGACAGCGTTGACACCTCGAAGTAAAATATTTGGGAAAACACTCTAATTAGTCTTTATAACACTACAAAAAAATTCTTCCTAAGTTTAAGAGATCAACTTTAAAAGTGTATGTGTGTTTATGTGTGGATGTGGTAAAACACTTTTTTCTAATAGTGCTTCATCTCACAGTTGTTATATATATTTTGGCAGGGGAGAAGGAATCTTTATGTTCTATTTAGTCTTCCTATGTCTTTTCAGAAACATGGTAGAAATTTGTTAGTCAATCTTCATATAATTGCAAAAAGCTTTAAATAAAATAGTTGGAGTGATGTGAAGGGCAGAAGTCTACTAAACTCATTTAATCTGTCATTCAGAAGCTGTCGCTCTACAAATGCTGTGCAAGCTATATGCCGTTTTATCAGTCATGTGATTTGCCAGTCTTGTACTTCCACAGAAAGCCCACAATTTTGCTTATGTAAGCAAATTAATAGCAGAAGCAGCCCAGAGTATGAGGATTTTGTTCACTCTGGCTGCCCACATTCAAGGGGGTAAAAGGTGATTTCTGTGTTATTTCTACATAAGAAAAAGTAATTTTGGAAATGTGTAAGGTTTTCTTCTTAAAAGGCAATATTGTGCTTCTCTTTTTGTGAAATTTTAGTGGCAAGATTTATTTGAGATACACATGAAAACATTCCAGAGAATTCTTAGATTAGTATTGATGTCCTAAAGTAATAGGAGATGCCATATAATATGTAATCACACACCCACACACTTCTATAGTCATTTAAATATAAATGTATCACATTGGCATTGAAGTCCATATTCTCCAAAAATCCCTAGAGTTTTCAAATTTCAAGCATAGGAAAGTAATCAAAGGAAGCATTAGATAAAAATCTTTATACC
Organism: Balaenoptera acutorostrata; assembly: GCF_949987535.1. Classification (NCBI taxonomy): domain Eukaryota; kingdom Metazoa; phylum Chordata; class Mammalia; order Artiodactyla; family Balaenopteridae; genus Balaenoptera; species Balaenoptera acutorostrata. The sequence continues at coordinate 63,781,716 of NC_080067.1, read as the reverse complement.
TCTAAAACCCAGACATTTGATATAAATATATACAGATATTTCATTATGTATATAATTATATAATGTATATAATAGACATATATACAGTTATTATATACATATAATTATAATAAAATATATAAAATTAGTTCTATATTTGGCTTTCTAGAATAAATACATATTTAAAAGAAATTTTAAATATGTATTTTGGATTATTCTTATTATTTTTTAACATATTCTTTCCTGATTGGAAGGGAGTGCATCTTGTTTAGGAATAGATTTCATGTACAAATGAATTTTCTTTGAAGTTGCTGAGATATCAGGGGTGGGAGTGGGGGAGTAGATGGTCAAGTACCTTGAGTAAGTGATTAAAAACATTAGCCACTTTGAATAAATAAATTCTATTTTAAATTACTATTTTTAATTAGAATAGAGTCAATTTAGCTCAAGGTTTGTGATATGTTCACCATGATAGCTTTTTTTCTAAAATGTTTTCAAATTCCAAGTAGACTTAAAGGAGGTAACCAAGGCTGACACAAAATTATAGAATATTATCACTATAAAGGGGATACACTTGTAGGTTCAAGCATTTCAAAATAGTTTTCACAGTATGTCGTAGATTGAGTTGCTTGTAGGACTCAGAGTTGCAGCTGCATATCTTTCAGTGCAGTAAGGTGGGGAAATGTCAAATGTCAACCTATGACAAAGGAAACAAGTGTACATGGATCAGAACCATGGTTCTCAAGTTTTAGCAGCCTCAGAATCCTCTAGAGGGCTTCTCAGAACACAGATTGCTGGGCCCCACCCACCCCCAGAGTTTCTGATTCTGCAGGTCGAGAGGTAGGGCCCAAGAATTCGGATTTCTAAGTCCTTAGTTCCCACTGCTGGTCCCAGACCATACTTTGAGAATGGCCGGGTCAAAGGAAACAACTCTTGCAGTTCTAAAGAGAAAAAACCTATGTATGACTTGTGATAAATTTGACATTCTTCAACTGGGCATTACCTGGAAACCTAAAACCTAGAATTCATAGACATCCAGTGTAATGATGCTGAAAACAAGAAGATCACGGACATTTACAACTAAAGGTGCCTTAAAGACCCAGATTTGCATCTGACTGAATTCCACTTAGTAGCCTTGTGTTCTTGTGGTAGTCTTGTGATTTGAGGTATTTCCTTATTTGTAAAATACTACTCTTCTCTTCCCAGCTCTTAGAGTTTCTCTAAGAAGATGAATTTATAACCATTATGTCATTTTAAGTAGCTAGTCATCACCACCTATTAGTCTGCTTGGCCTGCCATACAAAATATCATAGACTGGGTGGCTTAAACAACACAGATTTCTTTCTCACAGCTCTGGCGGCTAGGAAGTCCAAGATAAACGGGCTGGCATGGTTGGTTTCTGGCAAAGGCTCTCTTCCTGACTTGTAGATAACCAACTTCTCACTTTATCCTCACATCCTCATATGGCAGAGAGAGAGAGAGAGAGACAGAGAGAGCTCTGGTGTCTCTCCCTCTTTTTAGGGCCCCATTCTTAAGGCATCATTTAACCATTATCACCTCCTTGCAGGCCTGTCTCCAAATACAACCACATTAAGGGTTAGGGCTTTAACATATGAATTTGGAGGGGACACAAACATTCAGTCCATAACACCACCACACAACCCCAATTCAGCAAACAGGAACATTGAGATCTAGAAAGGTGAATCGAGTTTCCCCCGAGGCCCTGCTTAGGTACACAGAGAGGACTGGAAGCCAGCCTTCCCTCCTGATGTGCAATCCAGTACACCATCTATCATCCTATATAGCTCTCTACGGTCGCCCATTACTGGTCATCCCATAGGTGGGCATTAAGAAGCTGTTTTGCTTCAGTGCTCTAATTATATAAAATAACCATCTACTAGGAAGTATCATAATTGGCCAGTATTTATTTATTGAACCCTCACAGGGATAATCTTTTCCACAAACACTCCTTAGCAGTTTACTTCCCTCTTGGCCCCTATAGCTTATTAGGAGAGAAAAGCCCTTCAAAACAAATGTGCACAAAATTAGAGCTGAAAGATGGTTGTTGCCATCCACTCACCCTTCCCGTACCTACACAGCCTCCTCCAAGAGGGCCTTGACCAGACGTGAGAGGCACCATGGGGAGAGACAACGCATACCTTTCTTAGCCCCAAACCCTTATGAGAGTCTCCTTTTAAATTTGTAGGAGAAGCCCGAGCAGAAAGCAACGGAAACTAGAATTTCTGTGATTTTTCTCTAAAGAATAAGAAGAGAAAATTATCGCCACCCCCTTGTGTTTCCAGTAGCACATAAGCATTTGAGTAGGATTGTAATTTTATCCTAGTGGTCATTGTGGGAATGAATCCTAAAGAGGAAAATATAGGCCAACGTGAAAGAAAAATGGAAGAATGAGAAAAACAGATTAACAGGAAAAGATACTGAACTTCCTTCTGCTAACAGTTAGTGTGGTCATACCACCATCTAAGCAGCTGACCTGATTCTCGGACTCATAAATAGTAAAAGGAATGGGGGTGATATGTGTCACTGCCTTGTACTCAGCACCATCTGGCCAGTGCTTTTTTTTGCCATATCAATATGGTGACTTAATTTAAATATAAGTCAAATCCCATTTACCTCTGAGAAGGCTTATGAAGCATGAGACCCTGTCTCTTGGCGTCATGTATAACACTCTCCCTGGGTACCTTCTTGGAACCCCATGTTGGTCACCAAGAACAGAAACCCCCTTTAGACTTGCAGAAAAGAAACAAGCTGGGCAGCCTGGAGATTCTGAAGCGGGATACTGTGAGACTCTGGAAGGGCCAAGCACATTATGCTGTTATGGTTGCCCCCATTATGCTCACAGCAGACATAGGCTCATTAGCATTTTCCTCGGAAAGATTGATAGATGAGAAATGGTTCAATGAATATAAGCCATATTTAGGTGTGATGAGAGAGGCCAAAGCTTTTCAAATTTGCTATCTGCCGAAGCTTTTCAAATTTGCTATCTATCTGAAATCAGCACTGGAGTAAACAAAGATTCACTACTGTAGTCCAATCAATGCCATCTTGTCAGCAAAGCTATTTATCATCAATAAATGTACAAGGCAAGGGGAAAGTTTTGCACAAGGTTAAATAGAAAAATTACTGGGAGAAAGGCATTTTTACCCATCTTTTATTCCTAAATATTACCTATTCGTGTCAAGTAATATGAAAATAGTTCTGAGTTACTGGTAATTGAGAAGGGGGTGAGGGGTGGAAGTCACAGTAATGCAAAATATCTTACTTTATTTTTCCTTGTAAACTCACAATGCTGAGAGGTTTTTTTGGTTTTTTTGACTTGATGCATTTCAATTTAGTATACTGATTCCCCTAGGCATCACCTCTGACTCTAGGAAAAACAAAAAGGGCAGACCTAATATCTTAATTTCAGAGTCTTCTGACACATTACTGAGATCTGAAGATAGAAGGCCAGAAAACGTAGAGGGTTGCTCTTTATAGAGTGACACAGGGGCAGGCAGGAGACACCTGAAATGAATGAAGTAGGAGGCCATCGTCCTAGTTTCTAGTCTTGGCTATGCCACTTACTAAGCAGAAGACCTTGGAGTGAGCAATTTAAGTTCTCTAAGTTTCTGTTTCTTCATCTGTAAAGTGGAATAATACCATCTCAGATGGTATTATTATTATGCTCAGATGTCTGTTGTGAGGTTCACATGGGGATGCCCCTCTGGAGAGCCTTGTGTCCAGCTTAGCCTCCTCTGGTCAGAACCAAGTCTAGAATCCAGGACCACGGCTATTTTGTCTCATGCTCTTTCCATCAGCAGCTCACACTTCCTGAATGTTGAGTTGGTTGTTGCATCACATTTTCACTTTGCTTATTCCCACTGCTTTCCTAGTAAGCAGTTTGCATGCCTTCTGTAAGATACTGTCCGTTACTCTAGTTTGGTGCCTTTTCGGGGCTCCTGGCTCCTCTGCCACTGCTCGTGTTGGCCATTGTGAATATAGCAAAGTTGTTACACAGTGGTTATGAGGGAGGCTTTCACAGTCAGGAATCTGAATGAAAACTGGCTACAGCCATGTAGTAGCTATATTACCTTGGGAAAATTAACCAGCCTCTCTGAGCCTCAGGCTGCTCTGCTATAAAATGAAGAAAATTCTATCTACTTCATAAAGTAGTTGTTAGGATAAATAAGTTGCTGTAAATAAAGGCTTAGCAAAGTGCATGGCATGAAATAAGTGCTTTATAAATGTCAGGTACTGGGGTGGGTGAGTGGTGGGAGTTGATGGTAAAAGCCTTAGATTTAGTAGGTATAGAATCCCCTTGGATTTCTTCAGGACTGAGTTATAACTTAAACAATAAAGTCTATTTTGAGATCATAGATACAAATGTCTCCTTGGATCAACCAAGTACAGAAATGAGGGGAACAGACTGTGTGTAAGAAAAATAGGGAGTGAGGGGGGCAGTGGCTAATGTCACAAGCTGGCCCCTCTAGAAGGAGCAGCACCTACCAGCCCCAGCTAATTGCCATCTTGTTGAAAAATGGGCTCAGGATCACCACATATACTAATTTTTCAAGAGAAGCAATTAATCTGCTGCTTTTTAAATGTTTAAAACCAGTTTTTAAATTTTATAGCAATGTGTAGTCAAACAAAATAGTGTGGTTCTGTTTACAGCCCTGGGGTTCCAGTTTGTGACCTGTTACACTCATGAGACTCTAAGATCAAAGGAGAGTAGGGTGCCGACATGGGTCCGAGTGGGCCTCTGCTCGCCCCGTTTCTCTCCTGCTTTACACCCTCTCCCTTGAAACCTAACCTAACCTAGTTGTCGATCTGATTAAAACAATAGACATTAAGATATAATTGTCAGGGCTTCCCTGGTGGCACAGTTGTTAAGAATCCGCCTGCCAATGCAGGGGACATGGGTTCGAGCCCTGGTCCAGGAAGATCCCACATGCCGCGGAGCAACTAAGCCCGTGTGCCACAACTACTGAGCCTGCCCTCTAGAGCCCGCGAGCCACAGCTACTGAAACCCGCGCACCTAGAGCCCATGCTCAGAAACAAGGGAAGCCACCGCAATGAGAAGCCCATGCCCGCAACAAAGAGTAGCCCCTGCTCGCCGCAACTAGAGAAAGCCCGCGCACAGCAACGAAGACCCAACACAGCCAAAAATAAACAAAATAAATAAATAAATAAAAAGATATAATCGTCAGATGGTCTTCAGTACCCCAGAGGTTCAAGTACCTCAAAAGAGAACTTGTTACCTAAAATGTAAAAAAATCCCCATTTGATAAAATGAGTAGGTCAGATATTTGTAAGTGGAAAGTATTGCTGATATTTCCTATTCAGGACTTTTACTACCTCCTAGTCTTACCAACTTAGCAACTCAGAGAGTAAACAAGGTACCCGCCTTGCAGAGTAGCAAGTACCCAGCTTTCCTCCACAAGTCCCTCTTCCCCAATTTTGCAAACAGTAATGCAAACCACAGGGCTCAGTCAAAAACTGTAACCACTGAAAAAGAGAGACCATGAGTTACCACTTCAAGTTCAACAAATATCTTAAATGCCATTATATATCTTTATTTTAAGATATTAATGTACAGCCTATGTTCATTAGATGCAGCATAAAAAACTGGACTTTCAGACTGGAAAAATATGTAGATGTAAGTAATTTTCAAATAGCCCATTTTTTTAATCTAATGGGGAAAAGTGCTGGCTGAATGTAAAAATGATGTGATATATGGAAATAACAGGCCGGGACCGTAATGCTTAAACTCAGCCATTTGGAACACAACTTGAAAAGAAACCATTCAACCTTTCACTGTGGAAGGTTTGTTGTGCCTTTACTGGTTTTGTGTTTGGGGAATTTGTTTTGTTTTGTTGGTGCTGGTGTTGTTTTAAGTAGATTCATCTGGTCAGTCTGAGAACTGTAGACATTAGAGCTGGAAGGAATTTCAGAAGATAATCTGATCCAGTGGTTTTAAAACTGTGCTCCGTGGACCCCGTTCCCAGCCACTTTGAACAGAGGAGGGGGTTCACGCACGTGGTGCCACCCCTTAGAGGGTAAGTTGGCCCCAGGTGCGCAGACAAGCTTTGGGTGATGAAAGGGCGCTGCTGCTAAGAAGTTTGATTATATTGGTTCTACTTCAACCAGAATAAGTTGAGTCTTAGATAGGGAAGTAGCTTGACTGTGTCACTAGGTTATTTTATATCACAGGGAATATTAGAATTCGGGTCTGCAGCCTCTCGTCCTGGCTTCATTCATCTACCCCTATAACTAACTGCCTTCCTAAATTAAACTGCTTCTTAGCCTTTCTTCCAAACTCCCTCCTGCTGGTAAGCTAGGCATACCAGTCAATCCAGAGAAATCGCTTGAGAGCAGTGTGTCTTTCAAGTGCACAGCTGACTCTGTTAAATTTGCCTGATAAACTTTTATGAAAGGATGTTAATATGAGATGCTTCCTACTTCATAACGAGGTTCTCACAAACTTTGTGACAACTTCCCAGTTTTAGAAGTGGAATTTGAATCTCCTAAGATTCCCCCTAATGAGCTTAGCAGAGTGTTTCCTCCACGTTGAAGCAGAGGGTTCTTCCACAGCTCATCTCCCAGGTCTTCTCCACCTGGATCGACTTATCATCTCCCTTTCAATTGGCCTTGGGGATTGTGAGCCAGGCCCACAGTTCAGCATCTAGCTGCCTAGTCCGTCCATTCTGAATGGGTTGCCAGCGCTTTGTCTAATGAACCCTGCCTGTGACTCTCACTGGTTACTGATTCCATCAGTGTCTATTGTCATAAGGGCTTCGAAAAGCAGTTGTGGGTGGAAATATTTATACTGAAAAGATTTATGTTACAAGTTCAAAATCTGATAAATAAAAAAGATTAAGGAACAGAAAAACCGTACAAATGTTTTTTTTCTTTTTTTGATACTTAAACAGCAGAGAGAGTTTAGAGAGTAGACTTCCCTTCCTTCTCTTCTGGCTTTGGACCTAGATGCCAGTGCTCTGCCATTGCCCTGACCTTGTCATTTCTGTGGTTGTGCTTTTATTTCTCTCCCATCCAGACTTTGCAGTACATGTCTTTTCCTTTCTGCTCAGCCCCACCCTCTGATCCCCGCCTTTGGAATGTGTCTCTTATTCTGGCACTGCACCTATAAGGTTTGACAGAAACACAGTTCTTGCAAACCTGCTTTTTTTTTTTTTAATGCTCCATTGCTCCTTCTCTTTCTTCAAAACAACTCTATAATTCTGTCATTTCCATTTTTAGTCATTAATTTTTCACATGGTCTACCCCCAGACAGGGTGAGTACCACTTCCTTCCTATCTTGTGATCTAGGAAAAACACATGCACACACAAATGATCATTCAATACAATTGTTATTTATTCCTCATCATAGTATTTTTTGGCCAAATGATCTCATTCTTGAAATATATGAATAAGTGACTTATTAAAGAAATGGTGAGAGAATGTACCATCTCGGCTTTGTGCTAGAGGCTCTGAATAGAAAAAAAATGTTCATTCATCACTCTTTTCTACCTAAATTATCTCAATTGTATAATTAGTGAATAATTAATGATTTCTTGTAGAAAAACACTAAGCATGGAAGTAGTTTTCTTCCAGTCAAAGGTTGTCCAATTATCACTTCCCTACACTCTCAGCTTTTATCTTTAAATTTTAAATGTGTCCTCAAAATTGACCCATTAATTTCTGTGAACTATGGGAGTAGCTTCTGAAAAAGAGATGAGTGATGGTGCATCAGCTGATGGATTTTTTTAATCAAGTTGTTTAGTACAGAATAAAACAAATTGAAGCTCACAAACAGGCTTCGTTATTCCTAAACTTTTAAGCTAAAGATATAAAACCTTAGAAACTTTGCATTTTAAAAAAATGGAAGAAATTTGTCTTTCACTAAATGAATGAGCAATCTTACCCTTTCATCCAAACTCCAAGGAACTTGATTTAAAATCCTTCCACTGTGGTTTTATGAACCACAGTAGCCGTACAAGACATGCATGGACCCCAGCACTGCTTGGGCTACAGGTGACAGACACTCAAGACACAGAGAGAAGTGATGCTTCTCGCTGTCTCCCACATATTACGCAGACACCTCAGTTGGGCTTGCAGGCCATGGATGGTCCAGTCCCTGACTACCCTGTTATCCCCCTCCGTGCCCCATTCATACTGAACAACTTGAAGCACCCCAAGTGTGTAACATTCTTCCTCCCTTTTTGCCTTTGTCCTGTGCATGTATATACGTATATGATACACATCACAAAATCTTCTGATGTATCCCCTAAGAGTGGAAGGATATAGATGGAGGGAAGGAGCCCTTCTCATGGTTGTGCTAGAGACTTTCCCCTTTGAGAATCCAAATGCTAGGAGAGGAGAAAGAGAATGAACAAACCCCTCTTGGCTCTGCAGACAGACTTCCTAAACCCCATAGATGTGGGGTCGGGGGGAGTGAGAAGGGTAAAAAAGAAAACAAAAGTGAAGCCTATTCCTAAAAAAGGATAAGGAGCAAATGGGAAAACAGAAAAATCTGAGAACCTATTGTTTATAGAAGTTTGATATGTAAACAATTTTGCTATGTGTCTTCTGGGGTTTGGTTGTGGGGGAAATATTTAGTCACATTTAGCACGTTTACACCTTTTGTTGTTCTAAAAAAAGCTGGGGCTTGATTCTGCCCTGTTCCCAAGACGCTTCCTCTCATGTGATACAGGAGGGAGAGCCGTGGAGAACCCAGCAGAACCAGTTCAGGCGATGCTGGCAACATTTAGCTGTCAGTATCCAGGAGGGACCACCAAGCAGGGAATCATATGTTTAAAAACTGGTTCTAAGATAGACTACGTGAGCAAAATTAAATTGTCTTCCTCTTAATTATGAGGTAACTTAACTTGCAAAGATACATGGGATGCTGCTTTTGAAAAAAAACAATAGCATTATTTTGATGGAAATGATCTAACTTCCTACTTCATTCATTTATTTTACAAAAACTTCTTAACAGCCTATTTCTCGCTAGGTATTTGCCAGGTGCTGGGACACAGAAATGACATAAACATAGGCATGGCCTTTAAGAAGCCAACAGTACAGCGTGGGGCTTCGGTCAATAGGCAGTTATGGTGCAGGTGCTGCAGCAGGTTTGGAACTGAGGACTTCAGGGAGTACTTAGGACCCTCAGGCCTCTAAGATGTGTATCATTTCCCTAGTCATGGTCCTGGAAGAATTACAGAGTCTTCCTAGTGTTCAGTGTATTCCCAGGACAAGACATGGTTAGGGGAACAATGACCACATATGTTTTTTAGAGCCTGGCTGTTCAAAGAGAGGTCCATAGACCAGCAGGATTAGCGTCACCTGCATTTTGTTAGAAATTCATAGACTGAATCCCGGACTGAATCAGAGTCTGTAAGGTTGGGGCCCAGGAATTAGTTGTAACGAGCTTCCAGGGAATTCCGATCCTCTCTGTGGTTTGAGAAGCACTGTTTTAGATTATTCAAATTTTTAGTGTCAAGAAAAGATCAGTTATTATTTTGGTAAAGATGTTAAACTGATTTCCAAGGACTACAAAAGAAAAGGAGTTAAGACAAATTAAGCATCTTAAGTCCTTAATTTCACTGTTCCTAACCTTACAAACATTCCCTCCCAGTTTCATTCATTAAAGTGAACCTACACAGTAATCAATCCTGTGATCCAGGTTGTTTCGTAAAGAAAGTACAGATGATGGAGACTAAGAGGTAAAACTTATTAAGGTAATCTTTGTCTTAAGCGCTTCTAACCTTAAACCACTTTTATTAAAAGGTTAATAACAACACACACTTATGTAGCATTTACTATGTGCTACATCCTGTTCTAAACACTTTATATATATTAACTCATTTAATCCTCCCAACAGATCTATGAGGTAGGTACCATCATCCGCATTTCACAATGCACACTAAGGCATAGGGAGTTTTATGCCAGGCTGCTGCATTGCACAACCCCAAGGAGACGTGCTGTGCCCGCAGTCTGTGTGGCTGTGCCTGACTGCTCTGGGCCCAAAGAGTTCACAGTTAGGAAGTTATCCCTTCCTCATGCTTCCCTGACTTATTAAGGAGATCTGTTATTATCTTGATGGTGCTAGGACTGTAATAGGGTAAAATCTGAGAAAGTCTTTCTGTTTGTAAGGGAACGATATATAGGGTAGGGAAAAGCATAAATCACTTAAGATGGCCAAATTGGAAAAGAAATATTCTCCCTTCAAAAGACAGCATTCGTGTGTGTGTGTGTGTGTGTGTGTGTGTGTGTGTGTGTGTGTAAAAGAAAGAGAGAAGAGAGAGAGAAAAATAGAGAATGTGTGGATACATAGTCATAAACACACATGCCCAGAAGCAAATCTATGAAAAAGGGCAGTTGCCCAGTCCTTGGATAAATGCCCACCTCTGAGGCCATTGGGACCCTGCACTGTACTGAATGGTAGGACCAGGTAACCAGGCAGCCTTGCAAGGGAACCAGTAAAAGGCAGGTACTGCATTAGGGTTGCTACTCGGGTTCGAGTCCTCCCATCTGAGGTGCTTCTCATGATAAGTTAAATCCTTACTTTGCACCTAGAATTTTCTCTGTGCTCACTACATTTGAAAAATTCCATGCCTGGAACAAGAAAGAAAGCGCATCGCTTCAGCATTTGTTGAGTAGCTTTCCATTACTTGGAGTAGATTGCTGTGCTCTGGAAATGTCTTTCCGCCAGCTGCCCCACAGGGACTGACCTTTCTGCTCAGGCTAAAGTCCCTGCTGAACTATTCAGTACAGCTAGTTTATCCCCGGTTGTTGGCAGATCTCCAGTTTCTCTGCCTGCCCATCTAGAAAAGTGGTCTGAGAACTGATATTCTGCCACCCCCTTCAGTCTTTCACTGGCCACAACTCTGCCCTTCCAAGCTCCTGGTGATTCCTGCATCCTCCCAAAAGCAGCACCCAGCCTCTCTCCAAGAGCCTTACCTGTTGGTGCTGGAGAGCTGACAGTCACCCTTGGGGTCCCTTCTCACTGGTTACTCTGCTTATGAGTATACAAAACCCTCCTCAGAAACTTTGAACAAGATCAAAAGTATCACCCATGTTCCCAAGGACTCTTCATTTTACATACTCTCTCATTTTTGCATAGTCACAAGCATAATTTAAATTTTTGCATAGTTGCAGTTAGTATGCATTCAGTTTTATATCTCCCTTTTTATGTAACACTATGCCAGACTCACTTTTTCCACATCACTATTTAATTTTTATAAATGTCATTTTAATGGTTGCCTTATATTGAATCAAGGTGAGCCTTAGGCATTTTTTTGCCCCACAACTTTCCCTGGCTTGTGCAGTGACCACCCAGATCTTTCCCTTCTTCTTTCAGGATGCAAGTTATCAAATTAAAAAGGAAAGGAAGGGATTGCAAGAAAATTGTGTACGTTGCTATGATTAGACATATACTGATTTACCATGAATTATGCATATTTATGGAAATTTGCACATTGTCATCCTTTCATATCCCTCTGAACCTTTAAGTATCAGTGGAGATGCTACCACACACGTTGCACTGCTCTTGTAAAACCTCAAGTTTAAATCACATCCTACACTGCAGTTATACAGGATTCTGCTTCCTGAGGCTGACCACAGCCGAATCACAAACATGGATTTGCATAAATTTGGTTTGCATGAATTTTTAAGTTTGCTGAGAAGGGAAATTGACTAAATATTGTTAGAGCCACAAATAACTTGGGATATAATTTACTCTGGTACCACATGCATTGAGGACACAGATGTATGGACCCACTAGGATAGTCCTACGCCAAAAAGATACACAGACTTAAAGACCTATATTGAAGTCTAAGCAACTTATATGAACAGGGTAATAGACTTAAAAGTCCTATGACTTCTTCATATTGAAAGGCAATGACAAAAAGAAATAATGGTGAATGGATTTTAGAATATATAGTCTTTTGCAAGTATTCTAGACTTTAAAATTGTTGCACTGGTCCCAAAATGCAAAACTCTTACATTAATGCAGATCCAGGGGGTACAGGAAGTTAGTTTAGCAGAACTAAAATACAAGTGAGGATGCTAGGATTCAAGTTTCTGGCTTTGCCAATGGCTTTCTCTTTGACCTTGAACAAATCTCTAAGCCTTGACGTCCCTATCAGCAAAGTGATAATATTTTCCCTACTTCTATCTCATAAGAATTCCTGAAGAATTTATTAAAGAAAACTAAAAAAAAAAAAAATCATCTGAGCCACTCAAGAGGATTACTTCCTGTGAATAAATCCAAAATGGTATCATTTTCAAGGAAGCCACTTACTAAGGCCCTGGGGTTATGAATCAATCTCTTGTGTTAAAGAGCAATTTAAAAATGAGATCCCCTGTAGAAAAGTGAACACATGCAGAACTATTACTTTTAGAGCAGTAAACCGTAGGAAGGGAGGCAAAGTGTGGCTTAATTTTATTAATTTACAAGTGATATAATTACATTGCATTTCTTTTTGAATGATTCTTTTGATAAATTTCTCTCTAATCATAATGAGAGGAAAAGTGGATGTTTTCATATTTATGTTTTTCAGCTGTCTTGAAAAGATGACATTATAAATAGATAGTTCTAGAGAAATAACATTAGTGTTTCTATCACTACTGATTCTATTTTTTTAAATGAGCAAATTTTTTTTCCTGGAAAAGCAAAACTTATTCTGAGGCTTCTAAACTGTATTTAGTAGTCAAGAAATTGCACATTCCAAGTAAAAACAATATATCTGCCCCCCCAAAACTAGAAGAAGTCCTCCTAGATGAATCTGTTAACACCTGAGCCTTCATAAAAATGAAAAACATGCAGAGTTTATAACGAGTCTTTAGCAGAAAAGTCACATCATGTCTCTCAAAACACAGAAAAACCAAGTTAGCGTCAGTGAAGTGCCAAAGAACTTCCTCTCCTGCAGTAAGCTGGCATTTAGAACTGCTCTGTATAGCTTTGGAGGGAATCAGGCTCTCTATCAATAAAGCGCCTTTGGAACAATTATTTCAGGGTACACTGGTGCGAAAGAGTAGTAACCACCAATGAGTTTTTATTATTCTTCCTTATTTAGAAATCTGCTTCTGACATCACAGGGGAGGCCCATGATCAGCTTCCTCAGAACTTCCAGCCTATCAGGAAGAAAAAAAATAATCCGAAAAACATATCTAAGGTTTAAAGTTCATGGTGAGGCCAGATTTGGGGACAGGGTGCAGAAAGATTTAGTTAAGTCAGCTTGTGCAGAGGTCATTTTAAACACATGTATAAGCATTGTGGATGAGATTAGTGGAGTTGGGTGGATCACACTTTATACCCCAACTGTCCAATTTAGTTTCATTATGACAGGAGTGGGGGAGGGGTGGGAATAAAAGGGAATTAACGTTGTTGAGCATCTATCGATACTATGTGCCAGACAACAATCTGAGAGATATTATTATTATGCCAATTTTTAAGAATGGGGAAAAAAACCCAAGGCTGAGAAGGGTTGAGAAACTTGAAAAGAGTCACATAACTAGTAAAACAGGAAAAATGGAATTGAAATAAAGTCTCCTTCCAAAGCCCATGCTCTTCCCGTCAACTCCCTTCCTACAAGTCATCAAGTAAATTAAACTGCACTGCATTTTGTTTAATTTAAAGAGACAGTCATTAGTTACTGTGTATTGCCTAGCACCCATGGGAGTTTAAATAAAAGAGTCTTCTTTAAAAAAAAAAAATTGTTTAAGTCAGCAAAGAGAAAGGTGGGGCTGAGTCAGGGTCAAAACAAAGCCCCTGGTGGTCACCAGCTTCGGAATTGCCAGTCCCTTCTTGGAGATTCGTTGGAAGAAGGCAAGTGCTAAATAAGGGAAGTGAGCAGGCAGAGGGTTCTCTTGAAACACAAGAAACAAATAAAATGAAAAATGTAGTGTCCTATGTCCCAGCTTGCACACAACTATGCCTATATTTTACTCGTAATTGGCGTAAAGATCAATTGTACTGGAAAAGTGGCTCATTTCACTGGTTTTTTTCTCCCATTCTGAGCACCAAAGTTCCTATATTCATGGCAGATTTTTTTCTTCACTAAAAGTTAATTCCTGAGCTTGTTCTTGTAGAACTACTATTTAAGTAAAGCTATCCAAGGCAGGTGCAAAAGAACGAAAAAGAAATCTCTTTGGAACTGAAGAAGCAGTGCAGTTTCCCAGTAGCTAGATGAGATCACCCCTCACATCCCTTCTGGGATTTATCGACTTAACAATGTTGGGAAACAGAAGAGTTAAAAATTTTCATAATTTTTCCAGAAAACTAAAGTAGATAAAGGGGGTTACCTATGCAAAATATTTCACCTTTGGGGATATTTTGAGTCCCTTGCCCACTTCTAGCTTCATTAGTTGCCAAACATTTGCTTTCTCACTGTATTCATATTGGTTGACCATGATCTCCCTTTCCAGCCCTTCCACTTCCTTCATGATTTGCTGCATGTTGACCTTTGAGTCTCTTCCTCAGAGACGCTGTTTGCTCCTTCACTTTTGGTGGAATGGATTTCCCAACATCATTCTGCCATTTCCACCCAGAGTCATGGCGAGGCCCCCAGAGTTCACAGACTCTCCATCACCAAGGATTGGGTCACTTAGGGACACTCCTCACAGCACTGTGGAAGCCAACTTAAAGACACATATAAATGATACAGCCTCCTTGCTTCTCAAAACAAAATGAAATGAAATCTTTTAATGTTAAGTAGATCAAGAATTTTTATCACATAATGCGGACCTCCTTGATTACACCTGCATACAAATAGATTAAATAGCACCAGCAGTAGAATCTTTAAATAAAAATAACTACACACAGTTTATTGAAGCCACTTTGTTTCATTGCTTTTAGTTTAATCGTCATCACTGTCGTCATCGCCATCATCATCATCATCACATTGTTGAACACCACTATGGACCAAGTGGCATACACATTGTTCCTCCTCTTGAGAGGTATATGTTCTCTATATATTTATGAAATTAATGCCTAAACAAAGTGGCTTGTAAAAGGCAGAAGTTTCTCTCTCACTTAAAAAGAAGTCTGGAGTTTCACCATCCAGGGCTGGCATAGGAGCTTCCCAAAGTCATCAGGGATGCATGCTTCTTCCAGCTCTCTGCTCCGCTGTACCTTGGAAGAAGCCCTACTCCTTATATTCTAAAATGGCTATTTTGAATCTCCATCCATTATCTTTGAGTGCCAAGAAGCAGGAAAGAAGAAAGGAGGGGAGAGGAGGGCAGGGACTATCTACCCCTCCTTTTTTATCCCCTTTTCCTTTTCTTTTATCCACCCCTCCTTTTAAGGAGACTTCCCAGAAGTTCCATAGAGTCCTTTAATTTATATTTCATTGCCCAGAACTTAGTCATATGATCACACTGGCTACTGGAAAGGGGTAGGGCCTAGGAGATTTAGAGTCATTTATTCTGCATGGTAATATGTCCACCTAAAAAGCATGTTACTAAGGGAGAAAGGTATCGGGGTAGAAAACTAGCAATCTCAGCCACAATTGTCATTCTAAAATTGTCAAAAATAAATTTCACCTCTGAAGTCAATGACAAAGGAAAATAGCATATATCACACATTTTGCAAATTTTTCTTAACAATTTTATCTTACAAACTCACAGAGTCCAATATTGTTTAATTAAGGTGTGGGTAGGGAGACAGGAAGAACTGTTTTTAGAGAATATGCAAAGTATCTGCAGTGGCGTCTCCAGCATTTCGCAGTACAAGAGGGAAGAGACTCGCCTGTGTATATTCTAAAACAAGAAACAGCCAGCAGTACTTGGATCTTGTGCAATTAATAATTTCACTGCAGTCTGATACCCTTTGCCATTAGACAACACACATTTTGGTCCAAGCCCTTTCTCATGATACCCTATTTCAGAATGCTCACCAATTTCATCTCAGCCTTTCCTCATCCATCACTCCCCTCATCAGTTCTTTAAGCTCCCCTTTGCTTTGTCCCCTCGGGACATACAGTGTCAGTGAGGGGCATGTTATCATGTCGTACTTTTGTCTCTCACTCATCTTAGTGTGTATTTTCAACTAGACTCTTAAGTGCCTCAATAGCTGTCCAGTCCCACTCCTGCCATTAGCTCCCATAGTGCTTACTGGGGTGTGGTGTATGAAACAGGCCCTCAGCAGACACTATGAGTACAAATAGAAGATGTGAAAAGATAGGAAAGAGGGATTTTTTTTCTAAGGCTGCCCTAATTGTCCAGCAAGTTTGACTGACACATGCTGAGACCCCGGCACCGCAGGGCAGCAGGAAGGGAGCAAAAGCTGACCGGAACATAAAGAAGCTGGCCATGCAATGCAAGTACCACTAACAGAGGATGTTCAGGTGGCAGTGGGATTTCAGGCAGTGCTTTGTGCTTCAACCACAGTTCCACAATACTAAGGAACCTGTCCTTTTACAGCAGACCCTCAGCAAAGGCTGATGGTTCAGGGAAAGAGGCTGACAAGTGGTTAGGTGAGGTGTCGAGGTCTCAGCCAAGATGAGGACAGGTTCCCAGAGCAAATGATGTTGCAACCCAGTTGTACAGACTGGGCCAGCATTGCCAGCCCTTATAAGGAGGAAACTACATCTTATTCATCTTGATATTCCCAGCACCTAGCACTCTCCTGCTCACAGTAGATTTTTAATAAATGCTTGCCCCTCCCGGTCCCTTGTCCATGACCATAAGACTACTCCAGACTCCACCTTGCTGGTGGAATGAAGCTACTAATTCCTCCTACCTTTGAGGACTCCATTGGTTTCCCCTTGTATGAGGAAGGTAGCATGTGGGAGTGGGGCGAGAAGGCCACCTGCCCCGCTCAGGTTATTTGTACTTGGGAACAAAACACCATTCTCACTGCTATGGACGGCAGTCCAACATTAACGTAAGCAACCTTGTGTGCAGTTCTACCAGATGTGTTACAGGAAAGTAGAGGCTTCAGGGGCTCTAAATTTAAAAGATAGCAATTGGTTGGCCTTTCATAATTTAGAATACTAGGTACAACTTAAAATCATGCTGACCGAGTTTTTACTGACATGGAAAAAAATGCTTGCAACATATTAAGCAAAACACAAACACAAGACGAAAATTTGGAAAGATCCAACTGTGTTAAAACATGCTTAGCAGAAAAGACTCTAAGGAAACATTCTAAATTATTAAAAGTGATTATCTCTGGACACTGGATTTTTAAACTACTTTTCTGTTCTTTTTAGTTCCGTATTTTGCAATTCATTAATTCCCCCCAAAACAATTTTTAAGAATAAAATACTACAAAACTGACTAAAAATAAAAAAAATAATGAGAAAGAGCTGTACAACTAATCAGACTAGAAATAATGCTGTTCCAAACATCAGCTACAAATAAAGCCATGTATTTCCTCTACATAGAAGAGACACAGTGGAATTAGAACCAGGAAAGCTAGTCATAGGATCTGCTTACTCTTTGTGTGGCCTTTAATTAAATATTATTAAAGTCTCTTCCCATGAATATAGATATACTGATTGCTTGTGTTGAAAATCTCCATCAACAAAAATGTTTGTTTAAAACTTCTTAGTTGCCAGTTTATATAATTGTGTTAAAAGTGCATTTTCACAATGAGCATTAATAGCTTTAGCGGCTTCAGGTTAGTAAAAGTCTCCTGTGCTTCCACAGAGAGAACATCTGAGGTAAGCATTCCTTTTGTTTTTCTAGTACTTTGTTTTCTCAGCGACTGGTGGGGATGGGGGATCAGGGAAAAGTAAAGAAATGTAGCCCGTGCCTACCCAGTTTTACACATGATAGTATCATTTATAATTTTCCAGGACTGAATTGGTAACTCCTGCAGGGAGGAAATTTCACTGAGCTCTAATTCTCTCCTTGGCTCTACACACCTAATTGTATTTTCTCCCGTTCTGCGTTCCTATTTGTCTCCTCATTCATCTTCTCTGGTGAGATGACAACTATGTCAGCACCCATTTCCAAATTCTCATTTTCCTGCTCGTAACTTCTCACCTTGCTGACCATAGTCAAACAGGAGAAGGGAAACCGAGCTGTTTTTGGCAGGTACTTTAGAAAAAGACCAAACAGAAGCTAAAATCCTTTAGGAAGGAAGACAATTTGCTAAATAAGGATCGCATTAGGGTTCTGTCTGCCGCTTCTTTTGTGAAGTTTGATCGTTTAATAACTTTAGGAGGTGTCTGTGTCTCAAATGCAAAGACCATTATGAAAATGGGAACTGAACTTCCAGGTCCCTTGCTCTGAAATATAAATCCAGGAAATTTGTTTATAATTATAGAAAGTCAAATACATTTTTATTTATTCCTGGATGTTAATGCTTTTAATTAAGAAAAAGTATCTGATTAATAACAATGTTCTAAATAATAGATCTGATCCCTATACTTACCATTCATTTTTTTCCTTCTTTCAAAAAAACTTTTGATTATAACATGTAAAATATAGTTATTGTAAAAAATATGGAAACGACAAAGGAAAGAATGCGATTTACTTCATATCAGTATTCTCTTTATATTGTTTTGTTTGTTTGTTTGTTTTGAGAATCAAGCTGCTGAATAGAATAAGCCTTTTAAACCCACCTAGGTTTTAATCTGAACTCAGCCACTTTCTAGCTGTGATTATGGACAAGTTTCTTAACCTCCCTAAAACTTTTCTTTGGTTAAAAAAATGAGGATAGTCATACCTGCCTCACAGAGTTGGCATGAGAGAAATAATGTATCCTCGGCACATAGTAGATGATCAGTTAATAGCAACTATAATAATAACTATTATTATCACCTTTTAAATTTAAGAGTTTAAGTTTAAACTTTTTTAAAGCATTTTTTAATACTTAGGAATGTCAATCTCATTTCTAATAGTTAGGTACACCCAGTGTGTAGAACTGAGAAGGACGCCACCAATTTGTCAGATGAAAGCACTTTCTCCATGTCTCAGGAAGGGATTTGCCATGTCTGCCTTGCTCGTTAGTTTATGAGAGCCTCCATCCAATTGAAAATTACTGAAGGAAGGGGTCCATGTCTCATATACCGTGAAGCCCCACACAGCCAGTGACTGCTCAGTGCATACCCATTGCTACTGACATTGGCCCACAGAGATAATAATTCATGGCAGATTTTGCTCACTGATCCTTCTCTTTTTGTCAATGCAAAAATCCATGTATATCGCAGCCCTATTTTACACATTTAGAGGTGGGCCCTTGGTGTCCAGGAGAGCCTGAATTGGCAAAATCTGCCTACACTAATTGAAGGCCTTCCTGGCTCTATGTACTGTGTGGGTGGGAGAGACTCTGGCTCCTGGATTCTCAGTCATAGCTGCACACTGGCACAGCCTGGGGACTTTTTAAAAAAACTGATGCTTGGGTCCCACCTACAGGGATTCTGACTTAATTGGCCTGGCTCTAGCTCACCTCACCCCGAGCTTCTGCCCTTTCAGGAGCCATTGAAATCCTGTTACTGACTCTACTTGGACTTATTAAGAATCCACGTATGCTTTGGGAATTAGTTGTTTTATCTTCTTCTTACTTGCTTATTGTTCTCATCATCATTTCTATTCTAATGTAGTTACTCACCCAACTCTTTCATCTCTGATATTTTTCTTTCTTCAGTCTCCATGTTGGACCTGTAAACAAGGAATTTCAGTGAGGAGATAGGGCTGTCGTGCAGTGAATTTATATTTCCTAAGTCCCTGCCTGTGCCCAGCACTGTGCTAGGAACTATTTCACTTAATCTTTGCAGCAATCTTGGAAGGCAGGTGGGAGCAACCTGTCTACCATTGAGGAAACTATGATTCGTGGATGCCAGTCCGCTTACTCTGTTTCGTGCAGCCAGCAAGAGCGTGGACTCAAGTTCAGATCATTTCTGATTTCAAAATACTTCCTCTTCGTGCTCACCATGGGTCACAGAATCAAAGGTTGGGGGTAAGGGGCGACCACATAAAAGAGTGAAGCTGAGTATAAGGCCGTAGGGAGAGGTAAGGACTGTGGCAAACTGGAACATGAATGCCCCAATGAGAACATTCAGATGTAAAATTCTTCAACATTGCAGGTAACAAGACACATCTAAGTATACACTGAATTTAGCTTGCAGGCCACCAGCTTTCAAGCTTTGAAAAATACCGTAGTCATACAATTTCACTCTGCAACCACATAGAAGAGGCAGAGAATATACTGTGTGACCTTGAGTGGGATCACTGAGACAAATGAGAGGAAGTAGAAGGAGGCGGATTCTTTCTTTCTTTCTTTCTTTTTGGCTGTGTTGGGTCTTCGTCGCTGCGCGAGGGTTTTTCTCTAGTTGCTGCGAGCGGGGGCTACTCTTTGTTGGGGTTCACGAGCTTCTCATTGCAGTGGCTTCTCTTGTTGCGGAGCGCAGGCTCTAGGCGCACGGGCTTCAGTAGTTGTGGCGCACGGGCTTAGTCGCTCCGTGGTATGTGGGAACTTCTTGGGCCAGGGCTCGAACCCGTGTCCCCTGCATTGGCAGACGCACTCTTTTTTTTTTTTTCTTAATATTTAATGGTTATTCTTTTTTTTTTCTCACACACACACTGTATTTTATTTTTACAAGAGATAAATAGACTGACACCAATCATTGTAAATGGATGACCACAACAAAAGCAACAATGATTGCAATTACCAAACACAAAACACACTCATACTATGTCATAATATTGACATTCAGTCCAGTAATCCTCCACTGTAACAGCTCCTTTACTTTGCAGTGAAAATTGATGTGTATATTTTTTGCCTCTGAGTCCTTGTGGGATTTTTTTTTTATTCAAACAGAAAGTCACAAAAATTATAATCATCCTCATCAGTTCACTCAGTCCCATGTAATTAATTTTTTTTTCATCTTGATCTTTTGTTAGCACTTTTGAGTTCATCAGTTTTCCATCAGAGTTCTGAAAATGCTTATTCATTCAGTTCAGCAGTATAGTCAGTTACCAGAAACCTGTACTTGTCAGAGTCTTTTCCATGAATTCCTTGAAGATGAAACCCTTTTATAGGAACATTTTTGTAAAAGCATCATAGTACACCCAGAACTGTCTGTAAATGACAAAAGACTTAAAAATGACCACGGTTAAGATTTGATGAAAGTTCATAATAATGCAATTGACAAGGAAATTTAGTTATTTCTGAGATATACATTTTAAAGTAATAACTAGAATTATGACTTATAACATTATACCAGAACATATAAGATGTTTATAAATTTCATGTAATGTCTGAAACATTTATATTAACATATTTCCATACAAATAACCCAAAGAAAGTTTAGTATTAGTTGTTTTGTTTGTTTGTTTGTTTGTTTTTTTATACTGCAGGTTATTAGTCATCAATTTTATACACATCAGTGTATACATGTCAATCCCAATCGCCCAATTCAGCACACCACCATCCCCACCCCACCGCGGTTCTCCCCCCTTGGTGTCCATACATCCGTCCTCTACATCTGTGGGCAGACGCACTCTTAACCACTGCACCACCAGGGAAGTCCCCAGGAGGCGGATTCTGATCTGGTATGTTTAACAGACCTTCCCATCAAAGCTGCCCAGCAGAGGAACCAGCTGCCATGAAGCAGCAGCAAGTGCTGCACCAGGAGAACCGGGCACTGAGCTAAGGAAATGCTGCAGCACTCCTAAGGAAAGGTTCCTTCTGTGGATAGAAGATACAATCCTGTTAAACATTTACTGAGCCTCTAGTATGCGCCATGTACTGTGTGGGCAATGTGGGAGCTGCCAAGATGCTGGACCCTGGTGGAGGCTGTAGTCTTAGCTAGCCTGCCATCATGTTGAGAGGTTTATATACATTAGTTCTTTAACCTTTATAAATAACCTTGAGAGGTAGGTGCCATTAACCCCAATCAAAGCAGGAGGATACTGACACTTAGATTGAGAAAGTTGTTCAAGGGCACAAGATAGTAAATGACAGAGAGAGGACTTTAACTGGAATTAAAAGTCTGTGCTCTTAATGACTGATGCCAAATATCCTTCCTCAGTGGGGACACCAGCTTGGAATCCTGAGTCATCACTCAGCCACTCTGTCCCAGCCCTGGCGTCCTAGTGCTCAAGCTCTAGCCCATTGCACACTGTCCAAACCACATCAAAAAAGAGCAACCTAGGAACTCCCATCCACTAACCCCTCCCTGGTTACTGGGCATGTGATATGGGGAATGCAGTTAACTTGGTTCCATCCAATGGAATCACAAGGAAACCAGTTACAAATTGTCTTCAATTTTTCAGTCTGTTGTTTCTAAACCAGTCGGTAAAATAGGAGACGTTCTAAGTGCCAGCACTGCACAGCTTTTCTCATTTCAAGTATGACTTTGAGGTCAGCATTACAACAGAAGATCAAGAAGTAAACATATTGAAAGGCAGTCTTGCATTGGGAAGAGGACATAGAGGGAGAGCTTAAGAGATCTGAGTTTAAGTCCTGATTCTGCCACTTACTAGTTTTGTAATCTTGCCTTTCCCTTCATTAGAGTGTGTTCTGTTTCTGCGTGTATAGAAATGGGGCTTGCAGATTGTTATGGGTGTGTCACAGATGCTCAAGAAGTGTTTGTGTTCCTTCCTCAAATAATAATAGAAAAACTGCTAAACGTGCCTTAAAATGGGCATAACTTAAAATCTTACAAGATTTGCAAAAGATTTGGCTTATCAACGCAATACACCAGTAACATGTGATAGATCATTTTAAGGAGCATAATTAATTTTGTAAAAAAAATATTAAACTGGAGGAGGATAAAGGGAAGAAAAAGGGAAACTGATATTTATTAAGCTCCTGATACATGCCAGGCCATGCTAGATCTTTCCAGACATTTCATTTAATCCACACAACAGCGGTGTGAGATAAGCAATTTTATCCTCATTTTCACAAATGATGAACCCTAAGGTCGAGAGGTTAAGAAAACTGCCTGAGTATTCAAGACCGGATTTGAACTCAAATCTGAGCTCTTCCAACAGGGACCAAAGTCTTTTGATTCTTGTTGAATAAAAGTTTCTTCTTAAGAGGCTGAGTTGAGTGCAAACGTCTCATCTCTCATGCATCTCTGAAGGCAGAAATCTGCTGTCATCTGAGTTAATAGTTGCTCTTCCAACAGGAACTGACGTGGACTCATGTTTCTAAAATTTCTGGTGTAATCTCTCTACTCTCCAAAGTTTGGAATAACCCCTGATGAAAGATATTAATATTATGATCTGTTTTTATATGGGAAAGTAGTCTGTGCGTTCATAAATGGTCCTAACTGTAATTTGAATGGCTATAAGTTTACAAACTTTTTTGATCATTAATTTCTTTGGGAGGACATATTCTTCTGGAAAGTTTGTCAAGAGTCTCATTAAAATTTAGCATCTCTTGCTCAAAATATTTGAGCTACCCAGTTTTACGAGGAAGCCTTATCTGGTCCTGTTTCCTTCTGCTTTGCGCAAGGAATTTGAATAGTTGATGTAGAAAGGAAAAAGGAGATGGAGTAGAATTGGTAGAATTAAGCATTGTGTTGAGAATTGTGACTGAGCCCTCCAAGAGACCTTTGTCTGACTTAAGCATCTAAGAATTCAAGCCTTGTTTTTCTGTCTCTGATATAATGACAGCAGTGGGCCACAGATGTCACATGCTTTGCATGCACTGCCTCATCTGCCTTTTTGTGATTCTTCACGTGGTAGAAGAAATATTGCTCACAGAATTCAGAATGCATTCAGCTTCCCAGAAAATCAGCTTTCAGTGGACAGAAACTGAGTTTCCATATCTAAACACTACAGCAAAGAATTTGACTAACTGAACGTGAGTTTCTGTTCTCACAATAATTTACTGCAGGCTAATTGTTACACATTTAAATACTTTGAATAAATGAATTAAAAGCCAGGTTTCATCTGCATTCTTCCAATTCATCAGGTGATTTCATTTTAGGAAATGAGGAAGTAGATGTGATTCATTGTGCAACAAATGAACAATTCACTCATTTATGCAAGGAATAAGTATTGGCTTGGCTATCTCTGTGCTAAAAGATGAGATGATTCGTTTCCCCATTGCCAAGGTGACCACCGGGCATACAGTGAGTGGTCATGCAGGGCAAATGCTGATGGTGGAGCTAACTTAATATAAAGATTTTGCTTTGAACCCAGCACCAACCTTCATGTACCATAAACAGAAAATTAAATTTGGTCCTAAAAGTAAATACAGTAAAAAAAAAAATTTTTTTTTAATTCTTGCTTAGTGTTTTATTTTTACAAGCACTTTGGTATGTGTTATACCATTTGATTGTCATACAACAACCTTGGATGTCAGTATTATTATTATCCCCATTTGACAAGCAAGAAAACTGAAGTTCAGAGGACATTAGTGCATTGCTTAAGGACGCCCAGCTTGTAACTAATAGAGTCAGAATTGGAACCCAGGTCTCCTGATGCCAAAGTGTTATACTCTGTCCACTATATCTGCTGTAATTAACATAAAAGGACATAATGGGGAGAGAAAGAAAAGGTCAGCCTGAAACTGTGTCCTTTGATTGTTCTCACTTCTATCACAAGAGGCAGACTTCCTCAAGCGGCTAAACCAGGGTGTGAGATCTGGGAGGTTGAGTTGAGAGGTGAGCCTTGTGCCTGCCTATCATCCTCAATGTGTGCCCCCCAGGGAAGGCAGGAGTGGGGGAGAAGCCATCCATCTCATGGGTGTGGGCAGGGAGGGAGAATCTGCGTACAACATGAGGCAGGTGAGGACCAGGAGATTCAAAAGGGAGGGGATTTCATCGCTGGAGAGATGGGGGCCTTGGGCACGGACAAAGAGGCAGTGGTCAGAGGTTCCAGGCGAGCCGATGATCACCGCGATCCCAGAGTGCTGTCATTGCTCTGGCCGCTATAGACACAGCCCTCTCCCAAACAGCCCCAAGAGGTGTGCTGCGTTGGGAGTGGCCCTCGTTAGACTCCTGGGGCAAAGAGTTCTAAGACAGTCAAGACAACCGAAGTATCAGCCTCAGAAAGGAACCCTCAAAGGAAAAATGTGGCCCTTGCTTGTTTGGAGCAACACAGAAAAGGCTGTCACAATTAGTTTCAGTTCAGCAGCCGCTTTCTAGGAGGATTCCATAGAGCAGCGGTCCCCAACCTTTTTGGCACCAGGGACCAGTTTCGTGGAAGACAGTTCTTCCACGGGGGGCGGGGATGGGGGGATGGTTCAGGCAGTAATGCTAGTGATGGGGAACGATGGGGAGCGGCAGATGAAGCTTCGCTCGCTCACGGCTCACCTCGGCCTGTACGGCCTGGTTCCTAACAGGCTGTGGACCAGTACCGGTCCGTGGCCCAAGGGTTGGGTACCCCTGCCATAGAGCGATAGTGTATTTACCACAAGAGTTTCTTCTCACAGTTGTGAAAAGCAGAGCGAACCTTAGATCCCGATCGTCTCCCTCCTGTCAACCTCCTTTTTGAAATAACTGATTAAAAGTCTTGTTACTTTCAAAGGGAGAGATGTCCTAATCCTACAGCTAATGTGAGCTATGTCAGGAAGGTTTGGGCAGGTAGGTTGGTTGGTTGGTTTAATTTTTGTAACTACCCTGTCTCCCCTCTCTTTTCTGCCAGGTGAATCAGTGTCATGGCAAAGGCTTTAGCACCATGCAGACCAGGGTTCAAATCCCAGCTGTGCTATTTATGACCTGTGATTTTTGAGCCAATAACTCTCTGATCATCAGTTACTTCATCTGTAAAATGGGGGTAATGCTGCCAACCTGACAAGGTTGTGAGAATCACACGAATGCTACAAGTTAAATGCTTACCATAACATTATACTGAGCGAAATAAGCCAGACAGAAAAGCACAAATGTTCCATACATATGAAGAATCTAGAGTAGTCACATTCACAGAGACAGAAAGAATGGTGGTGGTTGCCAGGCGCTCTGGGAGCCGGGAATGCGGAGCTAGTATTTAATGGGTACAGAGATACAGTTTGGGAAGATGAAAAAGTTGTGGAGATGGATAGTGGTGATGGTTGCACAACAGTGTGAATGTACTTAATGCCACTGAACTATACGCTTAAAAATGGCTAAAATGGTAAGTTTCGTGTTATATATATTTTACCACAATAAAAAAAGTAAATACATCTTTAATGTTTACAATAGCACTTGGCCTGCAATAAGTAATAAATGGTACTTCTAATCCTGTCCCCCACACTTGGCATACTTCTGTCATCTGCCATTTTTCACACTGTGTTTTATCCCTGTTTGTCACTACTATTATACTTCAATCTCCCTGAATGTAAAGGAGCATTGACTATATCTTATTCATCTTTACTGTCTCCATAGTGTCTGGCACATAGGAAGCACTCGTTAAATGATTTGGGGGAAGAGAGAAGGTTGCTAATACTCTTTTCCTTCTGTCTTTTACATCTTAAAACCTCTGAACAGTGCAGTAGTAGGTCACTTATTTCTCTTGGGTGCTAGAAGATCATTATTTGGACTACAAATGTATTAGTTTCTTTAATCTTCAATAAATGAGGGGGAAATTTCTCTAAATTAAGCCTCTGAGGATTGACTCCAATTTGTTTTTAAGGAGTTTTATCTTGCTCTAAAAATACAGACAGAATAAAAATGGAGTATAAGCTTGCTGTTCCTTTAGAGGGATATGAATCCTGTATAGAGTTTACCTTACCTGAATATAACTGGAGCTGCACACAGTCGGAGCTATGAACAGTGTCATTTCAAAGAAACAGATGCTTTGAAGAATACTGCAGATAATTAATGAAGTTTCCTGATAGTGGTGACTGAGGGGGGTCTCACAGCGCCTCACACAGAAAGCCTCTCACTAATATATCTCTTTCCTTCTCATTAAACTTACCCATTCACAGGAACTGCTAAAATCAATCTCCTTCTCTCCTTCTCTTCTCCCTCCCTCCCTGCCCATCCCCCTCCTCCATACTTTGTCTTCATCCATCTCCGCTCATCCATACCCAAAGTCCAGGCTCCTCGGAC
This sequence comes from Balaenoptera acutorostrata, assembly GCF_949987535.1. NCBI lineage: Eukaryota > Metazoa > Chordata > Mammalia > Artiodactyla > Balaenopteridae > Balaenoptera > Balaenoptera acutorostrata. The sequence goes on along the minus strand of NC_080067.1, from coordinate 63,754,801 downwards.
TTGACTGTCCCCTATGTACACAGCTCCTGGGAAGCATGGCCAAGTCCCCAGCTCCGAATGGTACCCAACAAGGATCAGCACATGCTCCATCCCCCTCCCTGGAATTCTGGTGAATAAAATTAAAATTCTGCACCTTGTGAAATGCTGAGGAGCCCCAATGCCAAGCATTTCTGGGATATACTGCTGGAGAACTATTTGGCTGTGATCATACCAGTCTCATTTTATTTTTTTATCCACCCTCATTTTATAGGACAGTAAGTTGATACTAAATAACATGAACTCATTCTTTCCCTGGGTAAGTGCGTCCCGATGTTTTTCAGCTGTGTACCATCAGACCCTGCTCTTCTCAGGCCACTCTCCAAGGAGATGTGCCTGGTCACAAACCTTGCCTAATACCCAAGACCTGTCTTGTTACTCTGTGGGGTTCAAGAGCAGCTCCTGGCCCGACTGTAACCTCTTCACGGCTTATGAGCATGTTGGTTGGGATGCTCAGCTCTGGGTCATGAAAGAAGTTTAGGAATGTGAATTGTCACCTCTTTGGACCTCTCTGCACTTGTATAAATGAGGGGCCTAACTGGGCTGTTTGTTACAAGGTCTCCTCCAGGCCTAAAATTCTACGTGTCTGTGGTTAACACAGAAAGCCACATGCATTCAAAACTAAGATCCAGCCTCTGCTCTCTTCAGACTTCCTTTGAAACTTAATTCCCTAAGACCTAAATATTTTATTCACTCTCTTCAGAACCCTCTAGAATATCTTGCTTTAGTTTAAGGCTTCAGAAATGACCATCAACACAAGTCCCACCCACAGAGCTTCTGATTCATTAGAGAATTTGCATTTCCAGCAAGTGCTTCAGTGATGCAGGTACTTCTGGTCTAAGGACCACACTTTGAGAACCACTAGACTAAGAATTTCAAGAAACCTTTACTGACACTTTCTAGTGAGAGATATTAATCCTGTTTTTCAGGGCTGATCACTCCTGGGATTTTTTTTTTCAGTATCTTTATTTCAAAGGATGCTTAATCAAAAATTATTGTCCTAGAAGCTCTACCCTCATAAAAACGAAGGTCATGTAAGAAAGTTAATTTTCAGGACAAAGAATCTGAGGTGTTAATTCTTAGGAGCAGTGAATTTTCCAGAGGAATTCAAATGGCACCAAGTCCTGGGGCGGAGTTCCAAGAGCACGAAGCAGTCTTTTCCCCATTTCACAAGCCATTCACTAGGCCCGGCCATCCGTTCAGGGCTCACGTTTTGTGATCCCGGTGGATAAAACACTTCTGACAATTGCTACACCAGAACTTCACTTCTAATGCAATAGGTACTGTATGCTGAACTACAGAGGAGGTTTAGGACTGGGGTCTAATGGCTTAAGACAGGCCAGCACTGGTCTCATAACGTGCACGAAGCAGCAACTGCAGGTCCCAGAGCATTTAGAAGATGCAGCAACCCCCCCCCCAACTCCGCAATTTGGCTTCTGAAATGGAACAATGACTCCCATGAATTTGAAACACTCTAAGAAAGGAATTTGAGCTTCCCCTGCCCCTACCCCTGCATCCCCCCTTGAGACATGTCTCCTTTGAAAGCTCCTTTCCCCACTTAGAGTATTCACCTTTTCATTGTGTTGCTCTGTGGTATTTTCCCCATCAACTCTTATTTTCTGTGGTTATGTTAATGAAGCTTATAATGCCAATCCCAATGGAGGCAGACAGTTTTATTAAACACACTATTTCCCTTACCCGCCAAGGTGTTAAATGATGGTTTAGAGGTTTGAATTCATCATGCTGATCTAATTATACCAGATAGCTCTTGTTGAATCTCCAGAGTAACTGGATTTGAAAACCTTTTGTGCAGATGCACAATTTTGAAGAGATTAGCAGATTAAATATCTTGTAATGTCTCATCCGTCCAAGTGAGGAATGGGCACGGTGCATCTAGCATCTGTACTCTTTTGAATCTAATGGGAAAGAGGGTGGTCAGCTAGCCCACACTTAAATAGGTGAAAAGAGGGATTGCTGGTCTGAACATCACGAGCAATTTCATCTCTCTGGAGCTTTGCTTGAGAGGGTTCGCCCCATTTTCTATATTCACCTCCGCATAGTTCACCTAAAAGATATTTACCTCTTCAGGGACTTCCCTGGTGGTCTAGTGGTTGAGACTCCACACTTCCAATGCAGGGGGCGTGGGTTTGATCCCTGGTAGGGGAACTAGGATCCCACATGCCTGCACAGTGCAGCCAAAATTTTTTTAAAATATATTTAAAAAAAAAAGATGTTTACCTCTTCAGAGTCAATCATCATGATGTTTAGTAAGCCCTCTGATGCCGTAATTATGAGGTGGTGATACAGTGGGAATGGTGGTGGTGAAAGTGATGTTGGAGTTGGCAGAGGTATGGGAGGTAGTGGTAGAGATGATGGTGGTAGAGGTGGTGGCAGAGGTGATGGGAGGTTGAGGGAGTAGTAGAAGTGGTGGGGGTGGTAGAGGTGGAGATGGAAGAGGTGGAAGTAATAGAGGTGGTAGAGGTGGTGATGAAGGAGGTGGAGGTAATAGAGGAAGTAGATGTGGGGATGGAGTAGGTGGAGGTAATAGAGGTGGCAGAGGTAGAGATGGAGGAGGTGGAGGTAATAGGTGGTAGAGGTGGAGGTGGAGGTAATAGGTGGTAGAGGTGGAGATGGAGGAGGTGGAGGTAATAGAGGTGGTAGAGGTGGAGATGGAGGAGGTGGAGGTAAGAGGTGGTAGAGGTGCTGGTGCTGCTGCCCTGCTTAGTCAAGGGGAACCCAGCAATGCTTGGCCTGGTAGATACCTCCCTACTTTTCAGAGGAAACGCAGAGAGGGGACAGCATTATCATTCTACACAAGAGAAGCCTTATCTTCCTGCCTCCTTCCTGATCTAAATGCACCAAACTTGGTGACTGTTGGACACCCCTGAGAAATGATACCAACACCCTTGAACTAAGATTACAGAATTACCAAATCCTTAGAACCAGGTATTCAGAAACACTGCGGACTCCCTGCTTCTCCCAAGCCAAAGAGCTGACCTGATTTCTACCACATCTGGTTACATACGTCTTACATCCACTGCAAGGGCAACCCCAAAGCCTAGATTCTGTGCAGCTGGGGCTTATGACTGGACCTGGGGAACACATTGGGCTTTCCTGGAGAGAATAAAATTAAGGTGATTGATTGTCATATGACGGTTACATGATAGGAAGCCAGAGTTGAAAGATCGAAAGTGTGTTTGCAGGCAAACTGTTTACAGTGCTTAACAAATGCTATTTGATTTTTTCAAATAAACTTTTTCTTTTAGAATAGTTTTAGATTTACCAAAAAGTACAAAGGTTAAACAGAGGGTCCCCACATGCCCTGCATTCAGTTTCCCCTGTTGTTGGCATCTTACATTAGTATGGTACATTTGCCACAGCTAATAAACCAGTATTGGTTCTTTGGTACATTACCATTAAATAGACTCCACACTGTAATTGGATTTTATTAGTATTTCTCTCTATATAAAACAATACGAACTTTTTTACTATTGCAACATGGTAAACACCATCACACAAGACTGCTTGAAGCTCCTGAGGATAGCATCTGCTTTTATACATTTGTTTATATTTTTTTAGCACTTTGTATATATTAGGGACACAATAAACATGCGTTGACTGCTTAGGTGACTGCAATAGCCCACTGATGCCATCTTAGCACACAGTGATGCACCAACCTCAGTCAGTACAGGGATAGTTTTATACACCTGGAACATAACTGAGTAACTAGGGAAACACGCTATTATGCAAGCTGTCAGGTGTATTTCCCTGACTTATTTTCAGAAAGCCCAGCCCAGCACACGTCTGTGCTGAAGACAGTGCTTGTAGCCATGGAGTGAGGATTAAGACTTTCAAGGTGATCTCAGTGATAGTACAAGAGGGGAAGGCTGGAAGGTCAAGAACCATATAAATCCAGACTCATCCTGATCCTGCTGGGTGACTAGACTCTCTGGGAGGCGCCTGACACCCTGTCCCTTCTCCTGTCAAGGGCACCTACACAAAACTGTCCAGCCCCTCTAGCAAAGACCTAATTCCTTGATAGTCAAGCTTCCTTTGCAAATTGAAGGTTTTCCTGAAAGTTAGCAGAGCAAAATTAGGCTAACTAGAAGGGACAAAAAGGGGGAAATCATTAGATCCAAGCTTAAATTAGAAACTAAAAGCAGCTCCTTTTGATTCAATAATAATAGCTAACATTTCCTAAATGCCAAGTGTTCTAAGAGGTTTATTAACTCACTTCATCCTTCAAGAACCCAAGAGTTATGTTCTCTCTTACACAGACAAAAACTTCTTCCTCTCCTTCCTTTCCATTTGTTCAAATGAGTAGACGAATCCCATCTGAAATGTATTGACACCTTTCATCCTGAAAGATGGTGAAGTACTCTGCCGGTGTGTGAACCTGATTCCAGATGAAAAATATCAGCCATTCTACCACCCTCACACTACCCTATTCCCATCTCTTCATTTCTTCTCTCTCTCTCTCTCTCTCCCTCCTCTCCCCCTCCCTCTCTCCATCTCTCTCACACGCATGCACACACACACACTTGCGTACACACACTAGAAGGTGGGCTACCATGAAAATTACATACATACATACAAATTATAACTTTCAAAATAATTTGTTCTGCTTCCTTTAAACTTCAATAGGGAAAGAATCAGTAGGTTAACTTAAAAAAATAAAATGTGCATTTCTTCTTATTAATCTATGCTCATGGTAAAAATAAACAACAAAAAATTACACACAGGTTTAAAGAAAGCAAAAATGACCCATAAGCACATCCCAAAGATAACACTATTTTGTGGTAGTTCCTCCAAATCTTTTTTTTGTGTGTGCATATATGGTTTTCCTTAACTGAAATCACCTACATATACACTTTGGTTCTCTTTTTTCACATAACATGGCACATTATCATTTTCCTGTGTTATTAATTCTTCAAACATATTTTTTGTGGCTACAGCAGTATATTTCATATTGTAAGTTAGGGCTAATGTTAAGTCTTCTCACCTCAGTAGCTCCCTCAGTTCCTCCGCCTCCACATATACAACCTTTAAAAAACAATTCTCACATAACAACAAAATCATACAGGACTTTTCATAAGCTTGGTTTTTCTTCTGGATTTGATTCCTGGCCAGATTACTTCTGCCAAAGTCTGGTCCTTTGCTATCCAAAATGCTTTAAAATTGATATCTGATCATTTGTAATAGGGAGGCACACAAACACAATGACTCTTTAACATAGGAGACTGAATCAGCAAAAAAAAAAAAAAAAGTTTTGAAAAATTACATTAATTCAATCAAATGCTACCACATAAGACGATCAATATTTTAGAGATGGTAGTTTCCAAACAATTAGAGTATTAGTATTGAGCCCTTTTGTGTACTCAGCAAAACCCCACACAACCACAATAATAAATGGTCTATGGAATACAAATTGGTATTAGATTCATAATAATATTTTCTGGTCAAATAATTATTTATTTGCTTCATGTTTTGTCAGTGAGAGTAGAGTGGAGAAAATATAGACTTTGAAGTCAGATGTAACTGAATTCCAGATCTGCCGTTCAGTAACTTCATTTTTACTAGGCAAGTTGTTTCACCTCTGGGACTCAGAGACCTCGTGCACCAAATGAGGACCATGGAGCCCATTTCATTATGTCATTAGTGCTTAGAAGTAATTGAGACACTGTGTGAAGATTCTCAACAGTTCATGGTAGATAATGGAGGCTTCATAAATGCTAATTCTCACTGCCCTTCCTTCTCCCTAAATAGTCCAGTTTACCCAACAGACATTTAGCTTAATTCCTGGTTCAGTATACACATCCTTTCCAGTCTTCCTCCTATGTATATACATAGATCCTACCATATCCGCTTGCACAGAATTGTGCTACATGTAAATGCAAATTTTACTCTATGCAAATACATATAGGACAACTTCCAGAGTAGCAGCTATTCATATGCACGAATTGTATGCCAACCTACTCACTCTGGAGAAGGTTGGTGCAGACTGGATGTGAAAGCAAGCTGGCCACGGCATCTGCTACGCTCATCAATTGCCAGGCTGGATTTGGCAGATCTTCCTAGCTGGTCTGGGAGGATGTTCCCTTCTTCTTTTGTGTCCCATTGTGTCCTTCTGAGTACTGTGACAACCTTCCCAGAGAGAAAAGTGCTCTTCTTTCATCAGGCATGTCAAAATGGGCCACAATTCAAACTCTCAAGTGTCAGAAAATATAGGGAACGGACTGCAGTCTAAAGCATTGTTACTCAAGGTTGTCCATCGGCACCACCTGGGAGCTTATTAGAAATGCAAATTCAGGGGCTCCCCACAGACCTACTGAATCAGAATCTCTGGGGATAGGGCTCTTCAAGGACTCTAGTACTCAAAAAAGTGTAATGTAAAGTGGAACTGCATTCATTCAACAATGTGTTTTAAGTACCTTCCTCTCTCACTTGACACCAGACATACAGGCCCGCTTGCCATACCTTGAAATCCGAAAAGTAAAGACTCAGCATAATTCATTAGAACTGTTAAAATTCTATCTGTATTTTATCAATGTTTCTGGTTGTAAATTTCAGACTACTTTCCAATTCAGTTAAAAATTCATTTGAAATGCTTGCTTTTTAGTAATAGATATTTCACTGGTGTTGAAATTGGTTTTCTCAAAAGAGGGAATCATGCATTGTTCCATGGCATCCAGTCACTTAATCTAGGACTAGCTCCCTGGAGTGCCAACGTTAGCAGCATTGGCTAGTGGGGTAGGTAGGGGTAGCTCCTGCATGGAAGGCACATGTGCACATAGCAGTTCTGCAGCAGGTTGCCATTGTGATTTCCATGACTGGCCGTAGATTTCCTGGTAGCTAGAGTCACTGAGTACATGATCAGGAAGAACACACATGGTCCAGGATATCCGTCACTGCTAGAAACAATACAAAATGTGTGTGGATAAAAAGTCTGGGGTCATGAATTAGTCCATCAAAAGTGTCTTTATAAAAAAAGTTAACATAAATGGAGCTTAAGTTAACTTTTATTTTTCCAATTTGTAATAAGATTCAAATCAAATTATATTTGAAACCCAATCACTTGTGCCTTTTGAAATGTCTTAAATGTATTTGCCTAGTGTTCATTCCTCAAAATATCATAAAGCATAATTTGGCAATATCAAACATATTCGGCTTCATTTTGTTTACAATATGAAGATAGATCTTTTTTTCTTTCTAATTATAAAGCTTATACCTGCTCATGTATAAAATTCATGCAAACATAAAGGGGGAAAAAAAGCAGTTCAAATTTACCATCTTAAGGTAATCACTTTTAACATTTTGGGGGTTATCCTTACACATGCCTCCCTATAATCACACACACACATACTACACACAAACAATTTTACATAACTATGATCATGCTATACCTGAGGCGGTGAACCGTATTTTTTCTCTCCTCCCTATGTCCTGGGGCCCTTTAGATCTTGGTAAATATAATTTATATATTTTAATAACTATGTAAAATTTTGTTTTATGGATTACATTATATTATAATATATATAACTAATTCCCAATTCATAGACTTTAGAGTGCTTCTAGGTTTTCATACTTCTAAATAATATTAGAATAAATATCCTTGAACATGGATATCTTTGTACTTTTCTGATATCATTAGCATAAATAACTAGAAGCAAAACTGTTGATAGAAGACCATGTGCATTTAAAAGTTTCACTCCATCAGCAAACTGCCCTTCAAAAAGACTATGTCAATTTCTCTCCCATATACAGCACATGAATCTTTTTTCTTTTTTTTTTGACTTTTATTTTATTTATTTTTATACAGCAGGTTCTTATTAGTTATCCATTTTATACATAGTAGTGTATATATGTCAATCCCAATCTCCCAGTTCATCACACCACTACCACCACCACCCCCGCCGCTTTCCCACCTTGGTGTTCATACGTTAGTTATCTACATCTGTGTCTCTATTTCTGCCCTGCAAACCGGTTCATCTGTACCATTTGTCTAGGTTCCACATATATGCATTAATACACAATATTTGTTTTTCTCCTTCTGACTTACTTCACTCTGTATGACAGTCTCCTGATCCATCCACGTCTTGATAAATGACCCAATTTCATTCCTTTTTATGGCTGAGTAATATTCCACTGTATATATGTACCACTTCTTCTTTATCCATTCGTCTGTTGATGGGCATTTAGGGTGCTTCCATGACCTGGCTATCATAAATACTGCTGCAATAAACATTGGGGTGCATGTGTCTTTTTGAATTATGGTTTTCTCTGGGTATATGCCCAGTAGTGAGATTTCTGGGTCACATGGTAATTATATTTTGAGTTTTTTAAGGAACCTCCATACTGTTCTCCATAGTGGCTATATCAATTTACATTCCCACCAACAGTGAAAGAGGGTTCCCTTTTCTCCACACCCTCTCCAGCATTTGTTATTTGTAGATTTTCTGATGATGCCCATTCTAACTGGTGTGAGGTGATACCTCATTGTAGTTTTGATTTGCATTTCTCTAATAATTAGTGATGTTGAGCAGCTTTTTGTGTGCTTCCTGGCCATCTGTATGTCTTCTTTGCAGAAATGTCTATTTAGGTCTTCTGCCCATTTTTGGATGGGGTTGTTGGTTTTTTTCATATTGAGTTACATGAGCTGTTTATATATTTTGGAGATTAATCCTTTGTCCGTTGATTCGTTTGCAGATATTTTCTCCCATTCTGAGGGTTGTCTTTTCATCTTGTTTATGGTTTCCTTTGCTGTGCAAAAACTTTGAAATTTCATTAGGTCCCATTTGTTTATTTTCGTTTTTATTTCCATTACTCTAAGAGGTGGATCAAAAAAGATCTTGCTGTGATTTATGTCAAAGAGTGTTCTTCCTATGTTTTCCTCTAAGAGTTTTATAGTGTCCGGTCTTACATTTAGGTCTCGAATCCATTTTGAGTTTATTTTTGTGTATGGTGTTAGGGAGTGTTCTAATTTCATTCTTTCACATGTAGCTATCCAGTTTTCCCAGCACCACTTATTGAAGAGACTGTCTTTTCTCCATTGTATATCCTTGCCTCATTTGTCATAGATTAGTTGACCATAGGTGCATGGGTTTATCTCTGGGCTTTCTATCCTGTTCCATTGATCTATATTTCTGTTTTTCTATATTCATCAGTGATATTGGTCTGTAATTTTCTTTTTTTGTAGTATCTTTGTCTCGTTTTGGTATCAGGATGATTGTGGCCTCATAGAATGAGTTTCGGAGTGTTCCTTCCTCCACAATATTTTGGAAGAGTTTGAGAAGGATGGGTGTTAGCTCTTCTCTAAATGTTTGATAGAATTCGCCTGTGAAGCCGTCTGGTCCTGGACTTTTGTTTGTTGGAAGATTTTTAATCACAGTTTCAATTTCATTACTTGTGATTTGTCTGTTCATATTTTCTATTTCTTCCTGGTTCCGTCTTGGAAGGTTATACCTTTCTAAGAATTTGTCCATTTCTTCCAGGTTGTCCATTTTATTGGCATAGAGTTGCTTGTAGTAGTCTCTTAGGATGCTTTGTATTTCTGCTGTGTCTGTTGTAACTTCTCCTTTTTCATTTCTGATTTTATTGATTTGAGTCCTCTCCCTCTTTTTCTTGATGAGTCTGGCTAATGGTTTGTCAATTTTGTTTATCTTCTCAAAGAACCAGCTTTTAGTTGTATTGATCTTTGCTATTGTTTTCTTTGTTTCTATTTCAGTTATTTCTGCTCTGATCTTTATGATTTCTTTCCTTCTACTAACTTTGGGTTTTGTTTGTTCTTCTTTCTCTAGTTCCTTTAAGTGTAAGGTTGGTTTGTTTATCTGAGATTTTTCTTGTTTTTTGAGTTAGGCTTGTATTGCTATAAACTTCCCTCTTAGAACTGTTTTTGCTGCATCACATAGGTTTTGGATCATCGTGTTTTCATTGTCATTTGTCTCTAGGTATTTTTTTATTTCCTCTTTGATTTCTTCAGTGATCTCTTGGTTATTTAGTAATGTATTGTTTAGCCTCCATGTGTCAGTGTTTTTTACGTTTTTTTTCCCTGTAATTGATTTCTAATCTTATAGCGTTGTGGTCAAAAAAGATGCTTGATAGGATTTCAATTTTCTTAAATTTACTGAGGCTTGATTTGCGACCCAACATGTGATCTATCCTGGAGAATGTTCCATGTGCACTTGAGAAGAAAGTGTAATCTGCTCTTTTTGGATGGAATGTCCTATAAATATCAATTAAATCTATCTGGTCTATTGTGTCATTTAAAGTTTGTGTTTCCTTATTAATTTTCTGTTTGGATGATCTGTCCATTGGTGTAAGTGAGGTGTTAAAGTCCCCCATTATTATTGTGTTACTGTTGATTTCCTCTCTTAGAGCTGTTAGCAGTTGCCTTATGTATTGAGATGCTCCTATGTTGGGTGCATATATATTTATAATTGTTATATCTTCTTCTTGGATTGATCCCTTGATCATCATGTAGTATCCTTCTTTGTCTCTTGTAACATTCTTTATTTTAAAATCTATTTTATCTGATATGAGTATAGCTACTCCAGCTTTCTTTTGATTTCCATTTGCATGGAATATCTTTTTCCATCCCGTCACTTTCAGTCTGTATGTGTCCCTAGGTCTGAAGTGGGTCTCTTGTAGACAGCATATATATGGGTCTTGTTTTTGTATCCATTCAGTGAACCTTTGTCTTTTGGTTGTAGCTTAACCCATTCACGTTTAAGGTAATTATGGATATGTATGTTCCTATGACCATTTTCTTAATTGTTTTGAGTTTGTTTTTGTAGGTCCTTTTCTTCTCTTGTGTTTCCCACTTAGAGAAGTTCCTTAACATTCGTTGTAGAGCTGGTTTGGTGGTGCTGAATTCTCTTAGCGTTTGCTTGTCTGTAAAGCTTTTGATTTCTCCATCGAATCTGAATGAGATCCTTGCCAGGTAGAGTAATCATGGTTGTACGTTCTTCCCTTTCATCACTTTAAATATATCATGCCACTCCCTTCTGGCTTGTAGAGTTTCTGCTGAGAAATCAGCTGTTAACCTTACGGGGGTTCCCTTGTATGTTATTTGCTGTTTTTCCCTTGCTGCTTTCAATAATTTTTCTTTGTCTTTAATTTTTGTCAATTTGATTATTATGTGTCTCGGCGTGTTTCTCCTTGGGTTAATCCTGCCTGCGACTCTCTGTGCTTCCTGGACTTGGGTGGCTATTTCCTTTCCCATGTTAGGGAAGTTTTCGACTATAATCTCCTCAAAGATTTTCACGGGTCCTTTCTCTCTCTCTTCTCCTTCTGGGACTCCTATAATGAGAATGTTGTTGTGTTTAATGTTGTCCCCGAGGTCTCTTAGGCTGTCTTCATTTCTTTTCATTCTTTTATCTTTATTCTGTTCCGTGGCAGTGAATTCCACCATTCTGTCTTCCAGGTCACTTATCCGTTCTTCTGCCTCAGTTATTCTGCTATTGATTCCTTCTAGTGTATTTTTCATTTCAGTTATTGTATTGTTCACCTCTGTTTGTTTGTTCTTTAATTCTTCTAGGTCTTTGTTAAACATTTCTTGCATCTTCTCAGTCTTTGCCTCCCTTCTTTTTCTGAGGTCCTGGATCTTCTTCACTATCATTATTCTGAATTCTTTTTCTGAAAGGTTTCCTATCTCCACTTCATTTAGTTGTTTTTCTGGGGTTTTATCTTGTTCCTTTGTCTTTTACATAGCTCTCTGCCTTTTCATCTTGTCTATCTTTCTGTGAATGTGGTTTTTTTCCACAGGATGCAGGATTGTAGTTCTTCTTGCTTCTGCTGTCTGCCTTCTGGTGGATGAGGCTATCTAAGAGGCTTGTGCAAGTTTCCTGATGGGAGGGACTGGTGGTGGGTAGAGCTGGGGGTTGCTCTGGTGGGCAGTGCTCAGTAAAGCTTTAATCCGCTTGTCTGCTGATGGGTGTGGCTGGGTTCCCTCCCTGTTGGTTGTTTGGCCTGAGGCGACCCAACACTGGAGCCTACCCGGCTCTTTGGTGGCACTAATGGCGGACTCTGGGAAGGCTCACGCCAAGGAGTACTTCCCAGAACTTCTGCTGCCAGTGTCCTTGTCCTCATGGTGAGCCACAGCTAGCCCCCGCCTCTGCAGGAGACCCTCCAACACTAGCAGGTAAGTCTGGTTCAGTCACTGCTGAACCAGACCTACCTGCTGGGGTCACTGCTCCTTCCTCTGGGTCCTGATGCACACACTACTTTGTGTGTGCCCTCCAAGAGTGGAGTCTCTGTTTCCCCTAGTCCTGTCGAAGTCCTGCAATCAAATCCCGCTTGTCTGATTCTGTAGGAATTCCTCCTCCCATTGCCGGACCCCCAGGTTGGGAAGCCTGATGTGGGGCTCAGAACCTTCACTCCAGTGGGTGGACTTCTGTGGTATAAGTGTTCTCCAGTTTGTGAGTCACCCACCCAGCAGTTCTGGGATTTGATTTTATTGTGATTGCATCCCTCCTACTGTCTCATTGTGGCTTCTCCTTTGTCTTTGGATGTGGGGTATCTTTTTTGGTGAGTTCCAGTGTCTTCCTGTCGATGACTGTTCAGCAGTTAGTTTTGATTCCGGTGCTCTCGCCAAGAGGGAGTGAGCTCACGTCCTTCTACTCCGCCATCTTGAACCCTAGCACATGATCTTATTTTCCTATATTCCAGCCAAGAGAGTGTCTCTCTTTTTAATCTTTGCCAGTCTGATAAACAAAAATCAACATCTCATTTTAATTTCTATTTCTTTCATTACAAGTGAAGCTAAAAAAAATTGAGTTCAGGATACATGAAAATTAATTGAATATCTCAGGACCCCTCTGGTTAGCATTTGAGTTAATTGGACCGTGCTGTATCCAAGGAATTTTTAATTTACAAGCTTGGAAACAACACTTCTTTGAACCTCTTTAGGAGAAAAACACATAGCGAGTTTCTCTTAAAAGAAACAGATAAGAATAATTTAAACACATCAGAGCATACGGCTTCAGGCATCTTGTCATTTCTTAAGATATTTATAATCTTGAAAAAAAGTATTTGGGGAAAAGTCATCCTTTCCAATGTGGTTCTATCATTATAAATATATGCCAAACATGATTTCTAAAGCAGACGGGGAAAAGAATTAATAGTCAGGAAGTCTGGGTTCTGTCTAGGTTTTGACACCAACCAACTTGGTGACCTTATAAAATTGACTTCACCCCTATAGGCCCCAGTTTCCTCCTCCAAAAAATGAAATGGGTTCCTTGAGGTCTTAACAGCCTAAGGTGTGATGATGATCTGCATTCTAATGACAGTAGCTTTGCCAGGCTCCTTATTGACAGAGATACCCAACCCTGGCACTAATTAACACTAGCTCCCCATCTTGAACATGACAATAGATGTTGAGCTTAGATCTTGGACTTCACCCCTATAGGCCCCAGTTTCCTCCTCCAAAAAATGAAATGGGTTCCTTGAGGTCTTAACAGCCTAAGGTGTGATGATGATCTGCATTCTAATGACAGTAGCTTTGCCAGGCTCCTTATTGACAGAGATACCCAACCCTGGCACTAATTAACACTAGCTCCCCATCTTGAACATGACAATAGATGTTGAGCTTAGATCTTGGTCAAATGCAAACAGTCCATTTTTCTTTTAGCAACATTTAATTATCTAGACAATCTGGAGAAATAGATCTTTTATCTTTGCCTGTGAGAGTGCATGTGTGTGTGTTTCCATTCATTCATTTCTCAAACACTCGTTGAGTATCTACCATCTTGCAGGCTAGTGCTTGAATGAATTAGACAAAAATTTCCTTCTTCAAGGAACTCATCACCTAATGGGGAAATGGACAAATAAGCAAGCAGGTGTTATCTGGAAGAAAATTTGAAGTTGTGCTAAAATAATATGATTTCTTTCTCAAAATTCACATTTGAATGAGATGGCATTTCCCTTTTCCTCCATTTCACTATACAGATGAAAATGATGAAAGGTTTGAGCACACATAAAATGTCTTTAGGGAAAAAAAAGAAAAATTGGGGCCTCTTTTAGAATTAAGGTATCCACTTTGAATGACAGATCCTAACATTTCCTCTTATTTTTGAATGCTCAGATGTAAACAACCTAGGAAGCATTTACCATATGTCAAATCCAAAGATGGTTGTTTGGTCGTAACAAGTTAGAGAAGGACCAGATGCGGTATAGGACCTGCCCACCAAGGCAGAACGGGTCTGGGGGGTAGAGCCCATCCCGAGGAGTTTCATGTAGGCAGGCAAAGCACCAAGTTCACAGGTACCACAAACCCAGTTGCAGTTGACACTAATGGCCAGCTTTCTGGGTTCCAACAGATGGGCAGAGGCTAACATTTCGGAACCCAGAGTAGATGATATCAGCATCCCAGGAGGGTGGCATTTGGCAACTGAGAAGTCATAACAGGGACCCAGCTACAGCCTGGGATTCAGCTGAACTTTAAGCTGCTGGGAAGGAAATTAGAAACTGTCTAGAAAAGGAAGGTTGTAAAAGGCCATTGGTAACAGAAAACAGACCAGAGGAGAAACTAGGTTTTCTGACCTAGTCCAGTAGTTCTCAACTTCAGCACTCATTCAGATCACCTGGAGGGCTTGTTAAAGTTCACATTGTTGGACGCCGCCCCCAGAGGGTCTGATTCAGTAGGTTGGAGCCGAGAATCTGCTTTGTAAACAAGTTCCCAGGTGATGCTGGTGCTTCCGGTCCAGACCACAGACCACACTTTGAGAATCACTGACAGAACAAACCAAGAACTTACGCAAGGCTCAGTGACTCAGGCACAGAGACCTTATTTTCCGAATAGGAGGTCTGAAAGGAAGGGGAGTGCTGTGGAGCCTGTGATTTTAACCGGAGCTGAGTTCTGATCTGGTGCGCAGAGAGTGACTGGGACAGCAAGGTGAATATTCACAGGGTGGATGGGGGCGGTGTGACCGAAGCTGAAGAAGTGCTGGGTTCAAGGACAGACACCATGGATGGGGGTTTGGGGGCTACCCATGATCCCAGCTGTGGGGAGCAGGAAGAAACAGAGGCGCCAGTTAGACAGGACCTGGCCTCACTGTCCACAAGGACTCATCACCGTCTCTCTGAACCAAGGTCTGTTGCTGCCTGCAAACATGTGCTCTTCTTCATGTCTACTTGAAGAGAACTTTTATATCTCAATTCTGCTCAAAATACTTGCTTTAACCCTTTGAAATTGCCAACATTTAATAGCTTTTGCTTACACACACAAAAAAATGGCAATTTCATGAGGTTCAACCTAATATAAACTAGAATATGAACTGAAAATAAATGCAAAACTCTTTATGCTTAACTCAGATCTTTTTTAAAAAAATTTAAATGAGGAATCAACTGTTAGGTTTCCCATATTTAGATTTAAGCACTTTGAGGATTTTTCTGCAGTAAATTTTCCATCTTTGAAACTGCTTTCACGGAGCTGGACCCGACTCTGATCTGCTGCCCCCTGCTGTCAGCCAGGGAAGCAACCTGATTTTAACTGTATTTGGGAGGTTAGAGGTATTCTTCAAAAAAAAAATTGAGGATTTCTAAACATGCCACTTAGGATTATCCCTTGTTTCAAATAATCCTTGCCACTGCTTTTCTCCATTACAAGACGGTTGAGACTTGATGGGATAAGTCATTATCATATGAGCCCTGCTAGCATGACATGCTTCCCTTCGGGATACAACTTAGAGTCAGAAAAGAAGGATCGAATTACAGCTGGGCTCTCAAAAACTCACACTAATGGCAGGGACAACTGCTTCCAGATTTCAGACATCAGGCTAAAGAGGATGTAGTGAAGGGTAATAGAATAAAGGGGCTTCGAGCTTGGATCTTGGTGATTTTGCTGGAGTGTGTTGGCATTTAATTACCTTCAACAAAAACTGGGGCTCATGCTCTGGTGATTTTGTTCCCCATATGATAAAACCGAATGAGTGTAAGCCAACTCCAGTTCTTCACCCTCAGTTCTTCTCTGTAACATCAGTAGGGATTGCTGGGTTTTTATAAGAATCAGTGAGCTTTAGATCTGACACAGAAAGAACTATGTGCTGCCAGTGGTAACTGATGGTTACTTGTGGGAAAAGAAGAAAGTACTTAAAATTCAAGCCAGAATCAGTTGGAAAGTCGAGATTGTAATTCAGATACACAACTGTTTAAATGCCACCCCTTCCGCCACTCACCACTTGTTCCTAATTGTTTTCAAAAGCCACTTTGCATCCTGTTTCGAAGCTTGGGATGAGAAGGGGTGTGGCCTGTGAGGCCATAGCCCTGCCTCATTCCCCAACTGCAGATGACCCTTCTCTCTCCTGGAACAGTGAGCCTTGGACAAAGCAGGGGCCTAACAGGAGTGGTACAGTTGCTCCCAGTTGGGTCACAGGCTGAAAACTTTGAGAGTGACTATTCTGAATTATAGCTGTAATTTAATTCAGCAATATTATTGAACTTCTCCCTGTAATTAAATAGCCTCTGGAGATCCAGGAAAGAATAAATCCCTTCCAAAGGCTCACAATTTACTGGTAGTTTCCTGTAAGTGCATGTAGGTTGGTTTTACTCAGCTATTATTGAGGTAAAGGAAATTGTTGGATGAAACTTTTTACCTCCCATTCAAACTGTTAATTGGTATGCCAGCTACATGAGCATTTGCTGCATTTATGCTTATTTCTCAAAAGATGAAAACCAAACTTGGCTCACAAGATCCAGCCCACAGCTGCACTGTCTTTACTCGAGGGCTACTTTTGCTTTTTAGTGTCCAATCTGTTGTGGATTGATGCTTTTATAAACACAATAGAGATGAATTACTCAGATAAATAAAATGAAAACAAAAAGTCATGCAAAATGTAAGCCCAAGTTTTTTACTATTAGGTTAAACAAATATAAAATGACTTTGTGAAATTGCTATAAAAAATTTCTAAACGCGTACTTTCAATTTCTATACCTATCTCATCGCAGTATGGTAGCGGACAGTTCACAGGTCTGCACAGCACCCTTTGAATAACACAGGGTAGCCCCTGCCTACCTCTCCCTGTCACACTGGCCTGCTTCCCCTTCTTGGAACATGCCACCCTCCTTGCCCTGGCTGGCTTGTCCCCTCTGCCCAGAAGTTTCTCCAACCTCTCTGTGCCTAATTAACTAGAACCACCCATCGGATTGCAAGTCACATGTCTGTCTATCCTGATGTCCTAGACTTGGTCAGGGCCCCTACTCTGGGCTCTCATTGTACCACACACCTCTCCTCATCACGCTTATCACCATTTAGAAAAACACGACTCCCTCACTAAGCCATAAACTCCACGAATGGAGTGCTGTCATCAGCCTTGTTCACCAAGGATCCCAAATGCCCAGCACAGTGGCTGAGACATAGTAGATGTTCAATAAATACTTGTTCAATTTATAGATAATTAGAATATAACTTGAGTTCGTATCATTCAAATCCCCATTTTACAAATGAGAAAAATGAGCTACAGAGAGTTTAAGCAATTTGCCCAAAATTTCCAAAGATATACATATATTTAAAACTATTTCAGATCTGTCAGGTTCCACACCACTGCTTTTTTATGACACATTCTAAAATGGGACATTACATAGACATTATGAAAGCTGTTTTGGATGATAGCATCTCTATGTGTTGAAGCCTAGCTTTCAATTCTATGTCATTTCCAAAACTATCTGGAAAATTTGCACAAACAAAATTTTATTTTATAATCCATGTATTCATTCCACAGATATTTACTGAATACCTACTATGTGCCAGGCACTACTCTAACTAAGTGCTATAGAAGTAGCAACAAATGAGAAAGCCCAGGCTCTGCTGAGTCTCAGTTTAGAAAAATACCCATAATTGTTGATAAGTCCTATGAAGAGAATATGCACAAGATAAAGGGATAGAAAGTGATGGAGGTACTATTTTTGATAATGTGATCAGGGGGCCACTCTAAGGAGGTGACACCTGAGTTGAGACCTGAACATGAAAAGAAGCCACAGGGGTCTGGTGGCAGGCAAAGGGGGCAGCAACTGCAAAGCCTTGGGTTGGGAACAAGTCTAGTTCTGTTCCAGGACCCGGAAGTGTGACTGGGGCATACGGTGAAAGAGCAGGAGAGGTTGTCAAGATGGGAAAGATAAATGGTGGCCAATTGTGATTAGCCTTTTCAAAAGACCACTCAGATTGTTACGGAAAATACTGAGGGGGTTGTGAGGGCAGCGTGACAGGTGGAAGAGGAAGTCTGCCAGGATTCTAGTTCAGCAGTCCAGGTGAAAGATGAGAGCAGGGTGGCAGCAGCGGTGGTGGTGAGAAGTAGACTCAAGATTTATTTTGAAGGTAGAGTTGAAAAAACTTGCTGACAGATTGGATGTTGGAGGTGAGAGAAAGAGGGGACTCAGGATAATTCCAAGATTTTAGACCTGAGTGACGGAATGAATACTAGTACCCGAAACAGGGATGTTAGAAGACTTAGGAGGAGCATGTGGAGGGTGGGGATTGGTTTGAAATCAAGAGTAAAGGTGTGTGTGGGGTAAATGACACATAGTATAGACCACAGAGAGAAAATACTTTTCAATAGAATCCATCAGAAACCTCATCATGCTTACATTTTCTTTAGTAACTTCATCTGTGCTTATATTTTATGCTATAATATTTTAATTATTATTTAAGAGAAGAGTACCCAGAGTTAGATAGAATAATAAAATCAAGTAATTGAAATGTTAACACTCTTACAGAATATTCATATAGATTTTTCATTTGTTTCTGTCTGACCTAAAATCAAGATAATTTTCCTAAATTTAGGGATAATGAGGATAGTGAGTTAATATTTCTCCTTGAAAATATGTAGCACTATGTTCAAGGTTATTTATTATAGCAATGATTATAATGGCGAAAATTAGATAATAGTTACTAATAAGATACTAGATAACTAAATTAGGTATACCCTTGCAACTGAATATTATGCAGATATAATAAAAATGAAGAAATTCTCTATGTACTGATATAGAAGAACCTTTAAGATGTATTAAGTGGTAAAGCAAGGTACAGAATAATTGGCATAGTACGTTACCTCTTGTCATTAAAAGGGTGGGAAAATAAAAATATGTATAGGATCTGTGTTTGCTTGTATAAGCATAGAGAAACTCTGGGAGGATACATAAGAAACTAATCACAGTGTTACTTATGGATGGGGTGCTGGGGATGGATAAATTAGGGAGATGGAGGATAGGGGTGTGAGGAAGATTTTCCATTAGATATCTTCTTTAATTTTTTTTATTTTTGAGCCATGTAACACCTGTTCAAAAAGTTAAAGAAAGAAACATAACACTAGGCAGAGTTCAAAGAATGACCACCATTATTATTGAAAACACACTGCTGCCTGCGAAACCTTTTTTAAGCAAGTCACTTCCTCTGACCTCTGAACATCCCCCCACCCACCCCCCAGGAAAGGGGAAGATGAATGTCTAATGTGAACTCTTCCCTCGACTGCACTTTCCAATCTTACCTTCTCAGATTCTGCACAGAGTCTTCCAGCTTGAGTTAAGAAAGAGCCAGAATGTCTGGCTTCTAAGATGAAAGTGATAAGTCATCTTATTATATTTGCTTGATTGCTTTCTTCTTACTCTGCCAAGTTCAGTGCTTTACAGCCCTTTTTCTTTCATTCATTTATTTAATAAATATTGATTGAGCACCTCCTATGTGCAGTGTACTGCACTATATCCTAAAATACAAAGATTAATCTACTTTTTTTATTGACCCTCTTAATATATTTAAAGTATAAGGCAGCAAGGAAATAAGATCCTCTTTGCAGGTGGGGATATTTCCATGGTCCTAAGAGATTGAATCACTGTCCTGAAATCACAAGTACTTAATAAGAACAGGATATGCATTTGCCACCTGGGTCTAGGAGGCAAAATCCACTTGCTTCCATTTTCTTTCTAACTGATAATAAGGATTAAATTTCACTTTGGGGGAAGATAAGACAGCTTGTCTCTTTTCTTACAGTGAGTGCCCGTCTACCATGGTAAGAGGACAAAGTACATTGTTTCAGCTTTTGCACTTAGGTTTGGAAACATTAGTTCACTCATTCATTTACTCATTTTTTCATTCCAAAGACATTGATCCCATCCCAGGGTCTAGGCATAATGGTAGATGCTGAGGGCAGTATGAAGATGACTGAGATTTTTGTTTGTTTTGTTTTGTTTTGTTTTTTTGTTTTTGTTTTTTTATTTTATTTTTTTCACACACACACTGTATTTTATTTTTACAAGAGATAAACTGACACCAAGCATTGTAAATGGATATCCACAGCAAAAGCAACAATGATTGCAATTACCAAACACAAAACACACTCGTACTATGTCATAATATTGACATTCAGTCCAGTAATCCTCCACTGTAACAGCTCCTTTACTTTGCAGTGAAAATTGATTTGTATATTTTTGCCTCTGAGTCCTTGTGGGATTTTTTTTTTAATTCAATCAGAAAGTCACAAAAATTATAATCATCCTCATCAGTTCACTCAGTCCCATGTAATTAATTTCTTTTTCGTCTTGATCTTTTGTTAGCACTTTTATGAATTCATCAGTTTTCCATCAGAGTTCTGAAAATGCTTATTCATTCAGTTCAGCAATATAGTCAGTTACCAGAAACCTGTACTTGTCAGAGTCTTTTCCATGAATTCCTTGAAGATGAAACCCTTTTATAGGAACATTTTTGCAAACGCATCAGAGTACACCCAGAACTGTCTGTAAATGACAAAAGACTTAAAAATGACCACGGTTAAAGATTTGATGAAAGTTCATAATAATGCAATTGACAAGGAAATTTAGTTATTTCTGAGATATACATTTTAAAGTAATAACTAGAATTATGACTTATAACATTATACCAGAACATATAAGATTTTTAGAAATTTCATGTAATGTCTGAAACATTTATATTAACATATTTCCATACAAATAACCCAAAGAAAGTTTAGTATTAGTTGTTCTGTTTGTTTGTTTGTTTGTTTATAGTGCAGGTTCTTATTAGTCATCAATTTTATACACATCAGTGTATACATGAAGATGACGCAGATTTAGGCCCTGTCTCAGGAAGGTAACATCTAGTTGGGGAGTAACAGCATGCTCATAATTACCTATAATACACATAATACATGGCAGAAATGATCAGTGCCATAGGAGAGGTTCAGAGAAAGTGTTCTAAAGAGATAGGTATCAGCTGAGCTGCTAAGGCAACAAGGAAGACTTCATTGCAGAGTCCCAGACTGAGGTCGCTCTGATAGGGTCTGGGTCAGACCTACCCCAGATAAAATTGAAGCCTGTGAAAACCTCCTAGTATGAGAGAAGCTTCTGTACCCAATGCTCCCAGTGTGGTGGCCAAAGGATATCTCTCAATTATATACCTTAGTTTCTATATCTTTGAAATACTTTGATAGCTCTGATGATAGTTTTGATATTCACTGTGTACTTGCACAGGATGTCACCTGATTAGAAATAAATATAGCCCCACCTTGTCCTGCACGTAAACAAGGTCAATAATCCCATTAGTCCAGTCACATAGATGAAAAACAGCTAAAACTTTATTAAAAATAACAACCAACACTTTTTAAATACTTACTGTGCTTGCCTACTTTATAAGCATTGCTTCTTTTAATCCTTACATCAAACTTACAAGTTAAACACTATTATTACTGTGCCCATTGTACAGATAGGGAAACGGTGGCTTAAAGATGTTGTTATCTATAGTCCCACAGCTACTAAGTGGTAGAACTAGGAGTGGAATCCAGATCTGTCTGATTCCAAACCCATGATCTTAACCACTATGCTACTGGTTTTCAAACTTTAGCACGCTCCAGAATCACCTGGAGGGCTTGTGAAAACACAGCTCGATGGCTCCACCCCTAGAGTTTCTGATTCAGTAGGTTGCGAGTAGGGTCCAAGAATTTGCATTTCTAACAAGTTCCCGGGAGATGCCGATGCTGCTGTTGCAGGTGCTGCACTTGAGAACCGCTGCAATCTGCTACTCTCCTACCAATGGTAGTTTTCCCAATGCTCTGTGGAGGAACATGAATCCAATCTCACTGGATAAATATTTATGCCAATTTTCCCTTTATTGGAGTAATCAAGAATTCACCTGAAGTCTTTGAGCAGACTAATTCACGGAGAATTTAAAGTAAATAACCAATATATTGAAGTTCCTAATTAAATTTTCCTATGAAATGAATATGGAATTCTTTTTCATAAAGGGCAAGGTTGATCTTCCTACATGAATGAAGATTTTTAAATTAGTTGAATGGCATTCTGATCACCAGCTTAAAATAGTTTTAGTGAATATTTTGTCCTTCAAACAGATATGATATGAGAAGTCAAAGCAGGAAAGCTCTCAAATTCTAAAGGCAGCACTGGACAAGCAAGAGGAGACATTATCCTGGCCCATCTAAATAAAAGAAAGGGTATTTGTCTTACAGCCCGCTATTGTCTCTTCTTACAGCACCTTGTGCTTCTCCTTGATGGAATTTATCACACTTGAAAATATTTGTATACTAGCTCTCATTGCTTCTAAACTGCAAGGGTCGCATCTGTCTTGTTTACCACTGTTTCCTCAGCCTGGTACAGTGCCTGGCAATATTTGTTGACTGGCTGACTTACTGCTCTCTAATCCATAATCTTACAGGCAACAAATCATAGTCACAGCATTTACAAACTTGCCTAGCCAGCTCCAGAGAGAACTTTTTACAGAATATACAGTAAATATGTGTATATTGCAAGGAGTAGAGGAGAAAGAATTGTGTGAACGCTCCATAATCAGAAGCAACATGCTTTTGTTGCCCATTGCAAAACCTTTTCCTGAAGCACTTCTCTGAGATGGCTTCTTCCTGATAAATGATTTCTGGGCTAGAATATAAAGAAAACACACGTTGATTGAGGAAAGTTACAGTTTAATGAGGCAAAAAATAAAAACATCCTATGAATCCAGTCCAGCTGTGTGGGTATTTCCTGCCAAAAGATGTAGGAGTTGGAGTAGTAGGGGATGTGCCTAAACGTGAATGGATGTTAGAGGCCCAGATGGTTGCAAGCTATATCAGGAAGAACCAGTGACTATGCTCATTGCCATGCTCCAGATGACACAGTAGCTGTTCCTACCCTTGTGTACCAAGGGTGAGAATGCTGACTGAGTCATCCCTCTCAGAGTCTTGGATCACATATGTCTCTCTTCACTCCCATTGTGCTTGTGATGATACTTCATGGGATTCGAAGTACTGGAAAAATAGTCATAAAGATTGAGGGCATAGACAGGAAAAACTTTAGATGGACTCTTAGCAAATAATTGAGCAGAACACATTTGTAATTTAGTTCAAATATGAGTTGCCAGCATCAGAGAGTTGAGTAACACCAGTGCAGACTGAGATCATAAGTAGAGGTCTTCATTCTGCTAGTTGCTTAAGCTCGTATCCAATTGACATGATGGCATTTGCTGGATTATGCTCTAGTGTTATGCTACTGGCCAATGTGGACAGACACAGTGAGAAACAACCTAATAGAAGGCATTCATTATCATGCCTCCCTTAAAGATATTTCTAAGACATTACTTGTTATATTATCTAGTACCCTCTCCTAGGGTAGAATTCCCTAGGAGGGAAGAGATCTCTTTTTAGAAGAGCTGTACGTGTCCAGGGCAACTGGTTTGTTTCCTGTCTTAAAGAAACTAGAAATTATGCACCTGGTTAGGATTCAGTGTTCCTAGTTAGCAATAAGTGTCTTAGGAAAATGAAGCTCATGGTATTCATTTATGTACCAGACTTACTTTTGACTCTATATTATGCAACACTGAGTCTATGTACATATATTGTGTGTTTTCTCTCTCAATTTTATTAATTTTGAAAGCTAACTTATATCTGTTTATATAGAAAGGTGCAAATAAGTTTATTCCAAAATACTTTCTGAGCGTCTACTAAGTGTGAAGAACTCTCTGAGGTGATGGAGATTTCATGGTGAACAAAACTGATGTGGTTTTGCTCACCATGAAATGTGAACAAAAATGTACTCGTGGAACTTACGTTTGTGAAGACATGAAAAATTTATGAAGGCATTCTAGAAAATAGATACATAGCCTCGCAATGATCTTGGGCAAATTACTTAACCCTTTCAAGTCTGTCTCCTTTTTATTAAACTTGGGCAGAATAATACCTTCATTTTGAAAGATTTTTGTGAGGATTAAATTAGATCAAACATGTAATGTATACCAGTCCCATAACAGGTTCTCCATTAATGCCTTTCTCTTTTCCCTCATAAAACCATGATATGTTTTGTCTAAACGCTTGTGACCTAAGCTTTGCTTTAGAAAAATGGATGTTTCAGGTTCTCTGTTAAAGATAAGGGAATGGATGTTTAAACACAAATTTCATTTTATTAAGGACCCAACCTAAGTCAAAAGGAAGTTGAAACAGGAAAGGGGAAGCGTAAGTGAGTTTCCCTCTAAAAAGAAAAGGATTAAGAAAGAAGAGCCATCTGAAGGAGAGAGAACTGGTTCTGATTAGGAGTAGAGAGATGACAGACAGCCATTATAGAGGTTCTTCCTAGATCAGAAGCTTGGTGCTCCCTCTTTCCTATTTAGTATATTTTGGCTCCAGAGAATATATTTGGGAGCAGGGAACCTACAAGGGTAGTTCCTTATTCTTTTTTCTGATGGACATCTTGTCAGGTCTCTCTCTAGAGCTAAGAAAGACAAACAATTCTAACATTTAAATATTTTAAGGAAGTTACACTTAACTATTTTAAGGAAGTTATTTGCTGTTTCATTTTTTTTTCTTTTTTCATTTCAAAGGTAGTTGAGTGAAAGCCCTTGCTAAGCTTATCTTCCCATTCATCACAGAAATACGATGCACGTATGTCCCAACCATAAACTACTCACCCAGTAGCAGCCTATCTTATTTGCAGACAAACTACTCAAAAGGAAGTAAACATTCTCCTAAATGCTGACCATGTAATTTATACATGTAAGCAGCATAGAGCCTGAGTTCCATCAAGTGTTGACTCAAGAGTGCCTGTGAAGGATCCCTGTAATCACTCACCAAAATAGACCTCTCCCTTATCAAGGAGTAGTTCTGGCTGGGAACGGTTTTCATGAGCTAAAAACTATATCCGTTTAGCTCATGCTTATCATGTATCTAGAGGGAGGCGGCTTGCTGTAATAGTGGAAGTTCTTCAGCTTCATTGTTAAACAAACCCAGATTAAATCCCACCTTGCCACTTTAACCTTCAGCATTATTAAAGGAAGCATTAGGACCTACTTTTCTGGGCTGTTTTAAGAATTCTATTTGACCTTCAACATAAAGAGTTTGACAGAGTGTCTTGTTACTTCCCTGACCTTGCCTTTCCCTCTGTGCTAGTAACTGTGGTGTACATAAAAGACAATCCAGGATAGATGGATGTGAAGTCACAAGAACATAGAATGAGATGGTACTTGATCAAGTCCTGGTATCTGTGGAATGTGCTTCCAAACCCACGGCTGGGCTTGAGCTGGCCTGAAATACATGGTATGTTAAGAGAATTCAGTAGAACTTGAAGACTGAAAGAATTCTCAAATGTTTTCACTTCATAGGACCCCTCTTCTTCTCTACCATCTGTGGATGTCTCATGAAGTACACACAAATATACGCCAATTGTAGCATAGTGCTTGTATCACTTAAAAATGGTGATATCTTTTGCCCAAGAGAAGAGAGAGATGAGACAAAAGAGCAAGGAAGTAAAAAGAAAAAAAGGAAACTAATGTCTATCAAACGCCCACACTGTTCACTCCCTTTGCTGAGTTCTTTCGCACAGCACTGTGAAGTGGGTATCATTATTCCCATTTTAACAGATGAGAGCGGAGAAGCTCAGAAAGGCAACTTTACCCAAAGTGACACCCTCATAAGTGGGAGTGCTGGGATTTAAACCTAGGCTTTCTGCCTCTTGGTCCAGAGGGAGGTAGAAAGGAACTTTTACTAATGAATCCGTTCAATAACACTCATAAGCTGCTGTGCCGTGGTGTCTTCAGGGCTTTTCCTGTCAAGGCATCCAGCGCAGTATGGAAGAAAGGGCACGGGCTTGGGGGTCGGATGTGCCTGTGCCCAAATCCTGGCACTCACCCTTCCACCAGCTGTGTG
Organism: Balaenoptera acutorostrata; assembly: GCF_949987535.1. Taxonomy (NCBI): domain Eukaryota; kingdom Metazoa; phylum Chordata; class Mammalia; order Artiodactyla; family Balaenopteridae; genus Balaenoptera; species Balaenoptera acutorostrata. The sequence continues at coordinate 63,728,645 of NC_080067.1, read as the reverse complement.
GCCTGTTTAACAACAGGAAATTGTCCACATATGGCTACTTCTGCCCAACGAGGAAATAAACTGCAAAGGAAATTCTGAAGTACCACTAAGTGGAACCTAGTGGTAGTAGAGGGGCACGGCTAAGAGTGTGGCCCCAGTATTAGACAGACTTGACTTCTAATCACAGCTTTAATGAGAGACAATAAATCATAGTAGTTAAAAATACAGACCCTGAGGTCAGACTCTGGGCTGCTGTCCCAGCTCTGACACTGACTAGCTCTTTCTGCTTACCTCTCTTTGTCTCAGTTTCTTCATCTGTACAATGGGTATAATAAAAGTATACACCTCAAAGAGTTGTTGTGACCTAGGTACTGTTGAAATATATGTAAAGTATTCAGCACAGTGCCTGGTACATTTTAGATGCTCAAAAAGTGATTACTATTATTACTACTACTACTATTACTAGGTACCTGTCTTTGGGCAAGTTATTCTTTCTGAGCTTCAAGTACCTCTTCTCTAAAATGAGGGTATAATCATATCCACTTCAAAGAAGTGTTTGTGAGAATTCAACTGGAAACTATAACACGTTTAATACCATTTTGATAGTTATTTTAATTAGCTAGATGCTCTGATGTTCATCTCTTCTTTGGACCATGACACTCTTCAAATAAGTTTATAGTTCTGAAGAGTTTCCCAAGAAGTAGAAATTGCTGTGTTCATTGTTAAACATCAAGTAAAGAACTGTTTTATTTTTGGAGGCATCAAAGTGAAGAGCACATCTAATGCACACAGCCATCTTCTCCAGAGGTGACTCTATAACACTCTCCCTGTGTCTCCTTCATTCTCATATTGTTCAGGAAATTGTTTAACTCAGAAAGTCAGAAAATGCTTTCTACCCTCCTCGAGGCAGAACACATAATCACTATATTTCCACATAAAAACATCATTGCAATTTTCAACTTTTTCCAATAATCTTCAAAAACTAGGGGACTTCTCTGCATATCTCTCAGCACTAAGTTAATTTGTGTTGGTTTCAATATCACTGAACAAGAATGTACTAGTCCTTCCTTAAGGCAGCCTTGATTAAAGTTATAGTTTCTTCTCTTTAATTTTATATAACCTCTATGCCAGTTGGGTCTCCCTGAATCTTAGGATCAAAATAAGATTGACTCAAAGCACTCCTGCACTATGAAATTCAGTGCCTCTCCATCCCAGCACCACTTCACAAGATTTCTGCAAATTGGGGGGATACTAAGTGTTCTGGCTCTGAGCTCCTGCTCCTGCTTTATCAGAGGGATTTTTAAAAATTCATTCAACCTACTCTGTGTCAGGCACTGTTCTGGGCTCTTCATATGTGGTACAAAGCAAAGCGTACAAGTCACTTCTCTGTTTTCTCTCCTTCTTCCACACCTTGTCAGTATGAGTGTGGAACATGTGGAACATCTATTCCTCAATTACAAGCAAAAAAGTTGCATCCTACAGAAGGTATCTGGGTCTCCAGCAGATATCACTGGAAGTTTGGGGATGTAACTTGAAGGGGAAGGAGGTAGAAGAGAGAACTAAATTGCCACCAAATTTTTTTTTTAGTTATGCAGAGTTTTTTTAGACAATCTTCTTTCTCTCCTTTCTCCCTATTTCAAATTCCTACTATGTTTTAATCCAAAGTAAATGTGATTTCCACCACCTCCACAAAGGGATTTGCAGAAAATATGAAAAGAGCCCATGGATGAACCATATACTCATAATAGCCTTTGCCTTGGCTACTACAGTGAGATCAAAGGGTTTTTAATTATCACGGGTAAGGATGCCATTAAATTCTTAGCCAGAAGCCAAAATTTCCAGTTTCTGCTTAGTGGTGGAGGGGTATGTGAAGGAGGTAGTGTCATACTTCTGTAACCCAGGTTTAGGAGAAACCTCAAGAAGTCTTAGGCAGATAGGACTATATATCATCTATCCATCTACCCATGCCTTCATTCATTCATTCACTCAACGAACCTTCATTTAGCACCCCTCTACCCACAAGACACTGCGCTTGTGGCAACACAATGCAGAATATGAGACTCAGTGTCCAGCTTCAGGGAGATCAAAGTCTAGACTTCAATGAAAGAAAAAATCGTCATTGACCGGGATCTGGAAGAATACATGGAATTCAACAGGTAGAGATGAAGAGATGGAAATTCCAAGTGAAGAAAACAGTCTCTGCAGAGATGCAGAAACTTGCATCCATACAGCCTTCACTGGCATGGGGAGTGGTGCAGAAGAGCTGGTAAGAAGGGAGCTGCAGGAGAGGAAGTGAAGGAAGAGGATCCTGCAGACCCAAGGAGGGACAGAGTCACAAAGAGCCCCTTCTCTCAAGAACGTTCATGATGCCAGGCAACTCTTACAATTTGGACTGTCCTCTGTTGAAATTTGATGCCCTGTAGGAAGATTGACATTCTGAACCACGTTTGCACTTGAGACATCAACTTTCTGAAACCCAGGCTAATCAAATGAAAGATCCAGTCTGTGTATTTTTGTCAACTCTTGCTGTTGCCTCTGCAGTCACAAATATCATATAGAGGGAAACCACATTCATAAAAGATCCCAGTGTATGAAGTACCTAATTTCATTGTTCATTTTGGAGAAGGGGAAAAAGATAAAAATATTGACATGGTATGATATGATTTTTAAATAAACTATAAACCTTCACAGAATTTAAACTAAAACAAACAAATGAGTAAAATTATACAATACTAGTTAAAAGAGACCTAAATAGACAATAAGTTCCATAATAGAGAGATCCAAGTTAAATTCTTTCAAAAACTATCACTTTCTTTGTTTACTGTGACATAGTTTGTATTATTGTTGTCGTAACTGAAACCACTATGATATTAAAATATCCAAAGTCAAGAAGCACATTTCTATTTCCAATTAAATCTTCTCTAAGAAAATAAGCGTTTTTTTTTTTTTAATGAGAGTAAAAATGCAAACAGCGTCATTCTCACTTTTCAAAGAAAATGTCAGCTTAACTCTAAGCCTACTGAAAAAAATTTTTTTAAGTTGTTGGAAAGGTCAAGCAGAAAAAAATATTTCTGGAATTTCTAAATTTTGATGACTTTAATATACAAGTTCTGCAGCAAAGTATGTTATATTTTTACTGAAATTTAAAATCTCTTAAAAGACATTTGCAACAAATGTTTATTATAGATGGAAATAAGACTAGAAAATGAATCTAACATTTTTATTCAGTTGCATAAGTTAGCCATGATATAGATATAGATATAGTAATAGATAACATATATAATATATATATTTAGGTATGACAGAACATATATGACATACATGTATGTGTCACAACTAAAAGCAACTGTGATCTGTGATGGACTAAGGGAAAAAAACAGGAAGTAAGCCTTTAAAATAACTGATCTTCTATTACTTTGGTGTTGACATTTGAGGAAAAGCGTGTTTAAGTATAAGAAGTTAAAAAGAAGTCTTTGTGTTTTTGAGTCTAGTGAAATATTACAAGGCTTCAATTAACCAGAACACTCAGAGCTATTTGAGTGTTGTTATTAATTGAAATTTTTCATTGCATCAAGATTGACCAAAAGGGGAAAAAAAACTTTTTTAGTGGCAGATCTTTCTAAAATGTATTAATGCTTCTTTCTGTATTACTAAGTACAATAACACTATACCTAATTCTTTCTTTGAAGAATAGAGATATTACTGTCCTCAGGGCTATTTCTCAGTGCATCTTTCCTTACTGAGTGGTACCCAGATGTAATTGTCAGAGATGGGCTGAATATATACTGACTGTGGGGCATAACTTGGAATCTTTAGTATCCTTCAAATGAGGTTGTTTGTTTGTAAATTAATTTTTTCTTCTAAACATGACATTTTCAGGAAAAATTAATTGAGGATACTGGTTAATTAGGTTTTTGTTTTTACTATAACTGAACAGATTATAAGTGGCTAAAAGGAAATAGTGTGATATTGTTAATCTGTGGAGGAGGGAAGAGTAATGGTAAATTTTCAGACAAATTTTGATAGATTTAAACCATTTTGAGCTTTCTTCAATTTATTGTTTAGAGGAATAGCTTAAGTGGAGAATCTAAGACCTTTTATACTTTCTGGGAACCTTTTAAAAGCTTAATAAACTCTGGTATATGTTGATGTGGGAAAAACTAGGATTTTAAAGAAATTAATTTTTTTCTATACACATAACATCTATCTAGAATTAGAATCAATTTCAATCTGTCTAATGAAATATCACTATCATGTAGTTGCTTTTATCTTTGAAACTAATAGATCATAATGTTTTATTTAGTAGGTTGAAGTAAGTTCAGGCCAAATCTCTTTTAAATGTTAACTTAATCTATTTTGATATATATCTGACATTCAGGAGGAAGAAAATGTAAGGGATAGCAGAGAATCCATCTTTAGGAGATTGAGAAAAACTTCGTAGGCAATTTAAAATTAATATTATCAAATCACTCTTTTGCCTGTAGTGACTTGGGACATAGATTAAAGACATATTTCCAGTATAGGCGATATAGGCAATCTGCCTAAAGTAGGGTGTAGAAATGACTCAACACCTCCATGAACTCAACGGTCCACCAAACTGTTCTAATCCTTCAGAATTTAGGAACAAGATATGAATGTGGTGTCAATTTGTAATTCATCAGACAAACCAGTGAACTCATTAGTAGCAATATATACTTCTAGAACTGCTAGAAATGTTTTAACACTCTTAAGGTCTTCTATTGTTGAAGCCTTTCTTAGACTTTGAAAGTTGAAGGTCATCTTTTTTATTGTGATTATAGAACTTTGGTTGAATAGATTTCCTAATATGGCCCTACCATATTAGGGCCCTACCATTGTCAACCCTAGAGCACATAACACAGTCTGTGAATTCATCAGCAATCTCATGGTACCTTGGAGTTTTGCAACTGCTACCTGAATGGGCCAGATCCAGATTTGCCTTGTTTTTCTATTGTTAGGGGAAGTCCATTAGCTTTTACATTTCATTATAGTGTAGCCTTATCAAATTACTCTTTCAAAATAATAAATAGTTCTTTCAGATACTGTAGACACCCAAATACATATGGAAAATAATTTACTCAGCTAATAGGATTTTGCTGGTTTTTAAAATTATTAGTGTATATTGAGTTCTCACTTTTACATGTTGTCGCTAAAATCTCTATTCAAGTTTGGGAACCAACACACAGCTCCTATTGGCACTGGCTGACCACTCCACGCACAATCTTCATTTGAATTTCTTTTAGGTAACACTCCCTGACAAGTAGGTCATAGTCCCTGATGGGATATCACCATAGTGGCCAATTTTGGCCACCTGGGTTCAAAATTTATAGTTTTCAATATCCACAAAGTCCTTTTGATCAGATTAGAAATCGCAAAAGGAATTAACTGAGAAGGCTTAAAATAGACCTGTAACTGAATTGTCTTTGGATGTTTCTAAACAATTTATTGAAGTATGAAAGTAAGATTACTTTGTAATCATGGGTAGTTTTTTCATTATTGTATTAGTTTACTAGGGTGTCCGTAACACAGTGCCACAAGCTGGGTGGCTTAAACAACAGAAATTTATTTGCTCACAGTTCTGGAGACTAGAATTCTGAGATCAAGGTGTCAGAAGGATTGGCTTCTTCTGAAGCCTCTCTCCTTAGCTTATAGATGGCTGTCTTCTCCTCATGCCTTCACATAGTCTTCCTTCTATGTCCTAATTTCCTCTTCTTATAAGAAGTCATATTGAATTAGGGCCCACCCTAATACTTCATTTTAACTTAATTACCACCTTAATAAAGACCCTACCTCCAAATACAGTCACATTCTGAGCTACTGGGTGTTAGGCCTTCAATATATGAATTTTGAAGAGACAATTCAGACCATAACAGTTACTAATCTCAGCTCATTAGAAACTGGTTTCTCATTATCCCTAGTGGCTAGATTCAGCATCCTGGCCTTGCTTCGGAGCCTTGATTTCTCTGCCTTATAAGTCTTTTTTTTTTTTTAACATCTTTATTGGTGTATAATTGCTTTACAATGGTGTGTTAGTTTCTGCTTTATAACAAAGTGAATCAGCTATACATATACATATATCCCCATATCTCCTCCGTCTTGTGTCTCCCTCCCACCCTCCCTATCCCACCCCTCTAGGTGGTCACAAAGCACCGAGCTGATCTCCCTGTGCTATGCAGCTGCTTCCCACTATCTATATAGCTATCTATTTTACATTTGGTAGTGTATATAAGTCCATGCAACTCTCTCACTTCCTCCCAGCTTACCCTTCCCCCTCCCCTTGTCCTCAAGTCCATTCTCTATGTCTGCGTCTTTATTCCCATCCTGCCCCTAGGTTTTTCAGAGCCATTATTTTTTTTAGATTCCATATATATGTGTTAGCATACGGTATTTGTTTTTCTCTTTCTGACTTACTTCACTCTGTATGACAGACTCTAGGTCCATCCACCTCACTACAAATAACTCAGTTTCGTTCCTTTTTATGGCTGAGTAATATTCCATTGTATATATGTGCCACATCTTCTTTATCCATTCATCTGTCGATGGACACTTAGGTTGCTTCCATGTCCTTGCTATTGTAAATAGAACTGCAATGAACATTGTGGTACATGACTGTTTTTGAATTATGGTTTTCTCAGGGTATAGGCCCAGTAGTGGGATTGCTAGGTTGTATGGTTTTGATTTAGGTCATCCCAAACCTGGTCTCCTATCCATACTGTGACTATTCTCTGCCTCTGTTGCTGTTATTGAAATCTCTTTACTGCTTTCATACCTATTGCTCCTCTTACATTCCATATGGCTTCTAAACTCAAGTTCATTACGGTGGTTTCTGTAATAACCAAAAGCTAGAAACAACCCAAATGTCCATCAACGGTTTAATGGGTAAATTGTGGTATATTCAGATGATGAAATACTATACAGTGGATAGAATGTAATAACTATTGCTACTTACTCCATGGATGAATCTCACAAACATAATATTGTATCTTTTGCTACCTACTTCATAAGGACACTTAGCCCACAGAGTCCATGAGTTCAGCAGTTACCATTCAGAGTCAATTAATATTTATTGAGTCACTACCATGTGCCAGGCATTGTGGAAGTGCTTTCATACATACTTAATTCTCATAAATGTATGAAGTAGAAATATAGTATTTCTATCCTATTTTCAGAAGGTAAAATGAAGCCTTAGAGAGAATAATTTATAAAAGAGCTGGGATTTGAAACTCCGGTCTTCTGACTCCAGTCGTGGTGTTTGTGCCAGCATGCCACACCGTGCAATCCTTCTTTCCCTTCCGCTGACCATGGAGGCTACACCGGCTCCATTAGCTGTTAATCCCATGGCCACACAGTGACTGGGGCTCATCACTCCGGTGTCTCTCCATACTTTCCCTAACTTCTCTCCCCAGAGTGAGAAAGACTGTTCATCCTTTTTTTTTTTTTTTTTTAATTAACTTATTTATTTATTTATTTATGGCTGTGTTGAGTCTTCGTTTCTGTGCAAGGGCTTTCTCTAGTTGCGGCAAGCGGGGGCCACTCTTCATCGCGGTGCACGGGCCTCTCATTTTCACGGCCTCTCTTGTTGCGGAGCACAGGCTACAGACGCGCAGGCTCAGTAATTGTGGCTCACGGGCCTAGTTGCTCCGCGGTATGTGGGACCTTCCCAGACCAGGGCTCGAACCCGTGTCCCCTGCATTGGCAGGCAGACTCCCAACCACTGCGCCACCAGGGAAGCCCCTGTTCATCCTTTTAAGGAACCAGAAGGCATGAGGGAGGAGGCAACTCACACACTGCCGATGACCCCCCAGAGGACTATCAAGATAAGCAGAGATGCCAGAGTCTGATCCAGAATTTTAGAATAGAAATGCCCAAAGCCTCAGCTTCTCTCTTAGAACTGTTTCAGGCAAGTCAGGCAGGTGGAGTACCTTAGCTGAGACCTTTTTGGCTAGTAGCTTGTGAATTTAGCCTAGTTTCTGTAATTTAGTTTTCCTAAGTTACATCAACAAAACTGGAGCATTTGGTGACTGGAGAACAAGCTGGTAAAAAACTTGCACCTGCCAGAAAATGAGGAAAGATACAAAGAAGGCTACTGAGTAGTCAGACTCCAAGTCCACAGCGCTTATTCATAAATTAGGAATAGAGTTTGCCTGAAACATTCATAAAGGGGAATTCAAGTTCACTAGTTACTAGCCCTCCTCTAGAAAGAAAGTGGACACAGTGTAATTCTACCTTGTGACATCTGCATAAATTTGCTATCTCAAATTCAAAAATTTGGTAACAATATATTTACCACATGGTCTTTACATCTATTTTTTAAAAGAGGTGGGATTCAATTTCTTTGCTCTAAGATAACAATAGTCAATGTTGAAAGGCCTCCAATTTGGTAGGGGGATGGAATTCTTTCTTCTTTGTTTTTTTTACTTGGTAAATAGATTTTACTTACTAGCGGCAAGACGTTGGGGGATGCATCTAATCACCGATAAGAAAAAGAGTTTCACAGGTAATCAAATCAATTCAAGGGAACTTTCATTGTCTTAACCACATATTTATCTACAGGGATTCTTATTTATTATATTTTCTTTGCAAAACTTTCCAATCAAGAATATGTGGAAAAGACGGGAGTGATAAAGAAACTGATTTTTTGTACATGGTTCCTCCCAAGTTTCCACACCACTATCCCTTCCACATTTTACTATCTTGTGTACTATACCACCTTGGCTAATTTCAAGCACTTAGAAACCAGACCTCAATACCTCTTCTCCTAACCCCTCCCAGAGAGAGGCCATGTCTCACCTCTCCCTATGCCCCAAACACCACTGATTCAGCAGAATTTCAGCAACTATTTATGCTGGTGATGAATGATTCTCATAACACCTTACTTTCTCTTGAGTGTTGGATACGTATCCATTTGTGCAAGTAAGATACAAGTAGTCTGGAGTATTTGTATTTGGGAGGATATTTTTTGAAAAGAAAAAAAAATAACAAAGTAATCTTTAGAACTTTGTGTTTTCAGTCTTTTTCCTTTTGCTTAAAAATAACCCCCCTCCCCCAAATGCCTGTTTTGCAAATCATCTGAGGTATTTAACAAGGAATTGAAATAACAAAAGTAACCCTCTAATTACCATTGCATTTTTTTGGTTACATATTTCACACAATCATCAAAGGCCTCTCAAACATAAATATATTTATATAAATATAAATAACAAATTTGGGATTTATCATACAAGAAAGGAAAACATATCATATCAGAAATTAAATGTTACTTCTTAATTATTGAATATGTATTATTTATGTCATCCTCAGCATAAGCCAAACAAGGTCAAAAGAAAACAATTTTTTTAAACCAGACCATTTTAGGTAGCAAAAGTTGTTTCCAGGTGCATAATAGAGAAACTCAATATTAAGGCAAAATAGGTCCCAAGTAATTTAAAGCCACATTAATCAGAGTAAGCCTGATAGTAAAACTTCACTAATTGAGAACTGGTTATAGATGAGTGAACACTGAGTGATGTGACTTTGACCCTTTGTCAGGAAAGCTTGCTAAGCAAACAGAGTAAATATGCCTGGGGGACAAGGTGGGAGTGAGATGGGGAATGTTTAACCTTCTCCAGAGAACAAACAAATGGTAAATTGTGGACAAATGGATCTTGTTAATTAAAAAGAAGTCTTATCTGTCCTTCAAAGCCAATTTTAAGCATCTTTACTTGGTAACATTTTATAAATTTTAATGAAATTTTATTTCGATTTTATTTTTATTTTGAAACTATTTCATTTCTTTAAATGTCTAAGACTTTTTATGTAATTCAAAATCACCTTCTGTCAGAGTTGGCCATATTACGTGATTTCAGTACCTTCACGTGAAAAAAGTATTTAGTAGTTACTTGTATTTACTTGTTACTGAGTGAACTTGAGTGTCTATCACTATACCAAAGAATGCGAAGTAGTTCAAAAGAATCGAGCACAATCTTTGCTCGCACAAGGTAGTTTCATTGATGAGACAGTCACAGAACATTTTACAAAATAAAGGATTATAACAAGGTCCCTGGGCGGAGCTTAATCTCCATGCACAACTCAGGAATTTGGGGTATGGGCAATCCTGTTCCTCAAGTGACCCACTGTGAAATTAGAAAAAATGACAAGGAGTGCTTTGGGACCAGTTGGTGACTCTGGTCATTGAGGGCTGATTTTTTTAAAATAAAAGTAGAGATAGAGGTGGACTCAACTTCCTCAAGAGTGCTCCTGGATGGTCAAGAACACACCCTGAGACAGGAGAGACTAAAGTGCTTAGGCCTATTTTCTGAGGGAGAGACCACATTTTAAGAGTCACATCAGTTTTACACACCAATGTTTTCTGCTTCAGGCCTAAATGTTCCAGGTTTTCTGAGGGTGTTTTAAGAACTACAAGATGAAAGCTACTGATTGGGCACCTATTATGATTGGTGAGTACTGTTAGGGGAGACACCCTGAATGCGAACAAAAATAGTAAGAGCAGCATTGGTGGTAAGGGGGCCTGTTAGGGCAGGAACAGCTGCTGTGGAGGTGCTGAGGAGGTGATGGAAGCAGCTGCTGCCGAAATGGACTACCCAGAGGTGAGAGAGAGAGCAGCCCCAGGGACACCACACTGACTATGGAGAAGACACAAACCCAGGGTCACCTTATGCACCAGCACAGTGGACATAGTTCAGAGGGCCCAAGATACTCTTAAGGACCCATAAAAATGTTTTAATTATATCTTTCTTAAAATCAGAACCCCCAAAATGACTATTATAGTAATGAATGTGTAATAATAAATTCAGTCTGGATTATATTTTTCTTGATACAGCTTAGTCATAAAATACATTCTTCTACCTTTTTTTTTTTTTTATGGAGGAAGGGGCCCATGAAGGCAAAAGTTTGAGGGCCTATAAAAGTCATAACGAGCCCCTACACCAATCATTCAGGCCAAGGACAGTGAGTGTGCATGCGGGGGGCGTGGAATCCCAGCGACTTTCATGTGTGGAGGTTTAGAATTAAAGAGATTGTTATCCACGACTCTCCCATCACCACATACACATATACCACACACAACAAAATGTGCCAAATAGCACATAACATGAACTGAGGGCATAGGAGTTATATAGTAGAATGTAATTAGAATCAGTCCTCATTCACCTCAGAAGACTTCATTGCAAAGGTGATGGTTTGGAGAGTCATCTGGGAAAAACAATGCTGGAGGGAAAAAAAAAAAAAAAAGTAAGAGAGAAAGATATGGAGAATCAACAAATCAACTAGATGTCTTCCTTTTAAATGCCGTGTGTCATTATTTTAACTAGAGGCATCAATTTCCTTACTGCAACTTGACTACCCTTATTAAGGAATCGGTAATCATATTATTTCCAGCTATAAACAGATCACTGAACCAGTGGTGAATTCATAATGATTTTTCAATTCCTCATATGAATTGCTAGTTAAGAAAAGAGAGCATTCCATCCATGCTTCCCAATTGTTTACATCTAGATCTGTGCTTCCTTCAGGATGTTTAGAACCAAGGATTGACCAGTATGCTCAGATTTAGTTCTATTTGTACCACCTTTAAAATTTACAAAACATTCTGTTGGGGGTGGGGATGAGTTAAATGTTACTGTGATAGAACCAGCATTGTTTGAACCCTACTCTATGTTGGAAGAAATCTACAGGAACACCCAGCTAGGAGAAGACATAATATGGTAGGCAAAGATCGCTACCATTCATGGAACATTGATCTGATGTTTTCCCATGTTGAAAGAGAAGTTTGAAGAGAGCATGACACTTATCATGACATTTACCTTCCCAAGTAAAAGAAGGTTATCCTGGCTCTGCACATGAGAGACAAGAATAGCCATCAGAAATTAGCCTTTTTGTGGCCAGTTTCCCACAGGTGCATGTTAAGTCCAGGGTCTGGAATTTATGAGATATACAATTTTTCAGCATATGCAATACTGAATATCATTTCATTTCAAACAGTGTTGCTAAAATGATCTAAATGGCAGGTACTTGCTTACATGTATGTATGTATGAAGAAATATATTCAATACATTCACATTTGTAAACTTGATTGTAGTTTGTCTATCCTTAAAACAGTCATCCTAAAAAAAACCTGTTTAATCTCCAATATTGTAAATATAAAATTTGGGGGGGAAATGCATGAAAATGTTAGGGTTGCTATTTTAACTTTCTTGTTTCTGTTTTTTCTCAATTTTTGGCAATAGCATATATTAATTTTACAGTCAGAACAAAAGGAAGACTGTTATTTAAATTCATATATTAGCTAATTTAGGGTTAGCAGAGATGTCTAGTATTGTAGTCTTTTACTCTTCCCCTAATTTAATATATCTCCGTTTCTTCTGTTTAATATCTTTGATAAAGAGCCTCTGTATTATTGTCCACAGATTAAGAATAATAAAAATAATTTTTAAGTTACACACTCCATAGTAGCAGTAATAGAATATGCAACTAGAAAATTGCTTACAAATGGACTGTGTTACTCTGAAATTACTTATTTTATTTCATGTGTCCAAGATAGATCTCAGGAAAATCCTAGTGAAGATGGCATTTCATGGCATTGAGTTAGCATTTAATAATAATTGTAGAGATGCTAAAGCTTATAAGCCTATTAAGATTTACAAAACAGAAAAAATTGTGTGTATGTGAAATGTTAGGTTCATTTTCTAATAAGATAGGAGAAATGAAAACATTTTGTTAGAAATGTGCTCATGAGTGAAGTTACGGATGGCTGATTCTTACTGACCACTGCAGACTAAAGAAAATATTTCTCCAAAATATCTGCTTAGATCCATACTGTGCAATTATACTGAGAAGTAGTTGCTGCCCCAGACTTGGGTGATACCATTGGAAACCCTGCGTTTAGGGCAGTTGATGAGGGCAGAGTGGAAGAGCCCTCCCACCCCTAACAAAGCTGGATGGAGAGAGAACAGTGTGGTAGAGAAGGAAGCACACAGGCTGGGAAGTGGGTCTGGTTCCCATCCGGGCTTAGCTTTGAGGCCTTGGCCAAATCACACCATCTCTGAGCCTCAAAGCCCAAAAATGTCTAGCAAAGACAGTAATGCCTACGCCACAGGGCTCTCATGAGATCAAATAAGTAAAAACATGCAAAACACCCAGCAGAGTGCTCAGCACACAGTAACTTCTCTAAATAGGTTAGATCCCTTCCCCGTGAGACAGGCCTAGAGCCCACACCTTCTCATCTGAGGATACCACATAGCTTCACAGCCTGGTATCCAGCCTGAGAAGATCCTGTGACTTCCAATATTTTCTACTCTGTTTCTTATATTCTATATTTTAAAAAGAAGAAGAAGAAGAAGAAGTGGGCCAAAATTGAGTTTTCTTAATAAATGTTAGTGTCACTTGCTACACTCTGTGTTTCATTCATTTATGCCTGGTGTTATAATAGAAATTAGTTAAAAAGATTATTCTCAAGAATTATTATTTGTTAGAAAAGCTACTATTTTATGTATTTCATTTGTGAAGAAACAAAATGATAAAAGAAATTTTTTAAAAATCAAAGAATTTTCTACAGCAAATCACAAAAAAAGAGAGGTTTCCCTTTATGCTGATACTGTTTTCTAAACAGTCAAAAATATCTCAAGAGATTCAATAAGGAAGTGGTAAAAGGTGATTTTGAAGTATTATTTGAAAAGAAATAGGCTGAAGTAATTGCTAGAGGGTGTCATAATGTGATAATCAACTTGTAAAGTTTCACTATTCTCTTGTGGCTAGAATGACATATTTAGAAGCATACCGGTTTAATGTAATCTAAATCCGTTTATTTGCTTGAGTGTGTAGTCAGTGTATATTTCCTTTTTGCTGTCTTCATGATGTTTCAAATAATAGATTAATATTGACCTTATGGTGTAGTTCTATTTAGAAAATTGAGCTTGAACTATGGATAATTATGTGTATATATTTCTTACAATGTTTTAAGACACTGAATTAAAAAAAAAAAAAACCTGCACAGTTGTATTACTGTCAGCCCTGCAGAGCTGCTGATAAGCCAAGTTGTATAGTTTCATGAATTGCGAACTCAATTATCAGACAGGTTCTGAATTCTAGAAGCATTATCCCACAAGATAAATGGACAAGTCAGAAATGACACAGCTTGATTTTAAGGTACCAGGTGGAGGTGGCAATACAATCTGGGGGAAATCTTGGTTTGATATATGAGTGCATTCATGTGATTTGGCAGTGGTTTTAGACACCATGGAGATGTCACGTGGCCGACCTTCCTGCTCAGTTCTCGGACTATACCACACTTGTGAAACAGTGAGGCTCATGGGGTAATAACTCAAAAGCCAAAAGGCTATAAAGCAAAAAAGTTGCTAGCAGGCACTAACCTGGGTGTCATGACTCTTTTCAGGTAGTAGGTGTAACCTTGAAGAAAAAGTGGCACTGTCTTCAAAAAAGTGACCTGACCCTGGCTTTGGTGGGTTTTTCTGCAAGAAATAAAAAGCACCGCATGTGTTTATTATACATCCTTTCTAGCTGACCACTGCTTTGTTCTAGAGTTCAGCATGAAAGGACTAATTTTTGTTTTCTTTTGTTTTTGTTTTAGTGAAATGGCATGTCCGTTGCTAATTCTAGCTATTATAGTTGCACATGTGAAAAATACCTATACATAGTTTATAGATTGGTAGCATTTCAAATAAATGGTATACTGAAATATTGACCTGAAATTTTTTGAGATGCTTATCAATTGATTTTTTTTTCTTAGCCCAAGAAAAGAGTCTGAATCATTATTTTTTAAATTTTACCTTGTAACATTAGATATGTTTTTTTAAATATATTAGGAATTTAAATATAAGCATGCCACTTTGTTTATTGCTATATTATTAAACCTCTTGGAGCATGGAAAGAATTCTTCACAAATGATTTTGCTCTTTTGAAAAAAATAAGCTGCAAAAATATTTGTTAAACTATATATAGTCTGTTGATGAGGGTAGCTTATAAAGGTATACTGAGCTTACAGTATGTAATGTTTTATCCAAATAATTTTTATATTTTGAAAAAATGTCAGTTTGAGTGCCATAAATCTTTTCCCAGAATTCAGAACTGTATGTATCTCTATTTTAGGAAGATGACATTGATTCATTAAAGGAAAAACCTGGGATCATTATGCACCCCAATTTGTATGCAGTGAATCACTGTTGCCCTTTATTCTCCCAGAATTCAGTTAATCTAAGGATTGTGCCCATATAAACTTTTCAGAACACAAAAGAAAATTACCACTGTTATATCTGCTGAATAAAATCTCTAATAGTTGATTTTCTATCATAGAAATAACACATTATCATTCAATAATGCTAGTTCTTAAGTTACAAACCAAAGAAACAAATTTTCAGCATTGTAAAGAGATTCACACATTTTTAAATGTAGTAAGTATACAGAAAGTTTTTCTTTGTTCCCATAAATAAAAGCTGCCACTCATTACATTTTAGAAAGGCAATGCCTGAAAAAATGGACAATGTTCTGCTTCTTAGAGTCAACCTACCTTTTAAATACTTAAAGCCCTGTGCAAACCAAAGATAATAATGTAATTCTATCCTCTTTAGTTGCATAGAGACTATCAAGATTTATTAACCTCTGGAGTTAATAGTGACCGTAGCTCTTAATTCCCTTTCAGACAATGGACCCTCATATGTCCATTTTTGTTTCTTTGCCTATATCTCTGTGTGCTACATTTGTATTTTAAGTAGATTTACAACACAGATATTCACGTGTGCACTTAGTATAAGGTTGTTTTCTCCAGAGAGGCTCTGCGCAAAGACCAAAGAAAATGGAAGGTTTTGTTTTTGAAGTGTTTAAAGATTATTTAATTTTTACATAGTATGAGATGTTGCTAATTGGGTTGGGAAGGTGATATTTTGTTTTTCGTTTTTTTCCCTTATGCCCTATCTACTCTCAAAAACTTAATAATCTGGTAAACTAAAACCCCAGAAAACCAGCATACCCCTTTACAGTCCATAGTTATGCTTGTATGAGGCCAAAAAATTGTAGATATCAATATATCATTGCCTCTATTATTAATCCTCCTTTATTTACACCTGGATTTATGAGATTCTCCAATTAAAAGACATTTCTAAAATTCCATTAAAATTTTTTGATCTCAAGAACATTGAGAGTTGAAAAATTTTTTCATACTACCTCTCCAAAATAAACAAGCTGGGTGAATTCCTGTGATGTTAGGCTGCCGAAGAATTTTTAGAGGTTTTATGACACGTTTACTTTTTATGCCCGATCCACTCAAAAATGACAGACTCCAGAGATCACCGAGCAAAAGTCCTCTGTGGGAGTGAGACCCTGATCCTAATCCCTAATCCAGACTCCTCACTGTCATTCAAAACACTGAGGGATTATATAGGAATCATTTTTAAATGAACATAACAGGCAATCTATAGTGTTTTTAAATCAATACTATAAAAATTGTCATGTCATGTAAATTGCCTTAAAATATATTATACATATAAAATACTATGTTAAAATTAAATGTAATATGTCAGCTGTAAAGGTGAAAAAGTAGCTAACTAAAAAGTTCACAGATAACCTTTTTTCAGATTTTGTGTGTTTTCTCCTCAGCCAAAAGCCTCAAGATTCACTTGCAGCAGCCTACCTCTTCATTTATGTTGGATTGCTCTTTAAACATTAGAATATCTTGTGATAAATAATAAGTTAAAGATTTCTCCTGACACAAGTCATTGTTGATTTCACTGTTATAGGGAAAAGGCTCTAGGGCGGCAGATAAGGCTGTTGCCATGGTGATGAAGGAGATACCGAGGGAGGAGTCTGCTGAAGAAAAGCCCCTCCTTACTATGACATCACAGGTGGGCAGACCCTTAGGGTTCCTGTAGGAAGCTGACATATGTTAATATATCAGATATTGTGATTCTTAACTAGAAAAAAAAAACAAAACATTAACTCGATCCAATATTTTTTAAAACACAGTTTCAATGAAACAATTATACAATATAAAATGAAAACCAAAATTGCTAAAAAAAAAAAAAGGAAAATTCCATCATTTAGTTACTTATTCGTGGATATTAATTTTCATTACTAAACTTTAGTTAAAAAAAGAAAAAGAAAATATATGTGCAAGTAAAACATGTTGCTTCTTTATAAAGGAGTCTTGTTAACAACTTTGGGAAAGAGATAACAATTAAGCTAACGGTACATTTGAACAACAACCAAAAAAAAAAAAAATCAAATTCCTATGAATAAATACAACTTATATTGCATACATATGTCAGTTTACCAGTAGAATATCTAAAATTTCTTAAATGTTAAATATATTTATGTTGTGACTATGCATACTACGTATGTCTATACATATTTATGTGGATAACTAATTTACAGGAATGAGCCAGAAGTCCCTGAGTCTCCATGCAGAAAATGGCATTTGTGGCCCCTCTTCTACTTAGTGACCTTGACAACAAAAATATCATCTCTATTAAAAGCACATGAGGGGCATTTTCCGTATTTATTATAATAAGTATAGAAAAAGATTTGCATTTGTATGCAAAGACACACTGAGAATGAATCCTGTATGTCCTCAGGGACTTTTGAAACACCCTGTAAAATCCACATACATATGTATGTATAATATACTCATCACCACTCTGTGGAACTATCAGTTTTAAATTCTTAAATGCAAAATTACTTACTTGCATTTATCTTATAATTTAGATTAGATTGTTATCTTAAACATTTCTTTTTTTTTCCATAATGCAATAGTAAATACAGTGATTCAGTTCCAATTATATGAACATGTCTAGATTTAGAAAAATGTCCATTTAAATTCCTCATGAAAGGCATTTATATCAAAAGCTAAATTATGGCAACTTATTTTTAGAATATCATCAGATCACATCCCCAGCTGCTGCCAACATGTGTGGTTTCATTTCATTCTAAACACTATGCTGTAAGTAATGAAAATTATAATAACATATAACATCAAAACTGAATAATAAAAAAGTTATAAAGATTCCCAGGACTTTGGGATAATCTTATGTTGTGAGGTTTTTGTTTTTGTTTTTTTTTAATCCAAAAGAGGAGATGCTTCTTCCCAATGACACATAGTAATAGTTGGAAAGAAATTTGCTTAATATTTACCAAGGCCTCCATTCTTTACTTAATTTACATAGTAAAACATATACAGTTTTACATTGATCTCCTGCCTTTGTAGAATCCATATCCAAAATATACAGTCCACAGTTCCTCAGGCAAATGTTATGGGAGGTGAGAACCACTTGGAGTTCTCAGCTAATGGTAGAGCCATATTCATCAGTAGGTAAGAGCTATCCAAATTTGCAATTGGCATAGTTGTGCTGCAGCGTATCATTTCAGGACATCACGATTTAGGACAGGCTCTAGTGCCCAAAATTCTTTTTCTTCAAAACCATGCATTGCTATGTGCTTTCCAGTAATCATTTTCAAATGTCCAAAATTACCACTATAACCTAAAGTTTAATTTAAATTTAATGCAAAATAAGAATTTTGATTTTTTTAATTAGAAAAGAAACTAATTATTACCGTTTTCTCATATTCAGAACATTTGTGTGTACCAAGTGCCTTCTTTAATCCCTGTCTAATGTTGCATTAACTGTTTTTGAGGTAATAGTTACAGTTTTACTGCATGAAGATGATATAATGCTTTCTTTGATGCATCATATTCTTGTTGCATAGTGACTAGTTTATGAATCAGCAAATGGAGAGTTCTGATTCATAAAATGCAATGCACCTATTGTGTTGATAATCTTATGGAATTAATCCTGTGACAGCTGTGATACAATTATTTCTCAGTCAAATGTGGTTTTATTAGTTGATATACTTTTTCCACTATACACAAGTGGCTTCTTCCCTGCTATGCACCAGTGGCATGCACAAGCCAAAAAGCAGCAGAATGATCTGAAAAAGTGAGTACTTCTCATGGCAACCACAGCATCCAGTCTGTGTACCATACCACATTCTTACTCGTTATCTTGTGTGAATGTATTAGTGTCTTGAAACATGTCTGTCCCATGTCTCCTGTAAAGCCCCTATGACATAGTGCTACATACTGCAGGACACATTGACTCATCTTCATCACTGGTGTGTCGATGCCAGCTGCTCATTCACAGATCCCAGAAATGTCTGAAGCTAATTGCTGCTCTCCCAATAATGTCTTCAGGACAATCATAATTGATAAAATACAGAATAAGTCCTTGAAACACTGAGTCCCTAATTTGTTTAGTAACTGTTCATTCCACAGATTGGTGAGTGTAGAATAGTTTATATTGAAGCATTTTTGTGTTATGTGATTATTAGGATCACTTTTAGAGAGATTTAGCCAAGCATACTCCAGTCAAGTCATTTATAGTACATTGAACAAATTGAACAAAACAGAAGAGTTGGCCAGGTGACCTGAACTCAGAAATTGTGGGAATCCCTGAGAATTGCTCTTTTTGTTTCATTTAATTATTGATTCTTTGCTAAACAATGTGTCAAGCTCTTCATAGTAGTTCAAGTTCATACTGTCCTAGACTAACACTTTAAGTCAAACAGTATGGAAACAAATGTGCATTGATGAGAGTTTTGAAGGGAAAAAATATGTGAACCATCAAGTCTTGGAGGAAATAGAGTTTCTCTAGACCTGTGCTGTTCAATACAGTAGCCGCTAGCCACACGTGGCTATTGAGTGCTTTGTGGATACCCTGAATTGAGATATGCTGTAAGTATAAAATACACACCAAGTTTTGAAGATTTAGTCCACAGAAAAATAATGTAAACTGTCACATTAATAATTTTTATATTGATTACATGTTGAAATGATAATATTTTGGATATATTGGGCTAAATAAAATGTGTTATTAAAATTATTTTCACCTGTTTCTTTTCACTATTTTTAAAGTGGCTACTAGAAAATTTAAAATTACCGGGCTCTCGTTATATTTCCATTGAACAGTACTACTGTAGACTGTAATGGTATAAATAAATCCAGTTTGAGGCTAGAAGGGAAAACTATATGCCAGAAGATTGAGTATACCATAGAAAAATTTTTATTCTTCTTTATGAGAATGAAATGGCTTTAGGGAATATTTTTCTCTCATAAGGAACCTTCAGAAATTTTCATTTTAACCACCTCCCCTGGTACTTTTGTAAGTAAGGAATAGCCCATTCATTTTTTGCTGTAGAGCACAGTGTCTTAAAACTATGTGTTCCAGACCTCTTCTTGTCAAGGGAATTTTTTCTTAACTCAGGCTTTGTTTTTCTATCTGTCCCCACCCCTTATAGTTTGATACTGATTTAATTTTGTGTCTGATAAAGATAAAAAAGTAATGTCCTTGATTGGAAAAACATTCACAAGGCTGCTAAATACAGTCTTGTTTGGGTTTTCTGTTACTAACCTGAAACAATTGCTTTAATTATATTCTCCTTCCTGCCTTGATGTTAGTACTATCCAAGCTGTAAACAATAATATTTGTTCATTTCCCCATGAATAGATTCACATTTTTATGTCTAACTATCCTGTCAGGAAAATATTTGTTGTCAGTTGGTTGACATTTAGATCAAGTCAAAGAGTTGAAAATTATCACATGGTTATCCTTTACAGGAAGATCCACTGAGATCCATATAAAGAACTAGGGGATGGGGCAGTACCATTAGTACTATTAGCTCATAAGAAATTAATTCAGTCGGGTGGCAGAATTACCATGACAAAGCCTTCAAAGGCTGAATACTAAGGGGTGCATAGTAATGTTTCAGTTGTTTCCTCTTTTCAATGGATTGAGTCAGTCAACTTAGTTTTAATATGGTGACTATTTTGATGGGCTTTGCACACGTTTCTAAACTTGGATAGGACTAATAAAGCCATAAACAGATAGTTTAATTATAAAATTATGAATGAAAGCCTACTTAACAAATGACATATATTGTACTTTTAATCAAGAGAGTGCAAATAATAAAGGAATTTTCAAAATGCATAAAGATATGTCTATTGAAAGCATATTTGTGTTTTTATTTATATAAAAATAATCTTAATTTTTCTATTATTTAGATGAGATAAAAAGACTGGTATATTTTTACAAACTTTTTAATCAACGTTACAAATATGAGATATTTGTTAACTGTTTTTTAGCTTATTAGCTTCAGTGTTTTAACTTTTAAAATTATTCTTTAAGTACTAAAATGTTTAAAAATAAAAACAGAATATTTTACTTTAAACTAAAACAATAGATTGAGATCATCAATCTGAAGTGTAAAATTATAGAATAATGAGTTATTATCCTATACAGACCTTGTTTTCTCACCTAAAATGTATTTTGGTTTGGAGTTAATTCTTAGTGATATAAGCTATCACAAACTTTAGCTCTATATTTTTTAATGAAACATCTAAGCAATATATTGTTTAAAGATAAATAAACTTAGACTTAAGTCACAAAACAAGCTATCTTTAATGCACTGGAGCTTAAGTAGCAGGCAGTATTTAAAAACAAAATGCTCTCCTTTCATCTTGGTTAAATATTCAGCTTAGATCATATAATAATTTAATTTTTTAACATTTAAATTAAGGAAATTCAAGTTGAACTAAGGCAAATGTATTTTTAGACAAAGTTTTAAAACAGACAATAATTCATTAAAGGTGGATGATATTGTCTGCATTCTGCTCAACACTAAACACAGTACTGATATAAAATAAGAACCAATTTTGTCCTGTGGTGGCTACTTTTAGCCACATCAACTGACCGGTCTGACTAAGTCATAAGTAAATTGAAGGCATTTGACTGAATATTTCATTTACAACCTATGATTACAAGGAAGGTGTAAAGGATCAATAGTCTTGAATTCTGAGTGACAAGAAGCTCCTACATGCGAGTTCTCACCTGTCTTCTTACTTCTGCTACTTCCTTTTGTTTCCATGTCCATTGACTGTGTAAGGGCTTCCTCTCAGAATCTCCAAATTTGAATCTCTGATTTAAAATCTCTGAGTGAGGTAGTGGTGTTATTTCTTGAAGTACCACTGGCTTCCCACTTGCATTGGTCCATGTCCTGCTTCCAAAGATGGAATGAGGCAGGTCCATGCCTTTATTTCAATTTTTCTCATTAGGCATTCATTCTTGGCATTTTTGACTTCTTGGTAGAAGCCTTGCATTTGGAAATGTTCCTTTAGATACCTCTAGGTTTCCAAGCATTTCAATGATGTGACAGTGGGGGGATGTGGACTTAGATTTGTGGTTTAAAATTTGCCAGGAATTTAGTAAACATTTCTGAGGACCACTGGCCTCTCTATGAGTTGATCAAACCCCATATGAAATTGAGGATGCCCATGCAATCATTCTTTTATACAATTCACCATTCAGTTGGACTGTATAAAATCAGTCAACATTTATTAAACTGCCACTATGAGATACAAAAATTAATTGGATAAGGTCTCTACCTTCAAAGAGATCATAGTCTAGTGGGAGGAAACAGGTGAAACTAAGGTTATAAAATTGGGTAAAGCATGGGAACGCTGAGATGTTGTAAGAAGGCACTTGCTGCCTAGAGCTGAAGAACGTTCCCAGACAATGTATCAATAGAGCGGGGTCCTGAAAGAGAAATAAGAATCTGTCACCATTAGAGAGGTCTTTGAACTAATCTAAATATTGAGAAGAGGACAAAGAAGGATAATAAAGGAAATTTTTAAATGTAAAGTTGAAATAAAGGCCTTAGCAACTGATGAAGTGGGTCATTTTAACTCAGTTAAGATCACCTGATTGGACCAAAATTGCAATCACTCCCACTCAGTTATTCAAAAAAAAAAAAAAAAAAATTGGAAACCTTTTGACTCACCTTTTATTATTTTTATAACATCAATGTACTCTGTGCCAGAAGGATGAAATGAGGTAAGTTCATAAAGTATTTTCAAACTGAAGGAAGTAATTCTAAGGGGAAGTCAATAAGCTCTATCCTACCAATGAATAAAGACAGAATAAATGGCATACAATTTGGGAGTAAAGCTTAGGGGAACTATTTGGAGGATTCAGTTCAGTTTGCAATATTACTTTATGACCTAAAAGGTTTGCTTATTCTCAAGTCACCATAGGAAAACCATAAATTTGTTTGAAAATCAAGAGGGAGGCATGTGAAAAGCCATTCTTATCTATACAAGTAAAAATAAAATGGGACTTAGTTGGGCTAAAATAATGATTCTTAAATTCATCTGACTGAAGATACAGTTCAAAATTGGACTGTTTGAGATAGATATTTTTATATCTTCAGTTTCTGCAAAGTCACTGTCCCATTTGGTAGCCATTTATTGAGCCCCTCTTATATGAAGACATTCTATTCGAAGTTGTGAAGGATATAAATATGAGTAAGACATAGTCTCTTACCTCAGAGTTAATAACAAAAGATTTTTTTTCATGATATCTCCTATTTCATCTTCCATATCTCAATCAAAACCCAAAAACCTTCAGTTCCCAAATTACCTTTCCATGCTATCTGAAATCTGGCCTTTCATCCTCTTCACCCTTGAGCCCTGCCACTATCCCCACTCCAATCTCAGCATTTCCCGACAGCTAAACGGTGCTGTAGCTCGAAAAGCACAGACTCAGAAAGTAATGTGAAGCCTCCTCTTTGATTTGTATCTATGGAAGAAAGTCACAGGAACAGCTCAGTTACGGGAACGGGACAGACATGTTATGGGAACAACTCCAGTCCAGGGGTGAAGTGTGGTCACAAATAAGACAGTAGGTGTGGAAAAGACCTTATGAGGAGAAGCCACACCTTAGTCTTGGGCACTCTAGGGTCTCTCTGAATAACCTCCTCTTTGGTATTCTTTTCTTCCTGTGCTGAGAAAATCTGAGTGCTAGAAGTAATTTCTCTAAAAAATAAGTCTTTAGTTTGAATGAGGAGAGAGACTCAAAAAAAAAAAAAATCCTATTACCTCTGATAAAGAAGACTTGCCTAAAAGGATAGGCCTTTCAATTAATTGTGCCTTTCCTTTGTTTTTCCATTTAGATATTTATGTGGAAAGGTCTTACTTTCTAGAATTCTTTTATCAAATTTAGACTGTAATTTTTCAATGTTTGCGATTAAAAGTATCTACAGAAATCTAATACCCTGGTCTTCTAAAATCCATAGGTAATCTAGGTCTATTCTACACACCTACTCACAGAGCTATGATTTGGAAATAAATTATTAGTCCTTTTATTTACAAAGGAATTTAATTGTATCCAAAGTAAAGAAAAAGTATAAGGGGGCTTTTGTGGCATATAAATCATATGTACCTTTTACATAATAATGGATATTTCTCAAGACCAGGACTAAGAGAGTAAATTTTCTTAGTTATCTATCAATAACATCAGACTTCTTCAGAGAAATAATGGCTAACAAAGAGAGTTATGACATCACACATATGTCCTACGTACTTTAAAGTTGAAGTTGTATTGGTTGTATTGAGTTTTTGCACCTTTTTCACTTTAGCCTAGGTCAATAAGACCTAGTAGTCAGAATGCACAACGTAATAAATGTAAGCCTGTTACAATAGACTCTATGAGTGTAGTGTGGTGCCATATTTGATGGTGACCTTCATCTTCCAGGATGTTTATAGCGCAGCAGAATCCAGCTCTCCCTTGACAGCCGTGAGAATGACACAGCCTGGAGGTAGACATTGTTGCTACATCAAGAGCACATCACCATGGTGATATCATACTAGATGGGTTCAATATGCTAAGCACATATGGCTAAAAGGGCAAGTTCTCCCAAGAAATACACATTAATGTATGAGTCCTTAAGAACTTGCATAAACACAGTTTTTACCTGAACTACCTATAAATGAAAAACAGATCCCAGAAAACTAATCACATTTTCAGAAGAGCTGGCATAAACCATGGCATTTACAAAAATTCTAATATATTTTATTCCCAAAACATGAAAGGCTAATAGTCCCTCAACATTAAAAAATATTTCAGTATAAATAGGATGGGTGATATCCAAGAATGTTCAAATTCAGATAACAAAATGCAAAGAAACTCGAGTTTTGTTCGTGGATTAAAGGAGCATCCCCCAAAAAAGGTTACAACCAAAACAGACCTCAGATAATTTAGAGAAATCTGTGACTCTTTATACATAGTAACACTAAAACTTAGAGTTGAAAATTTTTCTCTCTATATAACTTGAACATTAAAAGAAAATGAGCATTCTTAATGCTTAGAACCCTCGATAACATGTAGAAATTAATGAGTGAAATTAAATTGCCAACTCTATCTCAAAATCTTAGACTTTAGTGAAGATCTGAGATTTATCCATGTTAAGATAATAGCATGAATGTGTAAAAGTACCAAAGGTGCCTCTTGGTTTTCAGTCCCCTAATAATCACTAATGCTTCCATATTCCTCCTTCACCAATAATAGAATTGCATTTTTTCTTCCCATATTTACCATTATTTAGGTCTCTTGTCATGGTCCATAAGCTCTAAGCTATAATACCACTAACATTGCCAGAGAAATAATGAAGTGAAAGTGAGTCATAGAAAATATTTTGATTTGGTAAGACTTCAAAACAGTTCATTTGTTATTTTATGTGTCTCTTAAAATACAGCCTTGCAAATAAGTATTTTAAAATCTAGAGATTTTTTTGGCACATCTTTTTCCTATAGCAAGTAGAAAACTAGATGACTATGCCCATTTTAAGAAAGGCCAGGGGCTTCCCTGGTGGCGCAGTGGTTGAGAGTCTGCCTGCCAATGCAGGGGACGCGGGTTCGAGCCCTGGTCTGGGAGGGTCCCACGTGCCGCGGGGCAACTGGGCCCGTGAGCCACAACTACTGAGCCTGTGCGTCTGGAGCCTGTGCTCCGCAACAGGAGAGGCCGCGATAGTGAGAGGCCCGCGCACCGAGATGAAGAGTGGCCCCCACTTGCCGCAATTAGAGAAAACCCTCACGCAGAAACGAAGACCCAACACAGCCATAAATATAAATAAATAAATAAATAAATAAATAAATAAATAAATAAAAGAACAGCAAACTTAAAAAAAAAATTAAAAAAAAAAAAAAAAGAAAGGCCAATATAAAAACTCCCAAAAAACTAAGACAGTTCTTTTAGGGACTAACCACTTGTGTTATCTTAAGTGTAATTTTCCCCTTACCCTTAGAAACAGAACTTAAGGATGTTTGGATTCAAAGAGGTACAGAATAACTGAAAGTAAATAGTTGGCTGCCACTGATAATGAGAACTACTAAAAATCAAACTGAAAGATTTCTGAAATTAGAGAACAAGCCAATGGGGAAATATGACTGAATTGACAGAAATCTCTTTTACATACAGATTTTCACAAACATATATACTGGATACCTGTACAGTTAACATAACAATATTTCCTACTCTCTCAAAATACTTGTTATGCACTACAAAAGCATTCCAAGGAAATGTAAGGAAGGGTGTGTGCCTTTAGGTGACTTGAGCTTTTTAAGAGAGAGAGAAAAAGAGCGTTTATCCATGCACACGGATCTCAGTGTGTGTGGCGTGCTCTTACCACATAGCACTGACTGGCCAGTCCTAAACAGAATGTGTCACCTCAAGGTCTGAAGCCATGGTTCCAGGTCTCAGTGAGAGCTTTTTGTCCAGGTGAAGAGTGAGATTGGCCCTTAGGAACTGTGACTCAATAGGTGTCATATTCTACATACTGAAATTAGAGAATAATTCCAAAACTGTTCTAGGAGGAGAAAAAAAGCTTGAGGTTTAAAAACTGAACTTGGCTGCATCAAAAATATGACAGTGCTAAAAGGCTCATTCCCCATCCCCTGATTTTATTTTTCTTTCTTGCCTCTACCCCATTACTTATTGATTGATTTATTTTTTGGTAGGCTTGCTATTCTCATTTTGTTGCAAGGCTGCATTTTAATTCAGCTGATTCTGCAGTTGGACAAAGTCCTTTGACACCTGTGTTCATTTGTTCCCAGCTGGTGAATGAACAGCAAGAAAGCAGACCCCTCCTGAGTCCCTCCATCGATGACTTTCTCTGTGAAACCAAATCGGAGGCAATAGCAAGGCCAGTAACGTCCAACACAGCCGGTAATTCTTTCACTTTTAACTTATCCTCAAGTGGAGTTAATTTTCATGATAGAAAAATGCACATTTTCTTTCCACAATGCATTTTAAGTGGAGAATAATGTTTGCAAACAAATGAAATTTTAGAATATATACTGTTCAATGTAAAATAAATTGCTTTTCTTTATAATATAAGAAACTCCAATGGATATTATCCAACCGATTTTGATAAACATTAGAGTACCACTATTAGCAATGAATCATTTTTCAATGCCAATTTTCATATTTACATCTTCGCATCTCAAGTCACATCATATAGGAATTCTTTAAAACAAAAGCATCTCTTTCAGAGTAAGGTTTTTCAAGTTCTGGCTGGAAATATTTTGTATGACAAAAGTCCAATAAAATAAAAATATAGGCAACCCCTTCAAGTGGATTGAAATGACAATTAAAATGTCCTAGAGACTTGGGATATTATCGAGACAATTTTATTTTTTTGTCATATAAATGGATTACTTGCTCCTTCTTACAACAATTTATTTGAACATTGTTCTGGAATTAAATATAATCAAACAGTAAACTATCTGTATAGGGACTAATAAGTTGTCATCCAGTGAGTGAATGCAGGATGCCAGTGTATCAATCACACCTTCTCCAGCATCCTCTGCACTTAAATTCTCACTAATACGCAAACTAAGTCACTTAGGTACAGCCCACCCTGAGGCCACAACAGAAGATTTGACTCAAAAGCTACTTTTCGCCTTCTGGATCAGCGGCAGCCTTTCTGCATTGGTTTCATTCAGTCAACATTCACACTCAAAGGCATGTTGTTCAAATAAGAATGAAAGAATGATGTCCAGAATCAAACAACAAAAGTTATGTTGGATTGCAGGAGAGAATTTAATGGAAGGAGAGAGTAATTACATACTGTCTTGTTAAAGTTCATTTCATTTCTCCATCATGTCCTCAGCCTGCTGCTTCCTGGCACAGTTTTATTATACTTTTAAGTAAGTGAAGAAAATCACAGGTGAAGGAAATTGTGATTTTTAAGAAATGCTAAAAATAACAGTAACTAACACAAGAGAGAGGCACTTTATGTGGGAGTGTAGTCTACAGTCTCTGGAGTTAAACTTCGTGAATTCCAACCCCAGCTCTGCCACTTAGCAACTCTGTGTCCTTGAGCAAGTTGCATAACTAAGTCTATTTCCTCCTAATAGTAGTAAGATCTATATCTCATAGGTTACTTGGGAAGATTAAATGAAGCAATCTATATAAGTGCTAACACCATGTAAGCTCTAACAGTTGTTACCATTACTGTAAGATATCAGGTGAAAACAGTACACCCAACACTTCCCTTTTCAAATGTGTTAACTTTCTTTATATCACACCAAAGCAATCATTTTCTAAATTCAACTATCGCTCTGAGTAATCAAACAAATAAAATTGTACTTGGTACATTTTAGGCAGGAAATGAAACAAGTTCAGATCCTGTCAGATCAGTTTCATCCTCCTTACCTATGAGACTGGAGCCCACCCCTCCAAAACTGAGCTACCCCCAGCAAAGTACAGAGGAGCCTTGTGTCTCTAACTGCAGGAAAATCCATGAGAATGGGGTACACTGAGAAATTCCCGCTGTTCTCAGAAAAAGCCGCAAAGCATAATTCTCAGATCTTGATTCCAGTACCCTCTACAACTCTCAGTGATGATAGAACTAAGTCACATAGGAAGGGCTCACCAGAGAGAGCAACATAATAGCCAACTCAAAAGCTGCTTTTCACCTTGATTTTTCTAGCATATAACAGAGAGACCTGTGAAATATTGGAGGAAACAAATCAAAAGAATATGTAATTTCTTGCAATCCCAGTACCTACAGTGTTGCCTTCTGTATTAGTTTCCTAGGCCTGCCATGACAGAATGCCACAAAATGAGTGGATTAGACAACAGAGATTTATTGTCTCACAATTCTAGAAGCTAGAAGTGCAAAATCAAGGTGTCAGCAGGACCATGCTTCTCTGAAGGTGCTTGGGAAGGATCTGTTCCAGGCCTCTCTCCTGGTTTCTGGTAGCTCCTTGGCTTGTGGAAGCATAACTCTAATCTTCACATGACATGTGTGCATGTCTCCCAGTATGCATGTTGGTCTCTGTGTCCAAATTTCCTCTCTTTATTACCACCCTACTCCAATCTGACTTATCTTAACTAATTACATCTCCATTGACCCTATTTCTAAATAAAGTTACATTCTGAGGTACTGGGGGTTAAAAGTTCAACATATGAGTTTTGGGGGGACACAGTTCAATCCATAACACCCTCCAAAGTAAGAGGTCAGGAAAAATGGTATGTTGAGACTATGGGTTTTTCATTTCTTGGCCTCAGCATTCAGTGCATCTGGGTCACACAGATTTTTATCCTTAAGGAAGACTCTCATTTGATAGAATGTTTTTTTTAATCATAAAAATATATGTCGGGGGGACCATCAAGATGGCGGAGGAGTAAGACATGGAGATCACCTTCCTCCCCACAAATACATCAAAAATACATCTACATATGGAACAACTCCTACAGAACACCTACTGAACGCTGGCAGAAGACCTCAGACTTCCCAAAAGGCAAGAAACTCCCCGCATACCTGGGTAGGGCAAAAGAAAAAAGGAAAAACAGAGACAAAAGAATAGAGACGGGACCTGCACCTCTGGGAGGGAGCTGTGAAGGAGGAAAAGTCTCCACACATTAGGAAGCCCCTACACTGGTGGAGACGGGGGTTGGGCAGGGGGGAAGCTTCGGAGCCACGGAAGAGAGCGCAGCAACAGGGGTGCAGAGGGTAAAGCAGAGAGATTCCCGCACAGAGGATCAGTGCCGACCAGCACTCACCAGCCTGAGAGGCTTGTCTGCTCACCTGCCGGGGCGGGCGGGGGCTGGGAGCTGAGGCTCGGGCTTCGGAGGTCAGATCCCAGGGAGAGGACTGGGGTTGGCTGCATGAACACAGCCTGAAGGGGATTAGTGCGCCACAGCTAGCCGGGAGGGAGTCTGCAGAAAAAGTCTGGAACTGCCTAAGAGGCAAGAGACCATTGTTTCGGGTTACGCGAGGAGAGGGGATTCAGAGCACCACCACCTAAACAAGCTCCAGAGACGGGCATGAGCCGCGGCTATCAGCGCGGACACCAGAGATGGGCATGAAATGCTAAGGCTGCTGCTACAGCCACCAAGAAGCCTATGTGCAAGCACAGGTCACTATCCACACCTCCCCTCCCGGGAGCCTGTGCAGCCCACCACTGCCAGGGTCCTGGCACGACAGGATCCAGGGACAACTTCCCCGGGAGAACACACGGCATGCCTCAGGCTGTTGCAACGTCACGCCGGCCTCTGTCGCTGCAGGTTCATGCCACATTCTGTACCCCTCCATACCCCCAGCCTGAATGAGCCAGAGCCTCCTAATCAGCTGCTACTTACCCCCATCCTGTGTGACTGAAGAACAGATACCCTGAGGAGACCTACATGCAGAGGCAGGGCCAAATCCAAAGCTGAACCCCACAGCTATGTGAACAAAGAAGAGAAAGGGAAATCTCTCCCAGCAGCCTCAGGAGCAGCGGATTAAATCTCCACAATCAACTTGATGTACCCTGCATCTGTGGAATACCTGAATAGACAACGAATCATCCCAAAATTGAGGCGGTGGACTTTGGGAACAACTGTAGACTTGGGGTTTCCTTTCTACATCTAATTTGTTTCTGGTTTTATGTTTATCTTAGTTTAGTATTTAGAGCTTATTATCATTGGTAAATTTGTTTATTGATTTGGTTGCTCTCTTCCTTTTTTTTTAAATATATATGTGTTTTTTCCTTTTCTCTTTTTCTGAGGTATATGTGTATTCTTTGTGTGATTTTGTCTATATAGCTTTGCTTTTACCATTTTTCCTAGGGTTCTGTCAGTCTGTTATTTTTTTGGTTTTTTTTTTTTTTAGTATACTTTTTAGAACTTGTTATCATTGGTGGACTTTTTATTGGTTTGGTTGCTCTCTTCTTTCTTTTTTTTATTACTTTTTTATATTTAACAATTTTTTTATTTTAATAACGTTATTTTATTTTATTTTTTTCTTTCTTTTTTTTCCTCCCTTTTCTTCTGAGCCATGTGGCTGACAGGGTCTTTGTGCTCCAGCCAGGTGTCAGGCCTGAGTCTCTGAGGTGGGAGAGCTGAGTTCAGGACATTGGTCCACAAGAGACCTCCCGGCTCCACGTAATATCAAATGGCGAAAGCTCTCCCAGAGATCTCCATCTCAGCGATAAGAAGCAGCTCCAATCAACGACCAGCAACCTACAGTGCTGGACACCCCATGCCAAACAACTAGCAAGGCAGGAACACAGCCCCACCCATTAGCAGAGAGGCTGCCTAAAATCATAATAAGTTCACAGACACCCCAAAACACACCACCGGATGCGGTCCTGCCCACCAGAAAGACAAGATCCAACCTCATCCGCCAGAACACAGGCACCAGTCCCCTCCACCAGGAAGCCTACACAACCCACTGAGCCAATCTTACCCACTGGGGGCAGACAACAAAAACAATGGGAACTACAAACCTGCAGCCTGCAAAAAGGAGACCCCAAACGCAGTAAGTTAAGCAAAATGAGAAGACAGACAAATACACAGCAGATGAAGGAGCAAGGTAAAAAGCCCAGCAGACCAAACAAATGAAGAGGAAATAGGCAACCTACCTGAAAAAGAATTCAGAGTAATGATAGTAAAGATGATCCAAAATCTTGGAAATAGAATGGAGAAAATACAAGAAATGTTTAACAAGGACCTAGAAGAACTAAATAGCAAACAAACAATGATGAACAAAACAATAAGTGAAATTAAAAATTCTCTACAGGGAATTAATAACAGAATAACTGAGGCAGAAGAACGGATAAGTGACCTGGAAGATAAAATACTGGAAGTAACTACCACAGAGCATAATAAAGAAAACATAATGAAAAGAACTGAGGACAATAGGGAGGATGGGAGGGAGGGAGACGCAAGAGGGAAGAGATATGGGGACATATGTATATGCATAACGGATTCACTTTGTTATAAAGCAGAAACTAACACACCATTGTAAAGCAATTATACTCCAATAAAGATGTTAAAAAAAAAAAAAGAATTGAGGACAGTCTCAGAGACCTCTGGGACAACATTAAACACACCAACATTCGAATTATAGGGGTCCCAGAAGAATAAGAGAAAAAGAAAGGGACTGAGAAAATATTTGAAGAGATTATAGTTGAAAACTTACCTAAAGTGGGAAAGGAAATGGTCAGTCAAGTCCAGGAAGTGCAGAGTCCCATACAGGATAAAACCAAGGAGAACACACAAAGACACATATTAAACAAACTATCAAAAATTAAATACAAAGAAAAAATATTAAAAGCAGCAAGGGAAAAGCAACAAATAACATACAAGGGAATCCTTATAAGGTTAACAGCTGATTTCTCAGCAGAAACCCTGCAAGCCAGAAGGGTGTGGCAGGACATATTTAAAGTGAAGAAAGGGAAGAACCTACAACCAAGATTACTCTACCCAGCAAGGATCTCATTCAGATTTGATGGAGAAATTAAAACCTTTACAGACTAGCAAAAGCTAAGAGAATTCAGCACCCCCAAACTAGCTTTACAGCAAATGCTAAAGGAACTTCTCTAGGCAGGAAACACAAGACAAGGAAAAGACCTACAATAACAAACCCAAAACAATTAAGAAAATGGTAATAGGAATATACATACCGATAATTACCTTAAATGTAAATGGATTAAATGCTCCAACCAAAAGACATAGACTGGCTGAATGGATACAAAAAAAAAGACCCGTATATATGCTGCCTACAAGAGACCCACTTCAGACTTAGGGACACATTACAGACTAAAAGTGAGAGGATGGAAAAAGATATTCCATACAAATGGAAATCAAAAGAAAGCTGGAGTAGCAATTCTTATATCCGACAAAACAGACTTTGAAATAAAGAATGTTATAAGAGACAAAGAAGGACACTACATAGTGATCAAAGGATCAATCCATGAAGAAGATATAACAATTGTAAATATTTATGCACCCAACATAGGAGCACCTCAGTACATAAGGCAAATGTTAACAGCCATAAAAGGGGAAATTGACAGTAACACAATCATAGTTGGGGACTTTAACACCCCACTTTCACCAATGGACAGATCATCCAAAATGAAAATAAATAAGGAAACACAAGCTTTAAATGATACATTAAACAAGATGGACTTAATTGATATTTATAGGACATTCCATCCAAAAACAAGAATACACTTCATCTCAAGTGCTCATGGAACATTCTCCACTATAGATCATATCTTGGGTCACAAATCATGTCTTGGTAAATTTAAGAAAATTGAAATCGTATCAAGTATCTTTTCCGACCACAACGCTCTGAGACTAGATATCAATTACAGGAAAAAATCTGTGAAAAAATACAAACACATGGAGGCTAAACAATACACTACTTAATAACTGAGAGATCACTGAAGAAATCAAAAAATACCTAGAAACAAATGACAATGAAAACAGGACGACACAAAGCCTATGGGATACAGCAAAAACATTCTAAGAGGGAAATTTATAGCAGTACAATCCTACCTCAAGAAACAAGAGACATCTCAAATAAACAACCTAACCTTACACCTAAAGCAATTAGAGAAAGAAGACAAAAAAAACCCAACGTTAGCAGAAGGAAAGAAATCATAAAGATCAGATCAGAAATAAATGAAAAAGAAACGAAGGAAATAATAGCAAAGATCAATAATACTAAAAGCTGGTTCTTTGAGAAGATAAACAATATTAATAAGCTATTAGCCAGACTCATCAAGAAAAAGAGGGAGAGGACTCAAATCAATAGAATTAGAAATGAAAAAGGAGAAGTTACAACAGACACCACAGAAATACAAAGCATCCTAAGAGACTACTAACGGCAACTCTATGCCAATAAAATGGACAACCTGGAAGAAATGGACAAATTCTTAGAAAAGCACAACGTTCTGAGACTGAACCAGGAAGAAATAGAAAATATAAACAGACTAATCACAGCACTGAAATTGAGACTGTGATTAAAAATCTTCCAACAAACAAAAGCCCAGGACCAGTTGACTTCACAGGCGAATTCTATCAAACCTTTTGAGAAGAGCTAACACCTATCCTTCTCAAACTCTTCCAAAATATTGCAGAGGGAGGAACACTCCCAAACTCATTCTACAAGGCCACCATCACCCTGATACCAAAACCAGACAAAGATGTCACAAAGAAAGAAAGCTACAGGCCAATATCACTGATGAACATAGATGCGAAAATCCTCAACAAAATACTAGCAAACAGAATCCAACAGCACATTAAAAGGGTCATACACCATGATCAAGTGGGGTTTATCCCAGGAATGCAAGGATTCTTCAGTATATGCAAATCAATCAATGTGATACACCATATTAACAAATTGAAGGAGAAAAATCACATGATCATCTCAATCAATGCAGAAATAACTTTCGACAAAATTCAACACATATTTAAAATAAAACCCTCCAGAAAGTGAGCATAGAGGGAACTTACCTCACATAATAAAGGCCATATATGACAAACCCACAGCCAACATGGTTCTCAGTGGTGAAAAACTGAAACCATTTCTGCTAAGATCAGGAACAAGAAAAGGCTGCCCACTCTCACCACTATTATTCAACATAGTTTTGGAAGTTTTAGCCACAGCAATCAGATAAGAAAAAGAAATAAAAGGAATCCAAAACAGAAAAAGAAAAGTAAAACTGTCACTGTTTGTAGATGACATGATACTATACATAGAGAATCCTAAAGATGCTACCAGAAAACTACTACAGCTAATCAATGAATTTGGTAAAGTAGCAGGATACAAAATTAACGCACAGAAATCTCTTGCATTCCTATACACTAATGATGAAAAATCTGCGAGAGAAATTAAGGAAACACTCCCATTTACCATTGCAACAAAAAGAATAAAGTATCTAGGAATAAACCTACCCAAGCAGACAAAAGACCTGTATGCAGAAAACTATAAGACACTGATGAAAGAAATTAAAGATGATACAAACAGATGGAGAGTTATACCATATTCTTGGAAGAATCAACATTGTGAAAATGACTATACTACCCAAAGCAATCTATAGATTCTTTGCAATCCCTATCAAACTACCAATGGCATTTTTCACAGAACTAGAACAAAAAACTTCACAATTTGTATGGAAACACAAAAGACACCAAATAGCCAAAGCAATCTTGAAAAAGAAAAACGGAGCTAGAGGAATCAGGCTCCTGGACTTCGGACTATACTACAAAGCTACAGTAATCAAGACAGTATGGTACTGGCACAAAAACAGAAATATAGATCAATGGAACAGGATAGAAAGCCCAGAGATAAACCCACACACATATGGTCAACTTATTTTTGATAAAGGAGGCAAGAATATACAATGGAGAAAAGACAGCCTCTTCAGTAAGTGGTGCTGGGAAAACTGGACAGCTACATGTAAAAGAATGAAACTAGAACACTCCCTAACACCATACACAAAAATAAACTCAAAATGGATTAAAGACCTAAATGTAAAGCCACACACTATAAAACTCTTAGAGGAATACATAGGCAGAACATTTTATGACATAAATCACAACAAGGTCCTTTTTGACCCACCTCCTAGAGAAATGGAAATAAAAATAAACTAATGGGACCTAATGAAACTTCAAACCTTTTGCACAGCAAAGGAAACCATAAACAAGACAAAAAGACAACCCTCAGGATGGGAGAAAATATTTGCAAACAAAGCAACTGACAAACGATTAATCTCCAAAAGATACAAGTAGCTCGTGCAGCTCAATATCCAAAAAACAAACAACCCAATCCAAAAATGGGCAGAAGACCTAAATAGACATTTCTCCAAAGAAGATATACAGCTTGCCAACAAACACATGAAAGGATGCTCAACATTACTAATCATTAGAGAAATGCAAATCAAAACTACAATGAGATATCACCTCACACCAGTCAGAATGGCCATCATCAAAAAATCTACAAACAATAAATGCTGGAGAGGGTGTGGAGAAAAGGGAACCCTCTTGCACTGTTGGTGGGAATGTAAATTGATACAGCCACTATGGAGAACAGTGTGGAGGTTCCTTAAAAAACTAAAAATAGAACTACCATATGACTCAGCAATCTCACTACTGGGCATATACCCAGAGAAAACCATAATTCAAAAAGAGTCATGGGGGCTTCCCTGGTGGCACAGTGGTTAAGAATCCACCTGCCAATGCAGGGGACACAGGTTTGAGCCCTGGTCCGGAAATATCCCACATGCCGCGGAGCAACTAAGCCCATGTGCCACAACTACTGAGCCTGAGCTCTAGAGCCCGTGAGCCACAACTATTGAAGCCCGCATGCCTAGAGCCTGTGCTCTGCAACAAGAGAAGCCACCGCAAGCCCGTGCGCCGCAACGAAGAGTAACCCCTGCTCACCACAACTAGAGAAAGCCCAAGCTCAGCAACGAAGACCCAATGCAGCCAAAAATAAATAAATAAAATAAATTTATTTTTTAAAAAAAAAGAGTCATGTACCACGATGTTCATTGCAGCTCTATTTACAATAGCCAGGACATGCAAGCAACCTAAGTGTCTATCAACAGATGAATGGATTAAGAAGATGTGGCACATATATACAGTGGAATATTACTCCGCCATAAAAAGAAACGAAATTGAGTTATTTGTAGTGAAGTGGATGGACCTAGAGACTGTCATACAGAGTGAAGTAAGTCAGAAAGAGAAAAACAAATACCGTATGCTAACACATATATATGGAATCTAAAAAATATATAAATAAAAAATGGTTCTGAAGAACTTAGGGGCAGGACAGGAATAAAGACTCAGACGTAGAGAATGGACTTGAGGACACAGGGAGGGGGAAGGGTAAGCTGGGAAGAAGTGAGAGAGTGGCATGGACATATATACACTACCAAATGTAAAATAGATGGCTAGTGGGAAGCAGCCACATAGCCCAGGGAGATCAGCTCAGTGCTTTGTGTCCACCTAGAGGCGTGGGATAAGGAGGGTGGGAGGGAGACGCAAGAGGGAGGAGATATGGGGATATATGTATACGTATAGCTGATTTACTTTGTTATACAGCAGAAACTAACACACCACTGTAAAGCCATTATACTCCAATAAAGATGTAAAGAAAAAAGATAATTGGACAGTTAAATATGGTGCCCATATGTAACCTAAACAGAAGAGCATTCTAGAGCTATGTGTTTAGGAGAATTTAAATTTGACAAATAAAATCAGCATTGTTGCAGAACTGCAATATTTGCTCAAACCATAAAAAAAAAAAAAAGAAAATTCACTCTGACAATTTTTCTGTGATAATTGGAATATTTACTCAATTTTAACATATTTACTGGAATTATTAAATTTAATCATCTTAGTCTTTGTTTTATGTGTACCACCTTGACTGTTGCTCTTTTTAAATATATTTTTTATCTTCTTTTCTGTCAAAAATATATATATATGTATATATATATATGTGTCAAGGCAGAAACACTATATTTTTGTTAATCCCTGAGGATTATAGTTCTTTTCTAAAATTATTCCAGACCCACAATTTATATCTCAATATGCAACATAATTCACATTATTATACATTTTTAAAAAGGAAAAACTTTAGCATACGAACACCTTGGAAAGAATTCTAACATGGTCCAATAATTTTATAGCTAAAGTTTCTGGGCAAAAGGTATAGTTATCATTTTCTGTCCAAATTTTTAATAAATAGTCATTTTAAATGGAACATCATTTCAGAATAGTATGAAATTACATTGTGAAATCAGGACAGTCATTGAACATTACGTGTCTATTACATCCCAAGCATTATGTATGTCTTTACACTTAAGGAATGGATAGTAAACAATCTTGGAGTAAAATATGGGGCAGAACCTGCTTTAAGTTGTACCAAGTCAATCAAATAGAAATCTGAAGAACCTTGTATTAAGATGAGAGGCTTTTATACTCGGCATTTTCTTCCAATGAAAAAATAAATCCAGTGTGCCACCATCTTGACAACTCTTTAAATATATAAGGAATATAGCCCTTATATAACTTAACACAAAGTAAACAATATAGCAATTATCTCTTCCAAAGGTCAGTCAAATGCAGGGTTTTTTCTCTCTGATCCTAAAAGAACATATCAATCTTCTACCTCATAGAAGATCTAAATTGTAATTTTGTTCTTAAGTATTTCAATTTTTTTTTTTTACTTTCTGCTTGTTTCTACAGTAAAATTAACTTTTGTCATCCAGTGATGATAACTTCAAGCTGATCAAATAAGGATGTTTTCCATTTTTTTGCCATTAACATCCTAAATTATCTTTTATTCATCTGTAATCTAGATAGACAGTTAATTCCTCGACCCTCTTAAACTGTGTCCCTAAATGGTAGGTAGACCAAGATTGCTAATATCCTTGATTTTTAAATGGCAAATATATATTATACACAGATGCATGTAAAAAATGCTCTGACAGTAACTAGAAAATAGATATTTTTAAGATACTGATTATGTTATAGGACAAGTAATTACTATAAAAGTTGCAATAATAACTTCTTGTCCTATAATCTCCAAAAAATATAATATATGTCAAAGTACAGGAAAGACTCTTCTGAAAAGCAAGAAGAATAGGGGGTCCTTGGTTTACATTTATCAATCTACATAATCTAAAAATAATTTATCCATAATCTTGAGCTATTAAGTGGACAGTTACTATAGAAACATTTTTCAAGATTTAAAAAATAATAGTATCACTCCTTGGTATAGGACCTGTATACCTATCAAAGAGACCCCTATCTATAGGGGAAAAGATATCCTTAACAAAGTTCACAATGCCATCACAGCCACCTAATTAAATATCTTAACTGCAGAATTAGTGTAATTTTTCCAAATACATTTTTATATAACCCAAATAGCCATGAACCCAATGGCATGCCTCTTTAGAGAACTTAGAAATTTGGGAAGTAGCTTTAATTATGTATTCCAATAAAAAGGCAAAAGTTGGTTAAATTATTTAAGTCCAGTTTATCTATTTGACATCACTGGCAAAATCCTTCCTAAAGGAGTTTGCTTTGTAAGCATTATATTAAAGAATTCCATGTTTTCTGGAATGCCAGAGTAGCTTACAAATCAGAACAGAGATCCCATCAGCTCCTTGCAGCACGTTCTGTGACTGCCTTAGTCAGGGCTGTCCATGGTCTGTCCTCTCTGACCACTCCTTGTAGATTTATTCCTTTAGAGAAAGTTACTGCAAATCTGAGGCTCATTATACAGTAGTGGTGTTAATAGCATTGTACTTACCATTAAAGTATCAAATCAGTGCTTCATAATAGGTGCTACTTTATCCTAACTATTCTAAGCAGCCTCACCTCCTAGGGCCCAAGTAATCTAATATTCATAAACATCTTCAGTGCCCTGTGGGAGCCTTCCAGTTCAATAGGTTGTGATCTTCAATCATGTGTCCTTGAGAGAGATAGAAACAAATACTTATATAACATATTACATCTTCTATCTTCAGGAAATTCCACCCAGTGGAATTGTTATCAAAAAAAAAAAGTTTTTGAGATTACCAACTATTTAAATTATGCCTCAGACTACCCAAACTGGCAAATAATTGGTAGCTAAACAAAAAATAATCAAAGCCACATCAACAGGGTCAGCACATTGCTTCCAAGTTCACATCAAGTCTAGAGAGAAATGGTGAAGAGCACAGGCTTGGGGGTGATGGGACTGTGTTTGAATCCTCTATGGACACTGACCTACCAGCTATATTATTTTCCTATTGCTGCTGTAACAAATTGCCACAAATTCAGTGGCTTAAAACAACACAAATTTATTATCCTACAATTCTGGAACTCAGCTGTCCTAAAATCAAGATGTCAGGAGGGCTGCATTCCTTCTGGAGGCTCTAAAGGAGAATTCATTTCCTTGCCTTTTTCATGGTACCCAGGATTCCTTGGTTTGTGGCCCCATATTCTGTCTCCAAAGCCAACAGCATAGCATCTTCAAGTCACTCTCTGTTTCCTTTTCTCCTCTCTCTCACTCTCTCTCTCTGTCTCTCTCACACAATTGTACACACACAATTTCACTTCCACTATAACAGATGATTATTTTAATTTAAACACAAATTCTGGGACACAAACCTTCATGTGCCTAAGAGAATCTTTAAAATCAGATTAAGAAATCAGTAGAGCAGACACCCCCTTCCATGCTAAGCTATGCTATCTTCGAACCCCATATGAAACAGTGAGACCCTTTATTTTTATCTTAACTAAAGTGCACACCACACGCACGCACACACACACACACTCACA
Source organism: Balaenoptera acutorostrata (assembly GCF_949987535.1). NCBI lineage: Eukaryota > Metazoa > Chordata > Mammalia > Artiodactyla > Balaenopteridae > Balaenoptera > Balaenoptera acutorostrata. The sequence goes on along the minus strand of NC_080067.1, from coordinate 63,688,209 downwards.
CACTAAAATGAGATTTGTCTTCACAAAGTGAAAGGCTGAACACATCCTTCTATGCTTTTGAAATTGTGTTCCCCAGGGACTCTCTCAGCTTCAAGCTTGCCATTCAACCTCCAAGGCACCCCCTTCATCAACTATAACAAATAGGGCCTTTTGTCTGTGCCAAGCTGTTGTTTCACATTTGCTGGGAGAAGAACAAAGGAACAGAGGGCTCAGAACAAATGCAGGAAGTGCTGAGGACAGTTTGGAGGGGAAAAAAAGTTACTGAGCCAAGTTTGAATTCGCAATTCAGTCTTTGAGTAATTCATTTATTCTGAATGGTAAGAAAGATATAGAATTAAATTAATACTCATCAGTTATTATTCTGTAATAAATGTACTTCCTATATGCAAGCAGATGAGTCCTATGTAATTTGTTTCTAAAAGAAATGTAGGAGCAAGTGACTAATTCTTAATTGTTTGTGCAATTAGTAAAAAGACATATATGGCATTCCAGAGACTGTTATCCACTTCCTTCCTTCTGTTATAAGGAAATCACGGTGGGCCTAGAACCCCTGCCAACACAACAGTGGCCTGGAAATTTCTATTTAAACATTCAAAGGATATGAAATGTGTAGCATCCTAGCCTACCTTGGCTGCTTGCTGCGCTTAAATTTTAGACATCAAGCCAGGCAGCTGAGCTCTGAAAGCTACTCTTTTCCCCCCACATTCAAGTACTTGCTGGCCACAAAATACTCCGCATAGCTCAGAGCACCTTGCATTGGAGAGTGGTTCCTGTCTCCTCAGGAAGACTGGGACAAGATAAGCTCAGATGAGATGACACTTTCAGGCCTTTTTATGAAAAATTTACTTCATAGCATTTTCTGTAGAACCAATATCTTGTCTCATCCTCCATTTTATTCCCAGTGGTGTTTCCTCTTTCTGTCAGAGTATGGATCTGATTCTTGCCTGAAACAGACAGGAGTGGGGAAAATAGGAGAGCAAGAACAAGGAAAAGGAAAGAAAAGCATCACAAATTGGCCACCAAAGAATGGAAATAACATTTATTGAATACCTACAGTATGCCTGGCACTTTACACATTTGATTTAGATAGATTTGATTTAGATTTGATTTGATTTAGATAATTTAATCTTCATATCATACCTAAAGGACATACTTAATTCTGCATTTTTCAGATGAGGACACTGAAACTCAGAGAGGTCAAGAAGCTTACTCCAAGTCACACAGCTAAGCAGTGGTAGAGCCAGTTCTTTCCCCTTCATCATTAACATCCATCCGTTGTAATTTGTAACTGAAATCAGAAAGCCACGTTACTGAGAGTAAAGCTTGGCATCTGTCGTAAGAATCCCGTAGGATGGTTAGCTCATGAGGAGCTCAAAGTTCAGTACTAAAGAAATCCTGGTTGTGAAATTAATTAAGCCCTGACCCTGCCTTGAATGCAAGTGGGAAATAGGTGGAAGAGTGTTGAGATGTCAACAAAAATCCATTTCCTACCAAGAGACAAGCCGGGAGATGCAAGAGGAGGAGGAGAGGTGCCGCGGTTGCAGACGGTGCTGGGAAGGGTTAGCACAGGAGTGTCCCTGTCACTTGAGTGGCTTTCCTAAGCTAGCCGGGGGAAGAGACCTTAGGTCAGGAAGCCATCAGGCCAGTTCAGAAGCCAGCCCCCGAGGTGCCAGGGCTGAAAGAGAGGTAGGGCTGGAGGGACTTTTTCTAATAGGAATTTTCCATTTCTCACAATGAGCTAGTCAAACACTTGCACTTCAGAGAAAGAAGAGTGAAGAGTTACAGAGCTTGCCTTTTTAATTCTCATTTGCCTAGTTTGCATTTGAACAAATTATTATTTCTGCCTTCATTAGAGTATTTAACACAATGTAATCAACCTGCTGGGAAGTAAAAGTGTAACCATTTTATGGTTTGTTACACTGAAATTTAAATTTGCATATTAAGCAGCAAAGGCATTAACATGTGTACCCTATTCATTAACTATGGATTATAAAATACCTCTCTAGTGTGAGCCCAAACAGCAAGCCGTTTTCTGATTGAACTGCTTAATTAAATAAAAGATTATTAACAGCATTCCTTTATACCCTGGATACTTTAGTAGTTTGAAATTAAAGCACAGAGACATTCAGAAACGTTACCAAATCTTCCTCATCACTGTTTTGCAAGCATCTCTCTGAATATGATAGATCGACTCTGCTCTGGAAAAACTGCACTCTGAAATAAACCTCTTTAAAAATAAAGCAAAGCCATAAAGTAAATAGTACCTGAACTCAGATTCAATTTTATCATTTTAATTCCGTTCAAACCTTCATCATTGGTGAGGCTGGTCTAAGTCCTGTTCTGCAGATTTCTACCGTGCCAAATAAAGGAGAACATGCAGCAAGCTTCCCAGTCTAAATACAAACTATTTTTATAAATCAGTGGTGAGCTAACTTAATTTGGTTCTTCTAACCTACACTACAAATGCAAAATCCTTCTGCACCCAACTGAAACCTATTTTTAAAAAATAATCTCCGAGCAGTGAGTGAGCTTCTCTTAACCTCTTCCATCTTTGGTAGTATTGACCACAGGTTTAGATCTCCTTGACCTGAGTGAACCCGTCTCTCAAACCCAAACCAAAGCCAAGAAGTTGGAGGCCTCATCGAAAACCTCATCCCTCAAGAAAAAGGCTGATGGGCCTGACCTCATCAGTGCGGATGCTGAGCAGAGAGGCCAGGCGCTCCGAAACTCAGAGACGGCATCCCTAGACTTAGGTAAGGCAATAGCTTGTGTCTGCTGCTGTTCACTCGTGCTCAATACAGCAAGGAAGTTCTACAAATGACATTAAATCCATGGACAAAGCAGTAGAAAAGATTAATTCTATGTAGGAAACTGGACAGGACACACTTCTTTGTGCTTAGATTAAATAGCAGTTGGGGAGCTCAACTTTGCAGAACTGGTGTGGATTTATACATTTATTTATACAACCCATGTGTATTGAGTTTCTGATAGATGGCAGGTACCACACTAGGCACTGGAGTTACAATAAAAATAAGACACGAATCTTGCTCTCTAGGAGAATTCAGTCTAGAGGGGAAGAGAGTCTAGAAAGAGAACACTCTAACCCAAGGTCTGGGAACAGCCAGAAGGAACAGTAACATGTAACATGTGTGGGGATACGTCCGATGCAATAATAACAGCTACCATTCACTGATGACTTACAATGTCCAGAACTGTGCTACATGATTTACATATATTAGCCTGTTAATTCATCACAACTCTTTGAAATGAATGAGGAACCAAATTTTCAAATTTAAATAACTTGCCCAAGATCCCAGTTAGTATGAGGAAGAGCTGGAACTTGAGCCAAGCTCTAATTAACTTCAAAGCCTGTACTTCTCTCTACTGTACATCGTCCTGAGACAGGAGACCTTAACCTCAGATCATGGAACCAGTCAATTAAGCTCTCCTTTCTTAAGAGAAAGAAAGGTAACAGTTATTTCAGAAAGCCAAGGGAAACATGGATGGGTAAGTATCCATAAAATGAGCATATTAGTAACTTATCCATAAAGTTACAAAGGTTAAAGGGGATATACATATATGTAAAATCGCTTAGCACTGTGATATATACATGTTAGATGGCCATGAATTAGTTTATTCATTTGTTCAGTAAACATTTCTCTAAATATCTGTTGTGTTCCGTACTATGTGCTGGAAATACAAAGATAAATAATATAAGCTTTCTGCCCCTTAGTAAGTTTACAGTCTAGTGGAGAGATAGAAAAATGATTAAAATAATTATAATAAAATATGTACTATGTGCTGCAATAAAGAAAAGCCCAGGTTAAGCCCCTCACCCAGCCAGGGGGTTATAGAAGGTGCCTTATAACTATATGAGCAGTCTTGAAGGTTGAGTAAGAATTTGCCAGATGAAAAATATGGATCAGAGAGAGGTGGGAAGGAAGGGGCAGGGCACTGCTGATACAGAAGAGAAAGGGAGTCACACACAGGTAGACAAACACAGAAAGATGCCTTTTCAAGCAAATACAAGCACTGCTACACTATTCAAGAATGGTAGAGTACTGAGAAATAAATCTGAGAGTCACCAGGGGTCAGATAATGGGAGTTCTTGGATGCCAGGCCCTTAAGTTTGGGGGGAGGGCAGGGTTGAAGGGTTTTTACTCAGAGGAGTGACATCAACAGATTCTATTTTAGAAAAATTTTTCTCTGTTGGATGTGTGGAGAAAGGAATGGAGGCAGGGAGACAATACAGGCATGTAAGAGAGTGACAGAGGGAATAGTGAGAGGGAGACGGGTTCAAAAATAAATAAATAGAGACAAGACTTGTGGACTGGGTAGATATATGCATGCCAGCAAGGAAGAGATATAGAATGTGCCAAACTCTGTGATGAGGTTACAAGAAGAGAAGGCGGGGAGGGGGGGCGGGACGTCACGGTGGAAATCGTCGAGTTCAGTTTTGAACCTGTTATATGTGAGGAAACTGTGGAGCTTCTCTGTAGGGATGTCCAATGGACTGTGAAATGTGTAAATCTAGAACTCAGGAAAGAGAACTAAGCAGGAAATAGAGATTTGAAAGTCAGAAGCCTATGAATAGCTGTCACAGTCATGGGTGTAGATGAGCTCACCAAGGATAGAGCATAGAGAAAGGGAAGAGAACCAGCACGCTGCTCAAACTGGTTGCACACACAGGATCTGCACTCCTCTGCCGCGTCACTTTTTGAGGCCTGTCTCTCCGGAGGAAAATTTTATAATTATCTCCTCCTCATCCATGTGTTCTAGGTTTATTCCATTTCAATAAGTGAAATTTATACATATGCATAAGGATATATTGTTAAATACATTACAATATAATATAATAAACACGTAAATGATACTTTCATTTCTCCACTTTCGAGAAAATGTCTTGTGAAGAAGTCATAAAAATTCTTAGTTTAAATGACTTTAGAGGACACTGACTGCAAACCTACCTTTTTATAAACGAAACAACTGGCCCCTAAGGTTGTCTAAGTGGATTGTTCACAGTCACACATCTGTTCATGAGAGGGAACCAGCCAGGTTCTTTGTAAGAATTAAGCCACAGGGAGACAATGGTCCTAGCATACACTAACTTTCTCCATTGCCACCTTCCTCTCTATCCCCATTATAAATTCCCTTCTTTGGTGAAAAATTAGGTAGACTATAACCAAACCTGTAAAAAGTGTTCCAGTTTCTTCCCACCTCCTTTTAATAACAAGGCTCATCTCTTTAAACAGAATTTCTTTCCAGAAATGTGCCAGAAATGCCTCAAAGCCACCTCTTAGCTGGAGGCCCATAGGTTAGTACTCCATATGCTCATTCTTTACCAGATCCCATGGGCTCAAACACAAAATTCAGAATGCACACAGCTCTTGAAATAAATTCAGGTAAAAAAATATACTTGATTGTTTAACTGTAAAAGCAATCCCATTTCTCTTAATAGGTCTCATATTTATTTAGCTGTACATGTTTTAATTAATTTTCTTGCAGCCTTTGGTCTTAGGGTAGAAGAGCATCAGTTAATTAAAGTTCACTTGTATAAGACTTCTCAGTCTTAATCTCTCTTCTCTCTGCACCTCGTATTCTCCCCCGTCCCCCTCACCCTCTTCTTGTGTCCTTAGTAGACATTCAAACACAACTGGAAAAATGGGATGATGTTAAATTTCATGGAGATCGAAATAGCAAGGGACATCCCATGGCAGAGAGAAAATCAAGCTCATCTAGAACTGGATCAAAAGAACTTTTATGGTAAGATATTTTAATATCCGAAAATAGTCATTTATCTTAGCCATAAAAAAAAAAAACAAAACTTTGCCATTTGCAGCAACATGGATGGACTTGGAGGGCATTCTGCTAAGTAAAATAAATCAGACAGAGAAAGACAAATACTGTATGATATCACATGTGTGGAATCTAAAAAATATAACAAACTAATGGATTTAATAAAAAAAGAAGCAGACCTGCAGATATAGAGAATAAACTAGTAGTTATCAGTTGGGGGGGCAGTATAGGGATGGGCGAGTGGGAAGTATAAACTATTGGGTGTAAGATAGGCTACAAGGATGTATTGTACTACACAGGGAATAGCCAATATTTTGTAATAACTGTAAATGGAGTGTAATCTTTAAAAATTGTATAAAGTTTTTTTTAAATTTTAAAAATAAATTAAAATATTTTAAAAGAAAACTAAAAAAAAAGAAAATAGCCATTTATGTGTCATGTACTTGTCTACTGAAATAGCCAAAGAATTAAGTCAATCCAGATACTTGCTGCCATTTATAACCCCCTATTAATGTTAATAATTGTGGCTTCTAAAACTAAATTATTTCATCTGAATTGTCAAAAATTCAGCCATTAAAGATTTTGGTAGATTCATAATTTAATATTCAATATTTGTCCAATATTTGTTGATAATTTTCTGAACATGTAACTGAGCCAATCAATCAAAATACGTGCATGTGTATTTTTACATATGTGTATATTTAATGTATAACATGAATGATAGTTAAATTAAATGTTTTTGGCTACACAGGTAACCTTTCTGACTTTCTTAATCACCACTGTCGGATAATGCACTAATTAAGCATATTCCATGGATGCCCATGAGAAAAACTAGCCACTTGAATTTTACCATGTTTTTAAAGCTTTCTAAAGGATGGCATGTTTCAGACTCCGGTTGCCCGTCACACATCTCCATTTATTATGACATTTCAAATTCTATATAAAAATCAAATCTCACTGAGACACTTTGTGAGAAGCTCCCCTCCCCACCCAAAAATTACTTTTTTAATGAAACAGAACTCTCTGTAACAAAAATGGTTTTGCATTTATTTACTTTTTGCATATAACTGACCTGAATTCTAAATCAGTCAGAGACAATAACACCTAACACATTGCAGCCACTTAAATTCCAAACGTGGTCATTATAATGGAAATATATATCTTTTTCATCAAAAGTCTGTTGAGAGCTTTGTTACCATGGTTCTCAACGATCCAAATTAACCAGATTTCTTGACTGGGTTTCTAGGTGAATTTGCTTCTCGATTTACATTAATTTCCTCCATGCGTCCCTTATAGGTCCTCAGAGCACAGATCTCAGCCAGAACTGAGTGGTGGGAAAAGCGCCCTGAACTCTGAGTCGGCTGCAGAGCTGGAATTGGTGCCTCCAACACAGGTAACAAAACCAATTCCTCAATGCACCTATCTTTTCTAATAGATAATTTATGTCATAAATATTTAAAATTTCACCAAAAAAATTTGAAGTATTTTTTCCGTATTTTCTATTTCATGTGCTTTCTCACTCAGTATCTGTCTCAATGCTTAAAATAACTGATGATAGATAGATAGATAGATTGATAGATTGATAGATTTGGCTGGAAAATGCGTCAATGAACTCACCATGTACTTAGCACTTTTTCCTTGTTCTACCACTTACTGTTCCTTTATTTTCCAATACAAAATCTGTTCTACTCCAGTATTAGCACAATTTATGTAACAGGCACAAAGAAGAGGAAATTACATCTTGAGCATTCATTCACAACTTTTCCCTACAGACCAAGGTACTCACACATCAGCATCCTGACTGTCACATTAAAATAAATTTGTTGCTAAGGAATAAATAATTATAGTATTAGCAATCATGATAATACTAAGAACTACCATTTGTGCGTACCCTCTAAGTATTAGGGACCTTGTGCTTTTCATATATTATATCTAATACTCAAGTAATCCTGTGAATTATTATTGGCCTCACTTTAAAGGTCTTTGAAGAGTCTTGGTAAAGTCAAAATCCTTTTACAGGGGCACCCAACTAATCACCAGTGGAAGTAGGGCATGAACCAGACCTGTCTGTCTGCTACTTGACCCTCGACTCCAATGTAACTGGTTTGCCTGTGACTAGTGACCTTGGCTGGGCCAAGAAGGGCCATCAGCCTCAGTGTTTTCATTTGCTCAAACACTTTGCAAGGATACAACCTTGATCTCTTAAGAAATGTGTCCACGTTCACGCATCTACAATCCAGCTGGAAATAAGTGGGATGAAATAAGCAAGAGAGATTTTCTTGAGTTTACTAGGTAAGGTATTGAAACTAAGAGGGAAGATATATTGTCTGAAGTGAGTAAAGGGATAATTATGATAATAGCAAACATTATTGAGTGCTATGAGAACGCCTTCTAATACATATTAATTAGCTCACTTGATCCTGACCAATGACTCTATGAGTTAAGTGTATTTTTTAACCCCATTTTATAGAGGGGGAAACTAAGGCACAGTGAGAGTAAGGAAAATTGTCGACGCACTCACAACCAGTAAGCGGCAGAGGGCAGGAAGACGCAGATAGGAAATGGAAGGCATCTGGAAACCTAGGCCATTAACAGCACCTCCACACGCACCTCACCCTCCACGAGACAGAGGTGGGCATTACTGCTCCCAGAGCTCAGCCGGAAAACAAGTCAGCTAACTTCCAGAACAAATAACCCTGGGAAGCTTAATGAATTGTAAATGTAGCGTGAAAATGTATTTTCTTCATCTTTGTTCATTCTGAATGTACCTTTTTAAAAAGCAAATTGATAACATTTATTAGAGAAACGTTTCTTGTTAAGTGCATTAGAGATTTAGACTCAGCTAAATAATTGGTACTGTTTCGTAAACTGGAATCCTTGGAACAATTTATTTTTCTTTAATTTTATTTACTTATTTATTTATTTGTTTATTTATGGCTGTGTTGGGTCTTCCTTACTGCACTTGGGCTCTTCTCTAGTTATGGCGAGCGGGGGCTGATCTTCGTTGCGGTGCGCGGGCTTCTCATTGTGGTGGCTTCTCTTGTTGTGGAGCATGGGCTCTAGGCGCATGGACTTCAGTAGTTGTGGCATGCGGGCTCAGTAGTTGTGGCTCACCGGCTCTAGAGCGCAGGCTCAGTAGTTGTGGCGCACAGGCTTACTTGCTCCGCGGCATGTGGGATCTTCCCGGACCAGGGCTCGAACCCGTGTCACCTGCATTGGCAGGCGGATTCTTAACCTCTGCACCGCCAGGGAAGTCCCTAGAACAATTTAATATAGCAGGAGAACACTAGTCTCTGCAGCAGGGGGAGACTTGGCACAGGTGGGCTCTTCCACACGGAGGTGGAGGGGAGGAGGATCAGCTGGGGTCCTCGGTTGCCGTGGAGACCCACAATGCATTTATCTTATTATTCCAATGACTGCTACTCTCCCGCTGGTTGTCTGATTTCATCCCACCACATTGTCCTTCCACTTACCCACCGGTGTGCCTTTAAGCAAACACAATGTGCTTTGGAAAATTTGTATGAGATTCCCAACATTGTCCTCCAAAATATGTAAAATGTCCTGAGATAGTTCTGTCTAGATAAATCATAGTGAATTATTTTAGAAGGTTACCAATTATTTATAAAGCATTCATCCCTTAAATTGTTTTCTTAAAAAACACTGCATGTTTACTTAACAAGATTTGCCTAAACTAAGGAAATTTATAATCTCCTAGTTTTAATTCCAGCCTATGGTTAAATAGAAAAATTTCATGAATTTGGGATTTAATCATCTAAAATATTGTCACTCAAATGGAACAGCAAGAGAATAGACTGATTCATCTACTTGTAATAAAAGACAGAAAGGTGTTTTTACTGTTAGAAGCATACTGCTCTTAAATATATGATCTCTTTACATAAATAAGATGATGAAGTGGTATAAAAATTCGACTTAAACTGACTTGCAAACTATTCAAGTAAACAATTTCAGCTTACCAAAATTTGTTACTGCTCCACTGTCACTCAGATGGCTTATAGGAAAATCAAGGAAATGTCTTCTTCTCCTTCAAGCCAACATAAATTATCTTAGTTCAACAGGTGAGGAGCTATTTACAAGCTTTGCTCAAAAATCATATTTCAGAATCACGAAGAGGATGAAAGCTCTCAATGAGAATTCTCATGTTTGTTCATTTTCAAGATGGGGAAAAAGAAAAACATAGACTAGTCTCTTTCAAATAGTGTTTTTTTTTTTTTAATTATTTATTTATTTATTTTTGGTTCTGTTGGGTCTTCGTTTCTGTGTGAGGGTTTTCTCTAGTTGCGGCAAGCAGGGGCCACTCTTCATCGCGGTGCGCGGGCCTTTCACTATCGCGGCCTCTCTTGTTGCGGAGCACAGGCTCCAGACGCGCAGGCTCAGCAGTTGTGGCTCACGGGCCTAGTTGCTCCGCAGCATGTGGGATCTTCCCAGACCAGGGCTCGAACCCGTGTCTCCTGCATTGGCAGGCAGACTCTCAACCACTGCGCCACCAGGGAAGCCCACAAATAGTGTTTTGAATATACTAATCAGAGTGGCAGGAGATTATAATAAATTATATAATCTCTGTATATTTAAAGAATAAAGTTTCTTGATATTATGCAAACTGTTATTTGTATTCCCTGGAGTTAATTATTTAAAGAAATCATGCAATCTGAAAAATTAAAAACATTTGAAAAATTGAAGAAAGACACAGAAGGTAATGATATAAAATTAGCTTTTCCATAAATGAGATAGTGGTGAGGCAAAAGAAAAAGAATCCGACTTCTGCCGGAGAGTGATGGTTCATGCATTTCTTTTTCAAGTCTGGACGCTGGAAGGAGTGCTCCAAGACAGGCTGTTTCCACCCTAAGCTGGACTTCATGAGAAGGTGGGGAAGCCAGGCTCTCCAAATACTGAGTCACAATCTTGTAACGCTCTGATTTTGCTGATTTTGGCAGAGCAGATGCTTCCTTCCACATTGTCAAAATTCCATCAAGTTGGCAGTATCCCAAACCAGAACAATCTAAACTTTAAAAGTGCAGATATGTTTCCTAAATTTTTAAAGGAATAATGTAAAAGGAAATGCATGTTAATAGAAATGTAAGATATTTCTAATATATTATTTGAAATGTTTACAATAATCTTGCGAATTAATGTTATATCCATTTCTCAGAAGAGAAATGCATCTTAGAGAACACAAGTAATTTTCCCAAGGTGACTCAGCTAGAATGGAGAGGACCCAGCCTTCAAATCACACCCATCAGCTTCTAAAGCCCTTGTTCTTCATCACACATCACCTCCTATCAGCCACATCTAGCTTATCCGCCTAAGAGAACTCACAAGACCATCGATTTCCCTTCTCATTGTGAGCCCTGATTATTACTTAGTTTATAGGGTTAATGAGTTAAGTGATTTGAAAGAATATCACTTTCCTCCAGAAACTTTGTAAGATGAATTAGGATTGTCATCCGATCTGAGGCCATAGGCAATTTTGTGCCTCCCCTCCCAAATTCATTCTCAACCTCTTACTCTTAGAAATGCTAATGGCTTCCGTTTTGTTCCATTTCAATTCAACAAATGAGATTGAATGTCTACTATCCATAAAGCCATAAGTGAGGCAGTGGAAAAGTTAGAAAGGTGAGAGCGATTATAAGAAGTATGAAGACCTTTATGTCTAGTAGCAACAATTAGAGAGTACACCGTAAATACAGTTTTGCTTTTCGGAAGACAGCACAGGAGCCATAGCAATATCCCTTTTCCCCTCCTGGCCACGCACAGTGAGCTGCCAATGAGGAAGAAAGCAAGGGAAGATGGAAGAAAGGAACAAAGCAAAGAAGGCAGAAAAACAAGAACAGCAGGAAAGCAAAAAGGAAGGAAAGAAATCTGAAGATCCTTTTCAGCATAGTAGAGAATCTACGCATACTAGGTACTCAACAAATACTTTTTAAAGTGAAAACATAAGGGATGCTAACAAAAAGGAGAAACAAAATGTTTGTCAAATTACAAAATTCAAGAGTAGAAGCTGATGGTGAAAGGACAGAAAAAAAAGGACAAATTTTTATTCTTTTATCATTTTGAGGCTAGTTCCAAAAATAATTTTTAGTTATGTATGCTAATAGACTGTCCATCCCCTTTAAAAATCAGCCCTGATCTGCCTTGATGTTCCATAACATAGAATTTCATAGTTGGGGGAAGATGGGAACCATGTGCTGCCCACCTTTGCACAAAACTTTGGGAATTTGCTCTTGACACATAAGGTCCAGGTTTTTTGTATACTTTCAATGATAAATGTCTGTTGATTGATTAAGAAAAAATATCCTGACCACCTTAATGAGGCAAGTGTTTAGATGATCTCTTCTAGCATGAGTCCAACTAGTCTGTAAAAACCACTAAACAAAAGTGTTCTAAACACAGATTTTTTTTTTTTTATGGAGCATAATTTTACTGGCATTTTATTTTATTTTATTTTTTTAAACATCTTTATTGAAGTATAATTGCTTTACAATGGTGTGTTAGTTTCTGCTTTATAACAAAGTGAATCAGTTATACATATACATATGTTCCCATATCTCTTCCCTCTTGCATCTCCCTCCCTCCCACCCTCCCTATCCCACCCTCCCTATCCCACGCCTCTAGGTGGTCACAAAGCACCAAGCTGATCTCCCTGTGCTATGCGGCTGCTTCCCACTAGCTATCTATTTTACATTTGGTAGTGTATATATGTCCATGACACTCTCTCACCCTGTCACATCTCACCCCTCCCCCTCCCCATATCCTCAAGTCCATTCTCTAGTAGGTCTGTGTCTTTATTCCCGTCTTGCCACTAGGTTCTTCATGACCTTTTTTTTTTTTCCTTAGATTCCATATATATGTGTTAGCATACTGTATTTGTTTTTCTCTTTCTGACTTACTTCACTCTGTATGATAGACTCTAACTCCATCCACCTCATTACAAATACCTCCATTTCATTTCTTTTTATGGCTGAGTAATATTCCATTGTATATATGTAAACACAGATTTTTAAATGAATTTCCAAAGTCACGCCTGATAAGCGCTAACCAGAAAAATGATAATAACAAAAGCCAATTTTTTTTGTTGTTTATTTTTCTTTTTTTGGCCACACCGCCGACGTGCGGGATCTTAGTTCCCCAACCAGAGATCAAACCCGTGCCCCCTGCATTGGGAGGATGTAGTCTTAACCACTGGACTCCCATTGAAGTCCCAAAAGCCAATTTTATTGAGCACTTACTATGTACTGAGCATTTTGTGTGTATTATTTACATGAATTATTGCACTTGAGTCTTATATGGACTCCATAAGTGAATATACACTTGGCAGATGAGAATACTGAGAATTGGGAATTCCCTGGTGGTCCAATGGTTAGGACTCCATGCTTTCACTGCCAAGGGCCCTGGGGTTTGTGAATTAAGATCCCACAGGCCGCATGACACAGCCAAAAAAAAAGAAAAACAAAAAAACAAAACTGAGGATTATAGAGATTAATTTGTCCAAGGTCACCATTAATAGTAAATGGTAAACCAGGATTTGACCCCAGGCAGTCTGACTTCAGAGAGTGTGCTTTTAATGGCCGTTACATAAGGTCTGCTAGTTGTTATATTTTTCTTTTCTACAGTTAAGCAGATCCCTTTTCTCCTTCAATTTCTTTTGGAAAGATGCTGAGCTTTTTTAAAATGTGTTTCTATGGCAGATCTCTAGCAATTGTATGAAAAGCTATCAACAACTGCTACAGAGGGTAGCCAACAAAATTATGCTAGGACAATGACAGCCACAAATACAGTCATTTGCAAATCATAATTTTGATCACAGTCATAATTTTGAATAAAGAGAACAAAGCATAATATTATTTTTAGAGTTATTTAATTCTTTCTTCTTTCCCTTCACCTAGTGCCGATCATTCAGTGCAATCGACAGCTGGGGGAATTAAATGCTTTCTTCTTTGGAGACTGTAATACCCTAAAATCCAATTAGCTTAAACCAATTAAAATGCTGTTTTTAAAGCCAAGGCATTTCCAGGAGGTTGCTGTTAACTGTGGAGCATTTTTCAAAATCATGCAAAGAAGAAAAGAAATGCCTATATCAGGGTATATTTGTGAACTCCAGAGTTCCACCTACGTGCACTTAATGTCAATTTTGGGATCAGAGGTTCTCACAGTGTGGTCCCTGGACCAGCAGTATCAGTATCACCTGGGAACTTGTTAGAAATGATGATTCTACAGCCCCACCCCACGCCTACTGACTCAGAAACCCATGGGGGTGGAGCCCTGCAAACTGTGGTTGAACATGACCTCCAGGTGATTCCAATGCATGCTAAAGCTTGAGAACTGCTATTATAGTCATTGTGCTACCAAAATAATGGCAACTCAGACTTACAGGTGTAACTGTCCTGTTTATCATTCCTCTAGTTAAATACTAAGAAATACCTGCAGTTTACAAGCATTATTTATGTTTTCCCATATTACAGTTTTGCCTGTCATGAAATTAGATGTAAATTTTTTTTAAAAGTGTTGTTCGAAAAGAAGGCTGATCTTACTATGTGTTATAGTCTATATTTCATTCTCAGTCCTAAATCAGCATGTCTGGGCACACTGCTGAGTTGCTAAAAAGTCTCAGAACCTTTAGATGTATCCTACTCTCAGCTTGAAAACTGCCTCTGTTTACATTCACTACCTTCTTACATTTTATAACATTTATTTTACGCTTCCTTGGGCAAAGTAAATGTCTTTAAAATGTGAGGTAGATAATATTTGAATTAGTAATAACATAAAGCTTTTCTAACAATGTGGAAAATAGCACTTACCTAAATAGTAACTGTACTATCAAAATAAAATTTCATTTGCACAGTAAGATTCTATTTACACTTGCTGTTTCAGGCAGTAAAGAGAATATGAACTGTAAGTCTAGAATCCTGAGAGAGAGATTTTCCTCTTCTTCCTGATACATGGTACGCTTTGCATCCTGTGATTCATAATCCCCTTGGGTCGTGAAACATTGATGAAGGGAAGCCAGTGACAGTAATGGAGTCCTGTTAGGTCAGGCTTCACAGGAAAGACAGATCATATTTCACTGGTGAAAAGTACCTCTAATAAAAGGAGGTGCCTTGGGAAAAAATATTAGTGCTTTCTCTTTCTTCTCCTAATGTCATTCATGACATTATTATATAAATGCACAAAGTTTATTTCTTACTATGTGTCCACATTTTTAAAAATTTATTTGTTTATTTCATTCATGAAGGAACCAGCAGGAAGACAAAAGATTTGGTTCCAAAAGCAAAGGATTAAGGAACAGAGATTTATATAGCCAGTTGGGAAAGAAGTGCCAAAATAAGTTTACCAAGTTAGATGTAAGATTGATTAACTTTCTACACGACAGTAAAGTCCTGTCATCTTTGGGGTTAACTTCTCTACCAGGCTATAACACCCTAACAAGCTATCAATTCTAAAAGGTTATAAATCATCTGCACCTTTATATTTGTTAATCAAATATATTGTCACCCAAGAGTGTCAGATGAAGGTTGAAGTGGGCTGAATGGTGGCCCCCCAAAAGATATGTTCACATTCTAATCTCTGGAACCTGTGTCAATCTCCCCCTTCCTGCCTCGATTGTCTGGGTTAGAAAAAAGTAGTAGCTTCCACAGGGCCCAGAGAATAAGGGAGGATGCTTGTTCGTGATGGCCACTGGGCCTGGCCCACCAGAGAGCAAGCCACTGATGCCAGGGCAGGCCCTGACCTGCCCTCATGGCCCTCCCGTTTCTGACCACAGGCGCTGCTCCAGAGGTCTCAACCCTGAGCTGCCCACAGACCTTGCTCTTTACTAGGCACCCCACCTGGGCATCCTGCAGCCACGCCCCACCCCCAGAACCAGGGCTTGCTAGCACAGAGCTCTGCCACTCCAGGCACAGGACAAAAAACAAGTCCCTCCCAATCTCCTATAAACCCTCCTTAGACTCCAGACTGGCCAGGAGACCTTGAGAGAAATATCTTTAATTCAGTCATTCATATATTCCCTGGCAGCATATTTTCAACCAATATTTGCTGATTATTTATGGAGCACCAACTATTTGCAGGAGATGCCAGGGATACAGCAGGGAGTAAATACATCAAGGAGGAGAAAACATATATTAATGTTCAAATAAATTAACCTTTCACATTCATTAAAGCAAACTGCAGTCTAAGACTGTTATTTATGCTCAGAAATTTTCCTAATAATTACTTTATTTTTATTTTCAGCCCACACTCTTTTAGACGGCTTCTTGGCTAACGCCCTCAACCATGCATGAACCTCCAAGGGACAGATTTCTATATTTTGCATCTTCCTAAAATGGCCAGTTGAGCACAGCCTCCTGTGAAAGGCCGTGGGTCCAGTGGTTAGGCACATGGTCCAGAAGCACCAGCTCTACTACTTAACTAGCTGTGAGACTAGGGGCAAGTTTTAATTAATTACTTAATTGCTCTCTGTGCCTCAAAATCGTGGAGTTAATGGTAGGACCCACCTCAGGCTGCTGAAAAGACAACATGAGTTATAGTAAGTAAAGGACTTGAAGCAGCATCTGGCATTTAGTGAGCCCTGGTATTCCCACTGTATAATCATTAAAGAGGGGGGTTCCACTTGAGGACCAGTGATGGTGGAGAAAGAATGAAAAGCAGCTGAGCGGAATAGATGGTAAGTGCTGGGTGAAGATCAAAATTTCACTATAGTTTTGGTTCTCAGACATGACTGCTCTTCAAAATCACCACAGGAGCTTTTCAAACTTAATTTAATTTTCAAACTTAATTTAATTCATGGGCCCCACCTTCAGAGGTCACTTCACTGGTCTAGGGTGGGACCCAAGCCTGTTCAAGTAATTGAACAACCTCCATAGAAGTGGAGGTTGAGCATTCCTGCAGGACAGCAATCTACCACCTGGCCGAGGAGCCACGCCTGCCCTGCAATGAAAGGGGGCGGGGGACTTCACTCCAAGCCTCTCTCCTCCTTCTCCCCAGGCCTAGCTGCCTTAGCAGGGCAATCCCTCCTCCCGCAGTCCGTCCACAGGCATCCTTGGGGCATGCATCACTTGTCAGGCCCTGGGCTTGGGATGGGGCAGTACAAAAGCTATCAGACAAAATCTTATCCACGTGGACCTCACAGCAGAGAAAGAAGATAGAGAAGAAAGCAAGCAGTTACATGGAGAAAAATCGAAACACTCTGAATGCTCATAGAGCTCTAATCGAAGTACCGTATATACTTACTGGGAAATCCCTGGGGAAAGACTGAGGTAGATCTGTAAGTACAAAATGTAGAGACTCTCCAAGGTACATTGTTGAGTAGAAAAAGGTAAACCACAGAACAGCATAACATTTATGTTTCAAAAAACTTTTTGAAACATGTTTCGATATTCTGTCTATGGGTGCATAAATATATGTAACTTCAAAGAAAAAAGGTCTAGAATTACACCTCTTATTTTCCATGATTAATTTTTTTTTCAAAAAGAATGTATTCATTGTTTGTGAAATTTAAAATAATAACATCTTTTAAATTCCAGCAAACTCTTTGTGGGGGGTCTTCTGGAAATATTTGCATTTAGCTAAGTTAAGATGTATATCACATTGCCTGTTAATTGCGACAAAGCAGTTGGCATTACCAGACATGATTTTATCTAAGTGACTATTATTGAGCAGAGAGCAATGTCCTGAGGAAATGGGTCGTGAGACAAATGTGTGCCAGTAGAGATAAGGCAAAGGAAAGAGAATTCGGCATGAAGCTCAGCTGAGTATAAGGAAAAAGACCTAGCAGCTACCTTCCATGTCTGCAACTTTCACAGTTTCACCTGAAGCTGGTCCTCCTAACAAGCTGAAAGCTCGAATATCAGCTTCCAGGTCTAGCCTACTAATAGAGATACTCCATCTTAGCTGCATATTAAAATCACATGGGGAGACTTACTAAAATATCAATGCCTTGAACCAAGACCAATGAAAAGTAAGGTCTTTGGGAGGTTGGGCCTGGGCGTTGTTTTTAATACGACCAGGGCTGAGACTCACTGTTCAGAGACGCATGCATGCACCCTCCCAGTTTGGACTCCCTCATGCTTGCAAAGAACTCCAAAAATGGCATCAGTTGCAGGTGCTTCTTAAACTCTAGGGTACTATGGGAAAAGGAAAAATATTTGTATTTTTGTATTATGTGATTCCGAAATGGTAACACCATGTGTTTGGTTTATTTCAGGCTCGACTGACCAAAGAACAGCGCTGGGGAAGTGCATTGCTTTCCAGAAACCACTCCTTAGAAGAGGAATTTGAAAGGGCAAAAGCAGCAGTGGAGGTAAGTTTTTTGGTTTGTTTTTCTGTTTCATGTTTCTGAGAATGGAATTCAAAAAAATCAAACTTCAGCAGGATACATATGAAATGGGTCTTTATAGACATGAAATAATCATGACTATGATTGTTAGAATGAGACGTGTTACCAGAGAACTTTTGACTTCCCACCCGGGGTGACTAATAGATGTCACCTCTTATGCCAATTCTGTGGTAGATTATCAGTGACTTCTGGAGTCTTGGGTCAGAAAACTCTGAGCCTTGAGTGCATCCCATGATGAACCTATGCTATGCATTTGCTATGCTTCTGTGAAGCCAGGGTTCATGCCTGATGTTTTTATCTCCCTGGCATCTAGCACAATGTCTGAAACATAGAAGGTTTTACTACCCCTGAAATAGTATACATTTTCCTAACTGGGTGGGGGGAAAAGGCAGGGCTGAGATATTCTAATCAATGGATAGCCCATCTTGACTTGAGCCATAAATTTTTTTACTGTTAAGGGTGTCCAAAACAATGACAATGTTGATAAATCAAATGAAACATTTAATTTGAACATTACTTTCCTTATTTAGCCTTCTAAAGAGAGATAGAGAGAGGGAGAGAGAAGGAGGAAAGAAAGGGAAAAGGGAAGCCAAAAAAAACCATCCTTTGCTGTTTTTTATGCATTTCCTTCCTGGGTAGAAGCGCAAAGAGTGCATCACAGGTGCCATCTATGATTCTCACCAAAGCTTTGCTAGAAGACTATTTGAGAGTTGAGCTTTTCACCCAACCCAAGTATGAACTTGCCAGGACCTCTGTTTCTATTACTGATGTGAAATCTTGAAAATTGAAAGTATTCCTGTAATATGGTTCATTTATGTGGCCGTCTTAACCTCTAGAATTTGGATGAAATTATTATACTACGGGCAGTCTTTCAGTAACTCCATACTTGAAGTGCAATTAAATCATACTTGCAATTTAATATTAAAAAGATTCTTTATATTCTAGGAAATAATTCCAGCCAAATTTCCTATCATCATTCAGAAACCTAATAAGAGAACACTTTTATCTCATCACAATACAATCCACCCAAATTTCTTCTTTTAATTTTAACCTTTTTAATTAAAATAAAAGTTAAGGCATATTTAGTGCTCTTGAACGTGATCAACTGATAGATTTGATTGAGACCAGCTGAGTTCAATCAAGTTGTTCAACTGCATGGAGCCTGTAGCTCAGTTTATCTTAAATGTAGATTTTTCCAGACTTAAGAGCTAATTTAAGTTTCTTTTGAGCTCCTACTGTGTATAGGACACTGAATTAGCATTAAAAAGAAGATGATTTAGAACCATAGAATCTTGGGGCAGTAAAGACTTTATAATTTATCTGGTTCCTTTTATTTTATTTTATTTTTAAATGAATAGCCCAGTTTGCTTTTTTTTTTTTAAAGAAATTCACGTTCTTTATTTATTTATTTATTTATTTATTTATGAATGAATGAATGAATGACTGTGTTGAGTCTTCGCTCCTGTGCGAGGACTTTCTCTAGTTGCGGCAAGTGGGGACCACTCTTCATCGCGGTGCGCGGGCCTCTCACCATCGCGTCCTCTCTTGTTGCGGAGCACAGGCTCCAGACACGCAGGCTCAGTAATTGTGGCTCACGGGCCCAGTTGCTCCATGGCATGTGGGATCTTCCCAGACCAGGGCTCGAACCCGTGTCCCCTGCATTGGCAGGCAGATTCTCAACCACTACGCCACCAGGGAAGCCCTTTTATTTTTTTTTTTAACATCTTTATTGGAGTATAATTGCTTTACAGTGGTATGTTAGTTTCTCTGGTCCCATTTATAATGAGACAGTGAGTTCAAACTCAAAAGACTTAATTACAAAGTAACATCAACAAGAAAAAAATTGTCCATCTGTGTATCTATCTATTCATAAAATCACTTAATCTTAGTTTTGGTAGAGACCTTAGAATCCATCTATCCCAACCAGGCATACAAAACAATTTTCTTTTCAAACATACTTGACAAGTTATTTATTCAAACATACCCTGTTTCTACTTGAACATTTTCAATTAAGAGCAACTCACTTCTTTTCAAGAAAACCTGTTTCAGTTTTGGACAATCCTAACAATTAAAAAAGCTCTTCCCTGAATTAGGCTGAAATTGGCCTACAAGCAAGTACCAGTTTTCTTACCCCTGGCTTTGTCGTCTCTGGAACAAGGCAAGATTAGGTGAATCCCTTCTCTACATGATGCCCATTCACCCCAGGAAGCCTTGTTTTCTCCTGGCTTCTCCTTGTCTCTTTGGAATTGAGAGACCAGAGTTGTTATTCCAACTTGTTGCTCATAACTAAATAACAACAAACATCTCATTAACCAATATAAGTCTCATTTTTCCACACCTCTATGGTCCTTTCCAGCTGCAAAATCCTAAAATGCCATAAGTTACTTGAAGTAGTCATTCAGCAAACATTACTGGCTATCTGTATGTGCTGGCTGCTGAACTAGGTACAAGAGACAAAGGAATGAGCCAGCTTTGAGTAGTTGTCTAACAATGGCATGGACCAGATGACCAACTCAGGCAAGACATTTGCTCCCTTCTACTTTAGTTTCTTCATTTATAAGATGAGGGGCTTGGATTTTTAATATACTAAGAATGCTATACGTTTGTAGCTTCAAGTGAAGTGAAGTAAATGGTAAGTACAGAATTCCCAGCAAAGCAGAAAATTGTAAGCACATTTGCTCAGCTGGAAGCCTGGAACTGAGAAGCTTCCTTAAGGAATGAGGGAGAATGATGCTGACCAGAAAGTGTGAACAGGTGTGGAGAAAACAGGCGCGAGGCATGGGGGCGGGGGTTGTGTTTCACTAAGCTGATGGTAAATCAGACCTTCAAAACTGCACACATACGTGAACTACTTACTTCCCAGCATTATTCTTATCCAGGGTTTAAACTAAATCCATAGTAGAAGACATAATAAAACGCATCAGAGTCTTGGAAATATACATGCCCCTCGACCCAGCCACTTCTTAGAATTTATGCTAGAGAAATAATCATGAAAGTTTGCAACATTTTATCTGTAGAATTTTTTTAAATAGTGAAAATTTGGGAAAAGCTCAAGTGTCCCATTACAGAGAATTAACTAAGTTATTATCTCTACAATAAAATGCTATGTAACCATTAAAAACTACATCATAGAAAAATATTTAACATCATGTAAAAATGTCTAGTGATAATTGGAATAATTTATATACTGACAGTTTTACAATATGATCCCAACTTCATAAAATGATAGTAGCTTGATACCTAACATGTTAGAATACATACTGTGTGCCAGGCATTACCTCGGGAGCTTTGCGTGGATTCTCATTTAATCCTCACAGCAGTCTTA
This sequence comes from Balaenoptera acutorostrata, assembly GCF_949987535.1. NCBI lineage: Eukaryota > Metazoa > Chordata > Mammalia > Artiodactyla > Balaenopteridae > Balaenoptera > Balaenoptera acutorostrata. The sequence goes on along the minus strand of NC_080067.1, from coordinate 63,666,742 downwards.
TGAGGAAGGTAATATTACTATTCTCATTCTGCAGATGAGAAAACTGAGGCTTAAAGATATTGCAGACAGTTACGTGGCATTTTCTAAGCAATTAAGATAGACCTGAAAATGAACAACTCTCATTTAGCAAGTTACAAAGTCATGATTTTTACCCAGACTCCAGAGCCCATATTCTGAATCACTGCACTGTATAAGCATAAAGAGAGTCTGTGCCCAAACCTTAACAGTAATTATCCTTGGGTGGCTGGATTTGGAGTGATTTCTTCCATTAGCTATCTATATTTTCCAAATGTTCTATCATAAACATGTATTACGTTGGTAATCAAGGAAGAAGTGGTGAACTATAGACACTATATTAGAGTCTAAGGTTCTTAAGAGAACTAAAAGTGCCACATTCTTCATTTCAAGACCAATAAAGAATGGCATCACAGATGGGCTTCACCAGAGACTGTTCTAAACACTAGTAAGACCCAGATGAAAACCATGCCTGGAGCAAGTTGAATTTTTCCAGTCTCCATTTTTATATCGCTGATTCCAGTATTCCTTCTATTTCACATTCTATTCCATTCTTAAACCCTCATATTTTTTTGGTCATCATCCTGCCTCCTGACCTGGCACCTGGTCCTCCTTCTGCGCCTAATCCCCTCACAAGCTCCGGGGCACTGCTGCACTCTCTATTCCTCTTGCACAACAGCCTCATTGCCTGCTGTCCCCACTCTGTCTTTTTTTTTTTTTTTTTAAACAGTTATTATTTTATTTGACAGATGTTTAAACTGAGAGGTGAGCATAGGGACTAATTTTTTTTTAACATCTTTATTGGAGTATAATTGCTTTAAAATGGTGTGTTAGTTTCTGCTTTATAACAAAGTGAATCAGTTATACATATACGTATATCCCCATATCTCTTCCCTCTCGCGTCTCCCTCCCTCCCACCCTCCCTCCCTATTCCACCCCTCTAGGTGGTCACAAAGCACCAAGCTGATCTCCTTGTGCTATGTGGCTGCTTCCCACTAGCTAGCTATTTTACATTTGGTAGTGTATATATGTCCATGCCACTCTCTCACTTTGTCCCAGCTTACCCTTCCCCCTCCCCATATCCTGAAGTCCATTCTCTAGTAGGTCTACGTCTTTATTCCCGTCTTGCCCCTAGGTTCTTCATGACCATTTTTTTTTTTTAGATTCCATATATATGTGTTAGCATACGGTATTTGTTTTTCTCCTTCTGACTTACTTCACTCTGTATGACAGACTCTGTGTCCATCCACCTCACTACAAATAACTCAGTTTCGTTTCTTTTTATGGCTGAGTAATATTCCATTGTATATATGTGCCACATCTTCTTTATCCATTCATCTGTTGATGGACACTTAGGTTGCTTGCATGTCCTGGCTATTGTAAATAGAGCTGCAATGAACATTGTGGTACATGACTCTTTTGGAATTATGGTTTTCTCTGGGTATATGCCCAGTAGTGGGATTGCTGGGTCATATGGTAGTTCTATTTTTAGTTTTTAAGGAACCTCCATACTGTTCTCCATAGTGGCTGTATCAATTACATTCCCACCAACAGTGCAAGAGGGTTCCCTTTCCTCCACACCCTCTCCAGCATTTATTGTTTGTAGACTTCTTGATGATGGCCACTCTGACTGGTGTGAGATGATATCTCATTGTAGTTTTTTTTTTTTTTTTGTAGTTTTGATTTGCATTTCTCTAATGATTAATGATGTTGAGCATTCTTTCATGTGTTTGTTGGCAATCTGTATATCTTCTTTGGAGAAATGTCTATTTAGGTCTTCTGCCCATTTTTGGATTGGGTTGTTTGATTTTTGATATTGAGCTGCACGAGCTGCTTGTAAATTTTGGAGATTAATCCTTTGTCAGTTGCTTCATTTGCAAATATTTTCTCCCATTCTGAGAGTTGTCTTTTTGTCTTGTTTATGGTTTCCTTTGCTGTGCAAAAGCTTTTAAGTTTCATTAGGTCCCATTTGTTTACTTTTGTTTTTATTTTCATTTCTCTAGGAGGTGGGTCAAAAAGGATCTTGCTGTGATTTATGTCATGGAGTGTTCTGCCTATGTTTTCCTCTAAGAGTTTAATAGTGTCTGGCCTTACATTTAGGTCTTTAATCCATTTTGAGTTTATCTTTGTGTATGGTGTTAGGGAGTGTTCTAATTTCATTGTTTTACATGTAGCTGTCCAGTTTTCCCAGCACCACTTATTGAAGAGGCTGTCCTTTCTACACTGTATATTCTTGCCTCCTTTATCAAAGATAAGGTGACCATATGTGCGTGGGTTTATCTCTGGGCTTTCTATCCTGTTCCATTGATCTATATTTCTGTTTTTGTGCCAGTACCATACTGTCTTGATTACTGTAGCTTTGTAGTATATTCTGAAGTCAGGGAGCCTGATTCCTCCAGCTCCATTTTTCTTTCTCAAGATTGCTTTGGCTATTCGGGGTCTTTTGTGTTTCCATACCACTTGTGAAATATTTTGTTCTAGTTCTGCCCCACTCTTGTCTTTCCTCTTCAGGGAACATTCTTCCCCCAGATCCTCATGTGGCAGGGTCCTTCTTGTCATTCAAATTTTAGCTTGAGTGTCAACACCTCAGAAAAGCTGAACCTGACCACCAGTTGCTATCACAGCACCTAGAGTTTTGTTTTTCATCCTTATATTTATCACTTCATCTTTCCTTATTTGTTTTTATTTATCTGTTTGTTCTCTGTCCACTTTAAAATGTAACCTCTGTGAGGAAAGGAAACTTCTCTCTTATTTAACACTGTACCCCAAGATCTAAAACAGTGCCTAGTACCTAGTAAGTATTTAATATTTGTTGAATTAATGGATGGATGGCTAATTGTTAATCACCTAATGTGAGAAACACTTCTATCTATTGTTGCTTATAACGTGCCGTATCACCTTCTAATGTAATTTAGTATTTGCATTTTCATAGCTGATGTAAACAATCAATTCTGTCTATGGTGTATGTATTTCTACCAGGGACTGTACTGAAGTGTCCTCTGTGGCTGTCTTGGTCTCAGTGTCAGTCAATGAGACACATTTATTACAATGCAGGTAACACCAACCAATCTTGCCATGGAGTAACATTGGGCATGTTTTATATTCTGCATGGTATGAACTAGGCTATACTTACACTATGTAATACCTGACAACATGCAATTCAACTAACATTGAGCTAAAATGCCCTAAAATTCCATCTCTTCTACTAAAGACAACTAACACCACGTGCACATTTATTGCATATCTTATGTGACCTGGGAACCTGTTTATGTGCGAAGACTGACATTGCTTAAACCCAGGTTGAACGACGGTTAGATCTCCTGAGGCCTTATGTGGGTGAAGCTTTTTGCCTGCATATCTTACATTTTATCACTGCAAATTCATCTCGGCTCAGCGTATTGTAATTTTAGGACAAAGAGCCAAATACTCCTATTTGGGGCTTTAAAAATATGCCTCTTCCCTGAAGGAGCTTCCTCCATACTTCCTCCTGGATTTTCTTCCTAGCCAGCAGCCTAAACACGCTGTCAGCTACAACAGGTGCCTGGGAAAGATGCACTGGGAGGCACAGAAGTGAGAAGCAGGGAAGGAGCCCCAGGGGCTCAGGAACGGAGATCCCTAGAGCGACCTGTGCTGCGTCAACAGAGGAGAGAGGAGGTCACGTGGGCAGGCAGCACACCTGCAACCACACATCAAAAATACCTCTTATCACTGTCAGCACAGAGGGAAAGAGCCAGCCAGCATCTGGCACTGTGTTTAGCTAGTTAGTCTCTCTAGGTGCCTCAGCCTTCAAAATAAACTGGATGTAGCAACAAATTCATCAGACATGTTTGAAACTCCTTCTGTGGGCCAGGCACTGGGCTAGGTGCTAGGAATAGAAAATTGAGTAAGATAGCTGTGCCCTTAAAGATCTGGAAGAATTGCAGGTATTTTGCAGCTCAGGAGATCATCAAGTACAGTTTATCCCATGGTATAGTTCAGCGGTCCCCAACCTTTTTGGCACCAGGGACCGGTTTCGTGGAAGACAATTTTTCCATGGACCAGGGTTTGCGGGGGGATAGTTTTGGGATGATTCAAGTGCATTACATCTATTGTGCACTTTATTTCCATTATTATTACGTTGTAATTTATAATGGAATAATTATACAACTCACCATAATGCTGACAGGAGGTGGAGCTCAGGCAGTAATGCAAGCGATGGGAAGCGGCTGTAGATGCAGATGAAGCTTAGCTCACTCTCCGGCTGCTCACCTCCTGCTGTGCAGCCCGGTTCCTAACAGGCCATGGACTGGTACCTGTCCACAGCCGGGGGGTTTGGGACCCCTGGTATAGTTATTGTGGATTTATATGTCCATCTCCACGTGGAGATTTTGAACTCTTACAGGTGGGACCGTGTCTTATCTTTATGTTCTTAGCACCTTTCAGAGAGGCTGGTACAGAACGAGGTCACACAAACTTTTGCTGGATAAATAAATGAACATATTAGCAGCTTCTTCCTCTAATGCATTTATTTCACCTAAGAATGTCTTCTTTAGTGTGTGTTTAAGAAATGTAACTAACTTACTATAACAGAAGATGAACTTTGTGCCCTGACAAGCATCATTGAAAGCTACCTCCTAACTTCCCATTTCTATGTCCTATCTCAAAGGACATAGCTCTCAAGATAACTCTCCTTCAGACTCCAGGCTAACTTTCCCTCAGCAGCACTATATGAAAAAGCACAGACAAATTGGTAATTACTGTTTAAGAACAAGGATAGTGAAAGAGTTTAATGCTAACTAGAAATTCCTTGGTCTGGAAATGTGAGTGACCTTCTTTATCTCTAAGTTTAACTAGGAAATGTCATGTTCAAAACAATGTAACATCTGATAGGCACCTCAGAAATATTAAATGACTGAAGGGAATTGGAGACTATTCTTTAACTCCTTTTGTTAATATAGGATCATGTAAGAAACTTCTGACTTGGGTGCCCGCCTACCAAGAAGATTATCTGTCTCTACCACCCCCTCATATTTTCTCTTGCTTTCTATGACAGTGTCACCTCTTCGAAGTAGGTGGAAGAGATTAATGGATTAAACACTACTTAAATCATTCTGACTTAGATTCAATATTCAAAAAAGAGAAAATCTTCTGAAAATATATGGAAACATTCTTTGGGCAATATTGAAGGAATCTTGAGGTAAACTTCTTAAGATACAGATTTCCTAAAGCTTAGCACGTCATGTTAGCTAACATGCTTCCCACGTCAAAGTGTAGATAGATCACATAAAGATTAGATGTGTTATGAGTTCATTGGCAAACTGGCAATGTTGATCTCATAATGAGTCAATATCCTTCCATTTTAAACAAAGAAAAGTTGATTCTCAAAAACGATATGAAGCATAGATGAGACTTAATGTCGAGTGACTTATGATAAACCCACATAGGTGAAATGGGTGAAAGTATAAAGACGTGTAGGATGGTCTGAGATAAATTTAAGGATAAGTAATCTATTTAAAGGAAGAGAGATATTTAGAGTCCACCCATAATTTAAGTCGGTGTTTTGAACAGTTACCATATTCTTTCAGTCTCTCTTGATATCCATTGTGTAAATACCAAAGTAATTAAATCTTTGACTTGACCCTTTTTTTAAAAATTATTTTTATTGGGCTATAGTTAATTTACAATGTTGTGTTAGTTTCAGGTGTACAGTGAAGTGACTCTGTCATACATATACATGTATCCTCTCTTTTTTAGGTTCTTTTCCCATACAGATCATTACAGAGCATTGAGTAGAGTTCCTTGTGCTGTATAGTAGGTCCGTATTGGTTATCTATTTTATATATAGTAGTGACTTGACCCATTCTAACAAAACTTCAGTTATCCACAGATGGGTCTTCTAGACCATCATATTTGTAGACAAGCTCCAGACCCAAAAGTAGCTTGGATAAATTCCCTTAACACCCAGACTAGCAGGCAGATCTGCTCAATGCCACCATTTAGGGTCCCAGGTTCCTTGCCATTTGTTTCCCCTCGACCCCTTAGGGTATTATCCCCCCTGCATGGTCAAAGCCAAGTCACAAGTGTGTTGTTTCTCCAGCCCCCACCAGGGGAAGGAGAGCTTGAAGGAGGCAGGCCCACCTTCCTAAAAGCTCTGGCCCAGATCTCACCTGCTTACACACCACTGGCTGGAGCTTAGTTGAACACATCACTCCACCGCCACCCATGCCCCAAACTTCAAGGGAGGCTGGGAAACGGCCACAGTTCTACCACCACAGAAGAAAGGAAAGTGTATTTTGACTGACAGCTAGCAGTCTCTGCCACAGGTACCCTCCAGCTCTGATATTTGGAGGAATATTAGAAAGCCTCTCTCTCAATATCTCTTTCTCTCTCCTGGATTTTTTTTAACTTTTAGGACCAACTATTAAATAATTTTCTAGGAATTTGATTTCTGTAGGAGGAATAATGTAAGTCTATTTATCTGGAACATACAAAACCCCATCATGTTTTCTTTTTAATTGAAGTATAGTTGATTTACAATGTTGTGTTAGTTTCTGGTGTACAGCAAAGTGATTCAGTTATACACACACACACACACACATATATATTCTTTTTCATATTCTTTTCCATTATGGTTTACTATGGGATATTGACTATAGTTTCCTGTGCTATACAGTAGGACCTTGTTGTTTATCTGTTTTATATATAGTAGTTTGTGTCTGCTAATCCCAAGCTCCTAATTTATCCCTCTCCCCCCCTCTTTCCCCTTTGGTAACCATAAATTTTTTTTCTATGTCTTCAAAACCCCATCTCTTGATTTGCAATTCTGTGCCATATAAACCAATCATCACTATTCTATAAAACTTCCTGTGATGTTGAATATTATTAATCCTGGTTTATTGAAAAGGAACAAAAATGAGATCTGCAGGTTAAATACCTTATTTTTGTCAAATAGTGAAGTCAGGGGTTAAAATAATTCTAGTCTTTAATGCTATATTCAGGTCAGTAGAGCTATCTGCCCATATTGGTTTCAAAAGGTTTTCATAAAATCAAAATACTGGATGATGAGAGATATCTCTTTTTTGATGGCAAACACTTATACTTCTCTTTGGTTTAATAAGTAGAACATCAAACACACAACCCTACAGAGTTCTGTAAAGAATCAGTAAACTCCCTGTGGGTGAAGCGAATTTCCTTTATTCATTTGACTAGGGCATATAATATACCACACAATGATGGTACACAGTTGATGTTCCATACATAAATAATTCCTGTTGATTAAGAAAGTGGTTCTTTTCCATGAGGGTAACCAGTCCTTCTTCCTCCTCCCAGATGGTTAATCATCAGCCTCTTAGATCTTGTATTAATTAGTCAGTGTTCTCCAGAGAAACAGAACCAGTAGGATATAAAGATAGAGATAAAGGCAGAGACAGAGACTGAGATTTACTATAAGGAATTGGCTCACACAGTTATGGAGGCTGAGAAGTTCCACAGTCTGCCATCTGAAAGCTAGAGACCCAGAAAAGCTGGTGGTGTAGTTTCAGTCCAAATCCAAAGGCCTGAGGACCAGGAGAGCCGATGGTATAAGGCCCACTCTGAATATAGAAGACCAATGTCCCAGCTCAAGGAGACAAGTAGAAAGAATTCTCCCTTCCTCTGCCTTTTTGTTCTATTCAGGCCCTCACTGGATTAGATGATGGCGACCTGCATTGGAGAGGGCCACTGCTTTACTCAGTCTACCAATTCAAATGCTAACCTCATATAGAAACAGACACACAGAAATCTTTAACCAAATGTCTGGGTACTCTATGGGCCAGTCAAGTTGACACATAAAATTAACCATCACAGATCTTAATGACATTCCCAGAGATGCCCAGTCTTCTCTGGAACCTCTGGTACTGAACTGTGAGAGATGTCACAGGCCATTTTAGAGTTTATGCTTCATGCCAGGGATTCATAGGGCCCACCTCATCACTGTAGAGAAGGGGCTGAAATCCAGAGACGCTAACAGACTTGCCCAAGCAAGCACTGCTGATTACTGGCAGGCAGAACTGGAACCCACATTTGCACATTACCTTGGAGCTGTTGATAAAGGGAGGAACTTCTGAATTCAGATAGTAAACAATATTAAAAATTACTCAAAATTGGAATTTAGTTTAGAGATGTGTTTTTCTTACATGAGATTTCTTTAATATGTTGGTTTTAATTTATATTAAAGTGACTTGGTATTATTTGAAATATACATCAATCCCTGACCTCACAGCTATATTTAATGGACCAAGAGGGCTAGAGGCATGGAGAGAAAGTAAAAGGCAGAGAGGTATTAAAACATAGCTAGAAATTATCAATATCATACATGAGCCACATGCAAATAATTGGAGATGAATTTGATTTCCCGTGAAAAACTGAATTGCATGGTGAATTCTGAGAATAAAAGGTTTACTGGGATATCCCATCCTAGTTACCTTAGATCCAAAGAATAAAAATGGATAAGTAAATAACCTCAAGTCAAGCCCCCAGATTAGACTATTATGGTTATTAACACCATTTGCTTCCTATATCAAAAAGCTTGGGCAGTCATAGAAAAGGAATGAGCAGTCAAATGTTCTATTTCTGTGTCCTGCATGGCTCTGGAGTGAAAATGCAGACATATACAAGATTGACTACCTGATCTGACTACAGAAGGGAAGTAGATAGATCAATCTACCCTTAAACCTAATTGTGAAAAAATATTTCATTTTCACAGAGTAAGTAAAACCAATCCCCTAATTAACTGAGATGTGTTTCTGTGATGGCAACGGTGTTTATTGAAGCCATTGATGTAAAGAACACACTTGCGAAAGCTCCATTTCAAGTTAGCCACTTCCTTGTCTAAATCATTTCTTATGACTCATTTGGTATTCTAAAGAGAATCTTCCTTTTCAAAATAAGCTGGCTTTTGATACTAAAGCATTCATTCTCTACCTGTGCTGAACAGACATTGAACTGTGAGCATCAGATTTAAATCACCTCATAAATTAGGTTTAAGTTTTAATTGGCCAGTTGGCAATAATACAATATGGCCTTCGAAATTGGAATTATTTCTTTCATTAGTGAAGTTTGATTTTATGGATCCACCAAATCACAATGATTACTTGGATCAGTGATAAAGATTTACCGCATTCAAAATAATAGCTTTGCATTATTATTTTGGATGGCTAAGAATACACTCACACATGCACACATACGCACGTGCACACATACACACAAATACACACAGACCACTGTAAATTTAGGTGAGGTCCTGGCTTATTCAGGCAAGGATCCCAAGCACGATGGAAGTGAAGTGGCCACATGAGTGGAAACAAATGCAGCTTCTCTAGAATCCCTAGTATGGGTGTGCAGCTGTTGGTGACACTAAGTCCACAAGGAAGGCCTTTTACACTTGGGCTTTGTGCCTTTACTCAGGAAGAACTTACATGGTCCATCCTGAATCCATTTGGTTCTCAGGCTAAATGCAGGTGTCAGGAAAGATGGGGCCTCATGCTGTGTGTCCATCCCGGGATGGGGAGAAGACGGCAGCAATATGCCCCAGCATCGCCCAACGCCGTCAGTACCTCTAGCTCCCCGGATTTCCAGAAAGCCTACTGCCGTGCTCAGAGGGATCCTTACTTTTACAAAATTTTAAAAGTACACATGAACTTTGAGAAAAGAGTAGAAGGAAATGCAAAGGTATCAACAGTAATTAAAAACATCTCTGGATAGTGAGATTGAGAGATTATTAACTTTCAGCGGCAATTTCAATGCTTTTTTAAAAATTATAATGATATAGATATTGATTTCATAAATGTAAAATAAGTTGTTTGGGTGTTTGTTTTTTTTCTTAAAACACGCTCTGTGTGTCAGATCAGGGCCAGGAGACTTGGGCTCTATTTCTCCTGGGCCACTCACTGCCCTGGCAGGCTTGGAAAAGTCCTTTTCCTTTTCTGTGCCTCAATTTCTTTATGTGTAACCTGAGACCATTCATTAGATCCATGATACCCTAATTAGGCTGCCCACTGGAAATACCTGGGGAGCTTCCCAAAATACTGATGCCTGTCCCATTCCAAGGTACTGTGATTGCAGTGGCCCTGGCTGTGACCTGGGTTTGGAAATTTTGAAAAGATCCCCCGAGGTGATTCAGTGTAAAGACAAATTTAGGAACCTCTGGATTTGATGATTTCTAAGGCTGTCTTCTGTCACGATCTGTGAATCTATGATTCTTCACATTTGCCTACGGCCATCCCTGAGTATCAGTTCTATTTTTAGCAGTTGCTAGGAAATAATATTCTAAAACTTTCCTAGGTGACCCATTTCAATGTCTTGCAATCATTTCAATCAGAATATGTTTGCTTATGTCTAATCTAAATTCCTACTGCAGCAATTTAAGCCATTATGGGAAAAGAGAGCATCTAGTTCTGATTGGATTTGTTGCTGAATTCCTTGCATGAACTTACATCACTGGATTCAGTTATTTTTCACCTCTAATTAAATTCTCTAATTACCAGATCTTTACCTAACAAGTTCCTTGTCAAGGTTCTAATGGTGAGGGAGAAACGCAAGATTACTTACTGCTGTATCACCCAGAGTATACTTTCCAGTTTCTGCCAACATCATTCCTAGATCTGTGTTCCTGTGAAGTTCTTAAGGACAGTATATTTTCAACCTTTAATTTTTTTTAAACCTGGGAATAGTAATTTCAAAAAGAAGATATCACTAGGATTGAAGCATATTTTTAGTAAATAAGCAATCATCTTCCTTTTTTACCTACTGAATATATATTTGTCTTTTCACTTTTTTCCCGTTTCTATCTGTCCTTTATCATCTTAATTGGCCACGGAATTATATAATTTATAATATGTTTTATAGTTGATATACATTTTATTATTGGTTGAATATTCCTTTCATGTTTTTACAGTTTTTCTTAGCCTTCTTCCCACATTTTCTCTATCACTCTAGTGTTTTTCCTTCCTTTATTAGTATACTTATGGAAGTTAACAGATTTCAACAAAACGAATTACAAGGGATATGTCACAAGACATGTTCTGGACAAATACTCAAGGTTCAACTAAAATGACTGAAAATACTGTGCCATTTACAAGATAATTCTTTCCCGTGCTGAAAAAATATGGTTTGATGCTCTGTACAATTGTACCAGGATTCAGGAAGGATTAATGACAGGAACAAGAGCCCTCTTTTAAAATTTTTCTTAAATAGTCTCCTATTTTAGCTCTGAACACTAGCTCCGAGGCTAACTTTGTTCTTTGTATATTTATGACCATTTGATGTGAACCTTTCTTAGTCTTGTTATGCGCTGTTCGTTTGCAAATGAAAATAGAAACAGTTGCCTATCCTGGTTACAGATTCCTGGGTACAGGGTCCTAATGAAATCTGGACTGTATAGAAGGGAATTGGTTCTACATCACAGCTGTGTCACATCTGTGTTTTAGCAGCCACTTTGAGAAATTGATGATGCATGTGTAATACCGCCTCATTGTTAAACATGAGATCGAGCAGCATTGTGATCCAGTAAAATTATTCCAGTTCATTGGACTTCTTCACAACCTTTATAGGATGTTTGAAATATTTTCAAAAGAACAGGAGCATTTTACATGAACCCACTGAATGATGCTGACTGCTTAAGGAAGCTTTATGATACGACTTTGAACCATGCTGTGTGCTTTTTATCTCTTCTACACTGTTGATATCTAAATTGTCTCTGTGGTGAAATGGTGATGTTTCTAAAGCCTTGTCAAAGGAGGTTTCTCTTGTATAAAATATGGATGAGACGTGCACAGAACAGAAGGCATCTTCTGTTTCAGTAAAATAAGCACAAGTAGAGAGCTCTGAACATGCTGTGCCACTTTGTTCTGTGGGTTTGGTAAACTAACCATAAACCTGCTCATAGAATTTGGGGGATAATACATAAACTAGGGAGAACGTAAAGTTGCCTAGGAAGTTGAATTGATCCTCACAAATTGAATGGTGCCGTCATGTATTTGTTTTCAAAAGCATTACACTTGTTAAGTGACTACTATTTTCAGACTCTACCTGAGGCACTAGAGATACCAAAATGAGAGATAACTATCCTTGCCTTCAGCTAGCTCAGAATCTGGTGGAAGATAATGAAGAATCCTAATACAGGGACAGAGAAGGTTTTCCAAGAGCAGGCGTCACGCTCACAGTTTAAAAAGGGAGTACGAGCAGAAGGGAGAAGGCATTCAAAGCAGAGGGAAGAAAACGTGCAAACGCACAGAGGCATAGATGAGTGTCTTTGCATTGAGGACCTGCGGGCGTCATTGGGTATGGTTAGCATGCGGGGTGGGCCTGGAGGAGCAGTGGGAGATGAGATGAAGAGGCAGGCAGAGGAGGCAGAAGCCAGATCACTCATGCTTTCCTCCAGCAGATTTGTATGTAATGTGTATTATGTGCCAAGCAGTGCGTTGTGCTAGCTACTGGTTTTCTCCTGCCTCACAGGCCCTTCCTCCCCAGTCTCCTTTGCTGGCTCCTCTGTGTCTATATTACAGAGCCCCAGGACACAGCTCTCGCTCCTTCTCTCTTCCTCATCTACATTTTCTCCTTAGCCATCTCTTTCGGTCCCATGGATGTAAATACCACCTATACCCTGATGGCTCTCAATCTGATTTTTCAACCTTGAATTCTCCCCAGAGATCTAATTGCCTACTGATACTGCCTCTTGGGTTCTAGTATCCAGTGTATGCGTAACATGTCAAAAAATGAACTCTTCATCTCCCATTCCAAACCAGTACCTACTCCACTTCAGTAATAGCACCACAGTCTGCTCAAACCAAAGTCCTGGAAGATGCCCTTCCTTTCCCTACAGCCTCACAGCCAATCCAGTAGGAGGACCTGCTGGAATAATGACCAAACTAAAGGAATCCAACTACATCTATTATCTCCCCCGCTCACGACTTCCTCCACACCAGCAGCACCCCTAGCCCAAACCACTGCCACAGCCTCCTACCTTGTCTCCCAGCTTCCAGTCTTGTCCCCTGGAGAACTGTAAGTTCTCTTCTCAAAGGGTACGTCAGATCCTGTTACTTCCCTGCGAATAATGGCAGTTGAAATCTGCCGGTAGTTTCCCATCACAAATAAAATGAGCTCCAAAGTCCTTATTTATGGTCCACAGGACATGATCTGACCCCTGCTGTCATTCCCTCTTGTCCCTCCTCCCTATCCCATAGGACATTTTAGCCACACTGGCTTTTCCGTTCCTTCATCCCTCCAAGCTCATGCCCATCTCCATATTCTCTGTCCAGAATGCTCTTGCCTGGGTTGTTTAGGTCTCGGCTCATGTGTCACCCCCTTTAAGAGGTCTTTCTTGATCACTAAAAGAAGTCGTCTAAAAGAAGTCATCCATAATTGTCCTATATAATTACTTCTCAAGGTATTAATAGCCATCTGAACTTATATTATTCATTTATCTATGTACCACATCCTTCTACTAGACTGGAAACTCCATGAGTGTGGGGACTTTGTTGTGTTTACTGTTGTGTCTCCACTCCCCAGAGTGGCGCACTGAGATGTAGTCACAAACCGTGCTCAGTGCAAATGAAGGAAAAACATAGAATTTACGTGATTTTATATGGCATTGAAAAGTATTGATATAATTCAACCTTCTGTTGAATGTACTCAAAGAGTTCTATTTATTCTCTTCAATATAAGACAAAAGCACAATAGCATAATTTGATAGTCTAACACGCATTTGGACATTTCTGCCCTATTTTCTTTGGGAAAACTTGACCAAATAGCAATGTTTATGATTTTGTAAAAACTAGACTGAGTGTTGTATCCCACTTACATTTTTAATGTAAAAAACATGATGCTGAATTACAGTATATTGAAGAAAAGAACAGTACAGAAGTCTAGGGACAATTTAAGTCTTTACTGAAAAAAACATTAATTTATGTCAATTGCTTTTTAATCTATACCTGATTTTACAAACAAATTTGTGAATCTTATTTAGAAGTCACATCCTTATGTTTCCTTACCTCAAGGCCAAAGGGAAAGGAAAATCAGTATCATTACCCCATAATATGTCACCTGCCAGAATGAATCCCCACCTCTTCTACCAGAAAGAGTAGATTTTCTCTTCTCAAAGGAGAAAGCCTCTTCCTTCTACAAGATTAGCAGATTCTAGATTTGCTGATTAGTTTAGAGACTATGGTCTCCATAACAACCAATACATTTTATAGCCTGTGTTGAAAACTTTTTTCTCCTTAAAAGCCTGTAATTATAGAGCAAGCTATATCAGAACACTGGGGGAGGGGGCTGGATAAGACTTTATATATATATATATATATATATATATGTGTGTGTGTGTGTGTGTGTGTGTGTGTCTGTATGTATGTGTGTGTGTGTGTGTATATATATATATATACACACACACACACATATATATATATATAAAGTGTTTTCTTCTTAGTGAAATGAATCAATACATTGGTTAAATTATTTATTTTTCAAATCCCTTATTATTATTTTTTTAAATAAATTTATTTATTTATTTATTTTTGGATATGTTGGGTCTTAGTTTCTGTGCAAGGGCTCTCTCCAGTTGCGGCGAGCAGGGGCCACTCTTCATCGTGGTGTGCAGGCCTCTCACTGTCGCGGCCTCTCCCGATACGGAGCACAGGCTACAGACGCGCAGGCTCAGTAGTTGTGGCTCACGGGCCTAGTTGCTCCGCGACATGTGGGATCTTCCCGGACCGGGAAACGAACCCGTGTCCCCTGCATTGGCAGGCGGATTCCTAACCACTGCGCCACCAGGGAAGCCCCCCAAATCCCTTATTTTTGAGATATCTTTATTTGCTGTTATCCAACTGTGCTATAACACTATTAAGTGTCTGTTATTTGTCAAGCCTGTACTAAGTTTTGCACATAGGCTATCACATTTCATTCTCAAAATAATCTTGAGTTAAATAGTAGTAATCCATTTGTAGGTGGAGAAATTCCCCAATACGTTAGTAAGTAGCAATAGTCAGAATTCAAACCCAAGCCTTGCAGGTCCAAGGACAGTGGCTTTCTGTACTGTATAATGTATACATATAATGTACTGTATAATGGTGCCTTCTCCAGAGATTTTAAGTAAAATTTCCCAAGTCTAATAACATTAGTGAATCTAAAATTTAAATCTCCTGATTCCCAGTGAAACTTACACAACTCATCAGAAGTAAATGAATTTTTGGCTTCAAGATAAGGGACTGTAACACTTCTTCAAGAAAAGCTGTAGTAAAGATCTCCATTATTTACTACACTTGAAGTTGGATTCATGTGTTTTAAGGATGTATCAATATGTACAGGCAGCCCCGATACATTCAAGTTAAATGCAATTTAAAGGAAATTTAATTTTCTGAATTCTGAATTTTATTTGTCTGATTTTAACCTGTCTCAAATTATTGAAATAATCAAAACACAGGTGGAAAATATCTTTATCAGTACTGAATGATAGGAACAGATGCCACTAAAATGCCAGAAACTTTTAAGAATTTGTAAAAAAATATTCTAAGATTCCTGAAAGAAAACACGCGTAATGTCTTTATTAACAATCTAGGGCTCGGAGTTTGATTTTTCAGCAAATACTGGGAAGCCAAAGTAGAAGTGGAAAGGAATAAAAAGGATAAATAATCTCTTACCTTAAATGAAGGAATTCAATATTATACTGGTTATTGAATCAGTAGAGAAATAAAAGGTCAAAGTTGTCTTTAATTGAATGATAACTACTAATACAATAAAAATTAATGTAACACTTTCAAATTAATAAAGGACAAAAAGCAGGAGAAAAAAATTTATCAATATGGCAAATGATAAGGGAAAAGAACCAAAGTCAGTCCTCTTATCTCAATTTTCATGATAAATACGAATTAGTTAAATTCTTCTATTAGAAAACAAAGATACTCTCACAGTTTCGAATATAAATTACAATTAAATGTTTTTATAAGAAATACAGATTTTTCGACATGGCGGTGTTTGCGGATTTGGACCTACGGTGGGCTATTCAGTTGTTGCCATCAATCATGTTGTTGAATTTAAGGAAAAGAAACAGGAAATTGAAAAACCAGTAGCTGTTTCTGAACTCTTTACAACTTTCCCAATTGTACAGAGAGCAACTTCCTCAAGAGTCCGGCTGTATGATATCGTTGCCGTTTTTCCAAAGACAGAAAAACTTTTCCATGTTGCTTGTACACATTTAGATGTGGATTTAGTCTGCATAACTGTAGCAGAGAAGCTACCATTTTACTTCAAAAGACCCCCTATTAATGTGGCAATTGACCGAGGTGTGGGCTTTGAACTTGTCTATAGCCCTGCTATCAAAGACTCCACAATGAGAAGGTACACAATTTCCAACGCCCTCAATTTGATGCAGGTCTGCAAAGGAAAGAATGTAATTATATCTAGTGCTGCTGAAAGGCCTTTAGAAATAAGAGGCCCATACGATGTGGCAAACTTAGGGTTGCTGTTTGGGCTGTCGGAAAGTGACGCCAAGGCCGCAGTGTCCACCAACTGCCGAGCGGTGCTTCTGCACGGAGAAGCTAGAAAAACTGCTTTTGGAATTATTTCCACGGTGAAGAAACCTCGGACATCAGAAGTAGATGATGATTCTCTTCCAGCCTGCAAGAAAGCCAAGTGTGAGAGCTGAAACGAGTCCCCCTGTCTCTGTCAACACTCCCTTCTGCCTTTTGAGAATCCATCAGCCACAACAGAAACGGAACCTCCGTATGATTCACTATTTTCACTTGGAGCTAGATACTGGTAGTCTATAAAAGCAGTCTTATATTTAAGCCATTAAAATAACAAAACCTAGTAAAGCATTTAAAAAAAAAAAAAAAGGCTGCCCCCATAATGAATTTAGATATTTTAAGAGAAAAGCAAAGACCAGTTCATTTATCCTTTCTGTTAAGTGATAAATGGAAGGTATAATTGAATAAGATGTTTCAGTATTTCAAGAAACTCTTTAAAAATGTTTCTTCGTCATTTAAAAGTTCATGCTTTTCAGCTTTACTTGATATACATGGCTTATTTTTTAATTTTACTACTCAAAAAGTGGTTATTTTGAGGACTCTTAAAACTTATGTTATGGGGTTGGCTTTTGGTTGATCTACTCTTGCTTTAAGCCTCTCTTTCATTATAGTCATCAAGTCCAAGTCCTTTCTAAAAGGAATTGCTATAAAATTTGTGGAAGAAAAGGGAAAGTGCACGTAAAATCACACTTGGCCTCTTCCTTTGCTGCTTCTTACCTCCGTGATGTCCTTGAAATAGGATTCCTTTGAGTTGGAAGCCTCTGAAAACCTAATATTGATTTTTCTAATTGCTATAGTAAAAATCTCAAAGCACTGGACTCAATCAACTTTGGAAATAATTTTTTTAATAACAGGATCATTATATTAAGGAGAAGTAGCCTTTTTTGTAAATATCTGTATTTATACTATATTGATATTAAGAACATCATTTAAATGAAGCTAAGAACACTGTTCTGAGAGTCAGAGAAAAGATAATTTTAAAAAGAGAAAGCTTTACCCCAGCCTCACTTATGAGTTTAGATCCTTAAATAAGATATTGGTAAAACAGAGTATACCATAACCGGGTGAGATTTATTCTAGAAATGTAAGGATTTTTCAGTTCTTTTCAATGTACTATACTTTATCATATTAATAGGTCAAATGAAAAAAATCAGAATCATCTTAATAGATGCCAGTAAGACATTTGATAAAATTTAAAGTCCACTCCTGATTTTAAAAAAATAAACAAGAATAAAAACCCTTGACAAAAAAAAGAAATACAAGCAAACAAAATTATACAGAAAACATAATTATACAGAAAAACTAGTAATAAGGAGATGGGCAAAGCTAAACTAGACACAATACTAGGTAAAGTAGAATTCAAACCAAAAAGGATCAAATGGAATAACAGTTCATATTGATTGCAAGAAAATTTTACATTGAGGATATAATAACTGTGAATCTTTATGCATTGAATGTATAATCAAACTTAGAAAATAAAAGTTAAAAGTACAAAGAAAGGCCTGCAATATGGTAGGTACTCTTCAACTCTTCTATTATAAATAAAAAATATCTTTTTAAGTGTGTGAATTAGCATTAAACAGAGGAAGAGAAGTCCCCAGAGGCCAAAAATGTGAAGTAGCAACATAAATTCAGAGTATAAGCAAGCACTAACACTAGCAGCTACCTTAAATTATCTATTGATCCCATTTACCTGCAGCTAAGGATTTTAACAGTCACGTGGTTGATAATAAACAAAATCTTGGGCCTAAAAAAGTGGGGAGTTAAGGTTTTAAAAAGCCAGGGAACTTGAAGGGCCACATGTCAATGAAGGATAAGCTGGGGAAGGAAATGTGTATCAGTTATTGATAATAGACAGGGATACTGTAACAGGCCAAAAACTTTGAGGAATTCTAAAAATATATAGAATTGGTTAGTGGGGTCTCCCAAGAGAATATGGAACAATGAGCAGTCTTCATGCAAGTTAAGCTGTAATTCATACTTGTGTGGTCCTAAAAATATTAAGCCAAGAATTCAATTTAAAGCAGCCCCCCATGGTGGTGCCTCCAGCCAGCTGCCAAACATGTATACACATACACACACACAAACACACACACACACAAACACATACACACACAAACACATACACACACACAAACACATACACACACAAACACATACACACACACAAACACACACATGCATAAACACATACATGCATATATAAGCAAACACACAAACTCAAATACACATGTGTACATTAAACCTTACATACATGACACATATCATATGCACATACATGGTACACTTGCATAAATATACACATACATAGATACCCATACATAAACACACACACACACACACACACACACACACACATACACATATTCTCTCTAAAGGAATGCTTCTCAAACCAAGCCCCAGGAAATCTTCACAGATAAATTTCCCAAAATATATAAGTTCAAAATCAGATAACTCAAAACATGTAAGAAAGGAAGCCCTGAGTGAGAGTCAGCAGAAACAACAAATAGATCATACCTCAAAGACTTAAGAATTATCAGATATAGAATATAAAAGAATGTTTCATTAAATAAATAAAAGAGGGAATTGAAAGCACCAGTAAAAGGCAAATGACTATCAATAGTAACTGGGCAGGGCTTCCCTGGTGGCGCAGTGGTTGAGAATCCGCCTGCCAATGCAGGGGACACGGGTTCGTGCCCCGGTCCGGGAGGATCCCACATGCCACGGAGCAACTAGGCCCGTGAGCCACAACTACTGAGCCTGCGCGTCTGGAGTCTGTGCTCCGCAACAGGAGAGGCTGCGATGGTGAGGGGCCCGCGCACCGCGATGAAGAGTGGCCCCTGCTCGCCACAACTGCAGAAAGCCCTCGCACAGAAACGAAGACCCAACACAGCCAAAAATAAATAAATAATTTAAAAAAAAAAAAAAAAAAAAAAAAAAAAAATAGTAACTGGGCAAATTTTGAAAAAATAGAACTTTTAGAAAAAATATAATAATGATTGCAATTAGAACCTAAATTTTTGTGTTGTTCAGGAGGGGGGATAAATATATGTATTAACTTTAGACTTTTGTGAAATATGCATGTTAAATTTTTAAGGGTAATCACAAAAATGATAGAAATAGAATGTATGACTTCCAACCTATTCAAGGAGAAAAAAAATAGAATTAAAGAATTTTTTAAAGCCTTAGTCATTCAAAAAAAATAACATAAAGGGGGAAAATAGAACAAAATAAGATGGAGAAATAAATCCACATATATCAGTTATTGTGTAAATTATCCTATCTCCAGTTAAATGACAGATTAGCTGATTAGATTTAAAATAAAACAAATTCTAGACTGTTTATAAAAGACATCCCTAAAACATAAGGACACAAAAAGTCTGAAAGAAAAATCATGGAAAATGTATACCAAGCAAACTATAATCAAAAGAAAGCTGACATAGCTATTAGTATCAGGTACAAGAAAAAGAAAGAAAGAAAAAAAACTTTAAGGCAAAAGCAATACTAAAGGCAAAAAAGAATTTCTAACTAATATAAAAGGCTCAATTCATAGGAAGATAAAACCATTCCAAAACTTGTATAAAACTAAAAAGATACATTCAAAATACATAAAACAAAAATGGATAAAACTATAAAGAGAAATAAATCTACCATTACAATGGACATTTTAATATGCCTCTTTAAGAAATTGATATCATGCAGAAAGAGATCAGTAAAGATACAGAGAATTTAATCTAGAGACCATATATAAAATGCTGCACACAATTGCAGAATATACATTCTTTCTAGACACACGTGGGAACAGTTACCAAATTCAATCGTGCCATACAGCTAGTCTCAGCGCATTTCAAAGGATTTGTTTCATGTAAATCATGTTCTCTGACCACAATGAAAAGCTTCATATATTTGGTCATCTAAAAACACCCTTCAGAATAATTCATAACCTCAAAAGAAATCATAATGGGAATTAATAAATTCTTACAACTGAGTGATACCAAAGTGCTACAAAATGAAACTTGTAGAACGTAGATAAAGCAATCCTTCCAAGGGTATTACTCTTAAATATTTACATTAGGAGAGAAGGCTAAACATTGGTAGATTAAGCATTAACTTAAGACACCTAAAACGTTAGAGAACAATTAACCCAAAAAAAATAGGAAGAATAACAATAACAGCAGAAATTAATAAACTAGAAAACAAAGGAAAAACAACGCCAGAAACTTAGGGGTTTTTTTTAAGATTAATAAAATTGACAAACTTCTGATAATGTTAAGAAAAAAGAGAAAAGGCACAAATACATACTATTAAAAGTGAAAAGGGAGGCATATCTGAAGATAAAACAGATTTAAGATAGTATAGAAAAAAAGGGTCAAGAGTTGAAAAAATTTAGAGAAATAATTCTCAATAGAATATAATTTACCAGTACTTACTCAAGAAGAAATATGCAACCAGAATTGTCTTATGACCATTAAATAAATTGAATCATTAAAGTCTTTTCACCAGCCAGAGACAGTTTTGCAAATTTTCTAGCAACCAGGAATATGTATGTGAAAAAAAAAATGTTCAGCATCATTAGTGGCCACTGTGGCAAAGAATTTTTTTAAATGATAATACTCAGTACTAGTGGAAGAATGGACTTGTGCGATATTTCAGAAAGGCTATTTCAAAATATACCAAAAAGCTTCCAAATGTTTGTGACTTTTGACCCAGCAATTCCTTGATAATCCTAGAGAAATAATCACTTGTGCATAAAGATGCATGCCCACAGATATTTGATACAAATTTTTACAATAGCAATAGGAGAAGGTGAAACATACTGAGATAAATCTATATAATGGGACACTACTATGTCATTAAAGTGATGTAATAGTTGTATATTTATTGACATGCATACATGTCCATAATAAAAGGTTAAACAACCACATGTACAGTAAGTTTCCATTTTCACAAGTAAATAATGAAACAATTAAAATAGCTAACATTTATTGAACATTATTATGTTCCAGCTACTCTGCTAAATATTTTATAAGTATTATGAAATTTACTCCCCACAACTACCATACAAGGTATGTACTTAACTACTTTTTATAGGTGAGAAAACTGGAGCTCAGGGAAGGAAGTAACTGACCCTGAGAGTTCATGAGCAATGGTTTTTATGCATAAACATAGGGAAAAGCCCAAAATGAGATATCCCAAAGTGCTCCCAGTTATTATATCTAGGTAGTAAAATTAATAGGGCTATTTCTTCTTTTTGCTCATTTTTTTTTTCGAATTTGCCTACCAGGAAAGAGTATTACATTTTTTTAAAAATTTTTTAAGTATTTTATTTTATTTATTTATTTATTTTTTTAATTAATTAATTTATTTATTTATTTTTGGCTGTGTTGGGTCTTCGTTTCTGTGCGAGGGCTTTCTCTAGTTGCGGCAAGTGGGGGCCACTCCTCATCGCAGTGCGCGGGCCTTTCACTGTCGTGGCCTCTCCTGTTACGGAGCACAGGCTCCAGACGCACAGGCTCAGTAGTTGTGGCTCACGGGCGTAGTTGCTCCGCGGCATGTGGGATCTTCCCAGACCAGGGCTCGAACCCCTGTCCCCTGCATTGGCAGGCGGACTCTCAACCACTGCGCCACCAGGGAAGCCCTTAAGTATTTTATTTTAAAATACATTTTAAAACCCCAAAACAAAGACCTAAATGAAATAAAAGTCCTTGTCCTCTCATACCCTGAATGAGTTTTAGGAAGTTTCTAAAATACACTCTTAGCACCCACTAAAGTCTAGTTTGAAAGATTTGGGTGATCCCTGATTTAAATACATTTTAGTCCTTCTATTTCCTGCCATCTAGACAGTTAATAGGCTCTGGGGAGTTCCACATATGAAAACAGAGCATGTTTATAGTTTATTGTATTAAATTCTTAGTTAAAATGTGGGACTACAATTATCTCTGAAAGCCTTTTAATTATTCAAATGTCATGACAGCACAGCTTAGATACAACAATTGACCTTTACATTTCTCTTGAGTCAGCAGTGTTCTTCAGATTCTAAATATCCTTTTAAAAAATAAATCACAAGCCACTAATGCAGTTTCATCCTTACAGAATTTAAGCAGGGTTGTTAACAGCATATCCATTATTGACTAACATATTGTGTCACATCTCTTCGGACGTTTAAACCATACAAGAAAAGTAGTTTTATAAAAATACAATAACATCACCTAACTCTGATACAACTCTTCACAGTTTACAGAAAAATTTCCCTAAAATTTGGAAATGAAAAAAGTTATGTGAGTTGGCTGACATCACACCCCTAAAGAGTGGTGGCAGCAGGAAAAGAGTCCACATCTTCTGACCACTGGTCCAGAATACTTTTCAATACCCAAAAAAACTCCTTCCAAGTGACTGTGAGTTCCTTGAAGTCAAGAACTGTCTTTTTCAGCTTTATAATCCAAGAACAAAACACAGATCTAGAATCTAGAGTTTAATACATGCTCAATTTATTTGAGCTACCCAACCTATTCTCTGCCTGTTTTCCTACAGATGGACTTTTCAATTAGTCTTTTTAAGGACCAAAATTGCCAAGAAAATATATTCTTGCATCCAGATTCTAAGAAATCATTTCAAGATGAGGCATAGTAATTTGCCACCACTGTGCATCCTCATTAGCAGCTGTGAAGTCAGTTTGCCCACAGCCAACACGGTGCCTTTGTGACGCCAGTGATTTTGCTCATGGGGGCTCTTCAGTGGTCATGGGCTCTCAAAGGGGTCCCCCACAGCATTGCGTTCCCAGCCAGTGATGGATTGAAAGGGCGCGATATCCTGTCCCTGTGGCAGAGGAGCTGGCCTCTCTCTGGTGGCCCATCCTCGTGCACTTGGGTTAGGATGGCAGGAAGCTGGGGTCAGCTGTTAGGGGTTTTGGAACTGTGTCTCAGAGCGTAAATTTGGAGAAATCTCTCTATAGTTAAATATAGATATAAAAACATAACATTACATAGATTAATCACGTAGATATAAAGATGTTTTATCTATGTGATTTATGTAAGGTTTAAAAATAGTTTTCATGAAAATTGTTGAAACTTGTGATGGTTATATGACAGGTCATTGTACTTTTTAATTACCCTTTGTCCATGTTTAATTTTCCAAATAAAACTTTTTTAAAACTCATTTTAAAAAATGAGGCATAGTTCTCTGAACATGAACTATAAGAGGACACAGGCCATTGGACATCTTGCCAATTGTTTCTGGATTAATCTGATGATAGTAGAGTGGAAAAATACAGACTGGAGTCAGGAAGACCTCTGTTCCAATCTCAGTTCTGCACTCTGAGCTATTTTCCCTGGGCAAATTATTTAATCTCCGTGACATCAGCTTCCGCATTTATAAAATGGAAATAATGCACATAAGCCCATTTGAAGAATTAAATGAAATAGGATGTAAGAAAGAATATATCTCAGTAAGCTAGGGAAACCATTCATTCACAACTGGTATTTATTTGTTGAGCACGTATCAGGCATTAGGCTAGCATTTCAATTAATGGGCAGAATTTGATAGGTTTAAGAGTAAAAGAAAACTTCATTATATCTTCTACTGCCCTTTCAAGCCCCATTTGTGAGCTAGCCTCTGACTGAAATCATAGGTTGGTCCTTTGTATTAGTTTCCTATAGCTTTTGTAGCAAAACATCACAACCCGGGTCACTTAAAACAAAAGAAATTTATTGTCTCACAGCTCTGGGAGCTACATGTCTGAAATCAAGGTGTTGGCAGGGCCATTCCCCTCCAGCCCCCTCGGGAGCCTCCAGAGCGGATCCTTCCTTGCCTCTTCCAGTTTCTGGTAACCCCAGGTGTTCCTTGGCTTGTGGCTGCGTAACTCCAACCTCTTCTCCATCTTCACATGGCCGTCTTCCCTCTTTGTCTGTGTCCAAATTCCCTTCTTATAGGGACACCAATAATATTGGATTAAGGGTTCACCATAAGAACCTCATCTGAACTTGATTATATCTGCAAAGACCCATTTTCAAATAAGATCACATTCGTAGACACCAGAGGTGAGGACTTCACCATATCTTTTGGGGGAACACAATTCAATCTATAAGAGTCCCATAGATTTTCCAGTCACTTTATGAAGATAAAAAGTCCTCCAGACACTTTGGTTCTCAAGAACAATGTTGTTTCAATAACTAAGACATCCAGTCCTCTGTAATATTTACATTCCTCCTTCCATATTCACAATTTAGAGCTCCTTGCCTCTCCAAGCTAGGAACGCCTTTAGGCCTGAGGTTCCTGCTGGGAATAGCCAACTGCAGTTCCAATGAGAAGGTCACCAATCCTCAACCTTCTGGGAAGGCCTCTTGGGTGGAATTCAAGATAGCTCAGGTTGACTCACCCCTTGATGGCCCAGACCTGGTCACGAGAAACACACATCCTTGACCATTCACTTCATGGAAATGCTCTCCCCAGCCCCTTCAACATTAGCCCTCTTATAAGGATTATAGGCTGAATGTTGGGAGATAGATACATATTTTTTTTTAATATATAACCGTTTCTTTTGCAAGTCAGGCACCTATTGTTTCATTCTTTTTTCTTTCCTTTTTTTGGAACCACAGTCAAAACTTAGACTGAAAGAGTCTCATTTAACATTCCATTGCAGTTTCCTTCATTCCTGACAGAAAAGCAGCTGAGTGTAGTATCAGTGACCTTGTATTTCTAAAGAGAATGAACTTGGTTTGTTTCAGAAAATTAAGCGACAAGAGACAAGCAGAAGGGCTCTGTTCTGTTCTTTCCTCCAACCAAGATAATATTTGCCAAGCAACAACCTTGATTGATCCTTAACGCGAAGGATAGGTTAGAGCTGCAGAACAGGATGAGGGAAACAAGGTTGCATTAATGAAAAAGGTATAAGAGTAGAAATTAGGGGATGTGGGTCTGGCCCTGGGTTCATTATTAACTAGCTGGTGACCTTGTAGAAGTCACTTATGAAGGGCAAATAAGTTAATACACTTGAAAGCTCTTTAAAAATTATGCATATTCAAGGTGAAAATACTGTTGCTTTTAGTAAGAAGCAATGCAGTTTTGTCACTAAAGCCTCTTATTTCTTCACTTAGAAACCCTGATTCAGTCTTTCTTCTCTGTTCCTGTTGCAGTCAGCCTGGTCTCAGCCCAAGCTACTGCAATAGCCTTCTAATTTCTCTCTCTTCTGCCCCTCCCCACCCCCAGGTCATACCCATAGGGAAGGGTTGGACTAGATGCTCCTAAGGCATCTTCCTTCCTCCGGTGATGCTCAGATCCTACGAGACAATAAAAGGAAAAGAAAACATGGCTGTTCCTTTCCCTACCCCACTCCCATCCTTAGCCTTGGCTATGATTCAAATGAGGCATTTGGCTTAACAGTTTAAGACAGATAAATAAGTAAATAGGTAGGCGGGTGTGTACGTATAAATGCATTAAAGTGAGGGAAAAAATTAAGTGAAGACTGGGATTTTTCAGCTATTTCATAGTTTCAGTAACTCCACAAACACTCCAGAGATGGTTGTATTTACTGTTACAACGTATGACCGTGTGTGTGTGTGTGTGTGTGTGTGTGTGTGCGTGCACGTGCGCTCATTTGCTCTCCATCCATGGTGATTTGGCTTCCACTCCTATTCCATGGACATTGCTCTGGACAGAATCATCACATCTCCATTGCTGTCCATGCTCATAGGTGTACTTCAGCCTAATTTAACCTCTCTGCAACATTCGACACTGTTAAACACTTCCTCAGCTTAAGGGTTCTCTTCTTTTGGATTTTCTGAACACAAACTCTCCCTCCCACCCAAGTAAGTTCTTCCTCCTCTGCTTATTCCTTGTTGCTGACGTTCCCAGAGTGCAACCCTGGGCAGCCTGCTCTCCTCTCCTGACACCTCTCGCTGGAACCCCCTCCTGTGATTCCACTCACCACTCACCACTCACATGCTGATGACTCCAAAATCCACATCTCTGGCTCTGACTGTCCTCCTGACGCCAAACCCACATAGCCCACAGCCTACTCAACATCTGTGTTCCGTCATACCAAGACACCTTAAACTGCACATCAGATCCGAGCTCTTCACCGTAACCCTACTTCACCTTTTCTGTTCCCTAACTCGGGGAATAGAATCCCCCAGGTGAAAAGCCTGATATCTCTCTGTCTCTATCTTTTTCTGTCTCTGTCTGTCTGTCTCTTTCTCCCACACACAACATCCATCTTTCCTCCAACATCTAATCAAAGACCAAGTCCTGTTGATTCTGCTAAATATCTCTCATCTCCGTCCATTTCTCTCCATCTTTACTGCCAACACGCTACTCTGGTCACCATCATCTTATACAGACAACAATAACAGCCTTGTAACTGGTCTCCCTGCCTCCAGAGTGGAGAATGGAAAGCTCCCATTCTCTTCATTTCAGCCAGCCAAATAATCTTTCTAAAACACAGATCTGAATAATGACTTCCCACTTACAGAATGAAGTCTGAACTAATGGTCCTAACTTTATAAGGGCCTTTATGATTTGGACCATTCTTGCCTCTACATCCTCAACTCTGTCTCCCACCTGATGTCTACACTGGCATCATAATACATGATCAGTTCCTAGAAGAGGCCATGTAATCTTCTTCCTAGCTTTCGCACATGCTGTTTCTCCCATCAGAAATGTTCTTTCCTCACCCCATTACCTGGCTAACTTCAGTTCACTCTTAGAGTCTCAATTGGCTTTCACTGCTTCCAGGAAGATCCCTTAAGTCTAGGTTGGGTTCCCCTCCTCTTTGTTCCTAGAGCACCTTTCCCCGCTGTCTCACAGCGCTGTGTTGCGTTTATCTGTGCCCCACCAGACTGCACACAGTGGCAGGATCAGCATCTGTCTTGTTCACCACCATACCCTAGTGACTAGAACACTGCCTGTTACAGAGCAGGCTTGTCAATAATTTTGCTGAATGAGTGAATTAAATGTGAAATGTGTATAATAAATGACTTTGTGAATTACCTCAATGAAAGGAGTTCTAAATGAAAAATAATCCATTTTATAAACGCATTAGAAAAGCAATACTATCTTGTACATCTAAGTATTTCCCTTTAAAAATGTGCCTAACCTTTCAAAATGTGTTCCTAATTACATAATAGCTCCTGAGAGCAGTGCAGGTATTATTATTTGTGAAAGTCCAGAAAGTCTTGGCAGTACAGTCTAATAATTAAGAATAAAGGAATGGGAGCTTCCCTGGTGGTGCAGTGGTTGAGAATCCGCCTGCCAATGCAGGGGACACGGGTTCAATCCCTGGTCTGGGAAGATCCCACATGCCACGGAGCAGCTAAGCCCGTGCGCCACAACTACTGAGCCTGTGCTCTGGAGCCCGTGAGCCACAACTGCTGAGCCTGCGTGCCACAACTACTGAAGCCCGCGCACCTAGAGCCCATGCTCCGCAACAAGAGAGGCCACTGCAGTGAGAGGCCCGTGCACTGCAGCGAAGAGTGGCCCCCACTCGCCGCAACTAGAGAAAGCCCGTGCACAGCAACAAAGACCCAATGCAGCCAAAAATAAATAAAATAAATATATATATAAAAAAAGAAAGGAATGTCACTCTATCCGTAACCTCCCCTATAGGTTCCGTAGAAAAGAGAGCTCCAGCGGCAGATTTTCTCTTGGGCCCATGGAGCCTCTGGCCTGGCATTTTTACTGGGCTTCTCTTCTGTGCTTTGACACTGGGAATAAGGCAGCTGCTGCCAAGAAGCTAGATCCAATGCCTCGTATCCTTGGCATAGAAAGTATTTCTCCAGTTCTATCCAAATTAATCCTCGCAGGCCAATAAATCAGTACACAAGGAGAATGTGTGGTAATTTTGACCATCTGGAATTTTTTTAAGGCACCGGTGCGTGTGACAGAAACTGCTTAGCTCCATAGTAGCTATGAACAGCTGGATATTCGCTCAAGGTGGCATGAACATAGTCCCCTCACCATGTGACACCACCACCCTGATGCAGGGTAGGGGAGCTTCTGGCGGCTCGTAAGAATGTTTGTTTTGCCATTGAGTCAGGCAGTTTGATTTCAGGTCAAAGAAAGCAGCTTCCACCATTTTCCTTCCCATTATCCTCATAAGATAACTAACTGGATCTAGACTCTCTCTTCGCACCTGTTCAACCATTGTGACAATCATGTAGTCAAAAGGAAAAGGGAGAAAAGCAAAATATCAGTACAATGGGATCAATACAGTATGAGTGAATTTTTAATCTGACTTTTCCTGTCAAAATGACGGGCTCAGTTTTTTTTCTTTAAATATCCTGATAGGATGGGAGAGGGGGTGGTTTCCACCATGGAAGGCAGTGTCTACATGGGTATTAAGTATAGCAAGTTAAATTCTTCATCACCAGGAAAAACTGTTACAAAGAAAAGTGCTCCTAAACTAGTCCCTCTGGTGGCCTTGCCATGCAGCCAAGGAAAGGGATGGAGGAAAGAACCGGTTTACGTGTCCAGCCTTCCTAAGGTTGCTTTAGTTGTAGCTCTAAGTGCTGCCCGGGGTGGGCTCCGTGTTCTGAGCCCAGTGTTTTACATTCATCAGAGCTCACAGCAATCCTATGTGGCAAGTGTTACTCCCATTTTAATGTGGGGAAACTGAGACAAAGAGAGATTCAATGATGTACTCAGGGTCACACCACAATAGAACTGGGATTCTGATCACGTCTAACTCCAAAACTCCTGCCCTTAATTGCTGTTCCAAACATAAAGAATGTTTGCATGTTTTACAGACCCCGAACCAACCACAGAACTTAAAATTTGTTGGTCACCAGAAAATTATGCCTTTATCAAAGATTTTCTATTATTTAAGTTATCTTGAAGGCAACAACAGTAAGTCTTTGTCCAATCTGTACACATAATTATATATAGTTTTAAAGGACATTTTAAATGACTAATTAGTATTGAAATGATAAATGCATCAAATAAGTTGTCTTCTCAAAAACATACAAAAATTATTTTAATTCTTCCCTCCACATTCTGGGTTTCATTGCCCTTTCTGGAACAACAACAACAAAATCGTGAAGAAATCTGATTCACACAGCAGATGTGAGGATCAGAGAACCTGCTGGCTAATTGGAGATGAGTCTCCACTGGAAACAATCACATAAAAACAAAGTGTGGCAAATTCCTGTCCCTAATAACTTCTCAGGATACACCAAATTTATCCCACCAAAGAGCTCTGTTTCAGATCCTCTTGCTCTGGGTCTCTGTAGCAGCTTTTTCCGAGCTGTATTCTGGAGAACCCTAACACTACACACACGCACACACACAGAGTTTCAAGGTAATTACATTTAGGGATTACTGCTTATATACCCCTCTTAGAGATTTAAAATGCACATAAGCAGATGAAGATCCCAGGAAGTCATGCAGAAAGACACTTGCTCATTTGCCCAGAAGTTGCCAATTCAGTTACCTCCAGGATCCAGGCAGGTAAAGGTCATGATCCGGCGGTGACTGTGGTGAAGTGGAGATCACATATACCACCAGAGAGTTGCTGCTTCTAGACATGTGGACCTGATATTCACAGATCTTCATGAAATGTCTGAAATCTGGTTGGTGGTGGTTTTTAATTGAAGTATAGTTGATTTACAATGTTGTGTTAGTTTCTGGTGTACAGAAAAGTGATTCAGCTATGTAAATACACATTATTTTCCATTATACGTTATTATAAGATATTGAACATAGTTCCCTGTGCTATACAGTAGGTCCTTGTTGTTTATTTCATATATAGTAGTGTGATCTGTTAATGCCAAACTCCTTATTTATCCCTGCCCCCTTTCCCCTTTGGTAACCATAAGTTACTTTTCCATGCCTGTGAGTCTTTATCTGTTTGGTCAATAAGTTCATTTGTATCATTTTTTTTAGATTCCACACATAAGTGATATCATATGATATTCATCTTTCTCTCTCTGACTTACTTCACTGAGCATGATAATCTCTAGGTTCTTCCATGTTGCTGCAAATGGCAATATTTCATTCTTTTTTATGGCTGAGTAGTATTCCATTTTATGTACACAATCACACACACATACACATACTACATCTTCTTTATTCATCTGTCGATGGACATTTAGGTTGCTTTCATGTCTTGGCTATTCTAAATAGTGCTACTATGAACATTGGGGTGCATGTATCTTTTCTAATTAGAGTTTTTGTCTTTTGTGGATATATGCCCAGGAGTGAGATTGCTTGCTAGATCATATGGTAACTCTATTTTTGTAGTTTTTTAAGGAACCTCCATACTGCTCTCCATAGTGGCTACACCAATTTACATTCCCACCAAAAGTGTAGAAGGGTTCCCTTTTGTCTGCATCCTCTCCAGCATTTATTATTTGTAGACTTTTTGATGATGACCATTCTGACCAGTGTGAGATGATACCTCGTTATAGTTTCGATTTGCATTTCTGTAATGATTAGCAATGCTGAGCATCTTTTCATGTGTCTATTAGCCATGTGGATGTCTTCTTTGGAGAAATGTCTGTTGAGGTCTTCTGCCCATTTTTTGATTGGGTTGTTTTGTTTTTTTATGTTAAGCTGTATGAGCTGTTTGTATATTGTGAAAATATTTTCTTCCTGTCTGTAGGTTGTCTTTTCATTTTGTTTATGGTTTCCTTTGCTGTGCAAAAGCTTATAAGTTTGATTAGGTCCCATTTGTTTATTTCTGGTTTTAGTTCCATTACTCTAGGAGACAGATCCAGAAAAATATTGCTGTGATTCATGTCAAAGAATGTTCTGCCTATGTTTTCCTCTAGGAGTTTTATGGTATCTGGTGTTACATTTAGATCTTAATCCATTATGACTTTATTTTTGTATGATGTTAGCGAATGTCCTAATTTCATTCTTTTACATGTAGTTGTCTAGTTTTCCCAGCACCACATATTGAAGAGACTAGCTTTTCTCCGTTGTATATTTTTGCCTCTTTTGTCACATATTAATTGACCATAAGTGTGTGGGTTTATTTCTGGGCTCTCTATCCTGTTCCATTGATCTATGTGTCAGTTTTTGTGCCAGTACCATACAGTTTTATTTACTGTAGCTTCGTAGTATAGTCTGAAGTCAGGGAGTGTGATTTTTCCACCTCTGTTCTTCTTTCTCAAGATTGCTTTGGCTATTCAGGGTCTTTTGTGTTTCCATACAAATTTTAAAATTATTTGTTCTAGTTCTCTGAAAAATGCCATTGGTAATTTGATAGGTATGGCATTGAATCTGTAGATCTCCTTCAGTAGTATTGTCATTTTAACAATACTGATTCTTCCAATCCAAGAACACAGTATATCTTTCCAAGTGTATGTCGTCTTCAATTTCTTTCATCAACATCTTATAGTTTTCAGAGTACAGGTCCTTTGTCTCCTTAAGTAGGTTTATTCCTAGGTATTTTATTCTTTTTGATGCAATGCTAAATGGGATTGTTTCCTTAATTTCTCTTTCTGATAGTTTGTTGTTAGCGTACAGAAAGGCAACAGATTTCTGTGCATTAATTTTGTACCTACAACTTTACTGAATTCATTGATGAGCTCTAGTAGTTTTCTAGTGGTGTCTTTAGGATTTTCTATGTATAGTATCATGTCACCTGCAAACAGTGACAGATTTGCTTCTTCCTTTCCAGTTTGGATTCCTTTTATTTCTTTTTCTTCTCTGATTGTTGTGACTAGGACTTACAAAACTTCATTGAATGAAAGTGGTGACAGTGGGCATCCTCGTCTTCTTCCTGGTCTTAGAGGAAATGCTTTCAGCTTTTCACCATTGAGTGTGATGTTAGCTGTGGGTTTGCCATATGTGGTCTCTATTTTGTTGAAGTATGTTCCCTCTATGCCTACTTTCTGGAGAGTTTTTATCATGAATGGATGTTGAATTTTATCAAAAGCTTTTTCTGCATCTATTGAGATGATAATATGGCTTTTATTCTTCAGTTTGTTAGTATATATCACATTGATCAATTTGCAGATATTGAAAAGTCCTCACACCCTTGGGATAAATCCCACTTGATCATGGTATATGATGCTTTTAATGTACTGTTGGAGTCAGTTTGCTTGTATTTTGTTAAGGATTTTTGCATCTATGTTCTTCAGTGATATTGGTCTGTAATTTCCTTTTTATGTGATATTTTTGTCTGGTTTTGATATCAGGGTGATGGTGGCCTCATAGAATGAGTTTAGAAGTATTCCTTTTTCTGCAATTTTTTGGAATGGTTTTAGAAAGATAGGTGTTAACTTGTATCTAAATGTTTGGTAGAATTTACCTGTGAAGCCATCTGGTCCTGGACTTTTGTTTGTTGGGAGTTTTTAAATTACTGATTCAATTTCAGTACTTGTAATTGGTCTGTTCATATTTTCTATTTCTTCCTGGTTCAGTCTTGGGAGATTGTACCTTTCTAAAAATTTATTCGTTTCTTCTAGGTTATCCATTTTATTGGCCTATAGTTGCTCATATTAGTCTCTTATGATGCTTTGTATTTCTGTAGTATCAGTTGTAACTTCTCCTTTTTCATTTCTGATTTTATTGATTTGAGCTCTGGTTTTTTTTCTTGATGAATCTGGCTAAAGGTTTATCAATTTTGTTTATCTTTTCAAAGAACTAGCTTTTAGTTTCATTGATCTTTTCTATTGTTAGTCTCTATTTCATCTATTTCTGCTCTGATCTTTATGATTTCTTTCCTTCTACTAACTTTGGGTTTTATTTGTTCTTTCTCTAGTTCCTTTAGGTGTAAGGTTAGATTGTTTATTTGAAATTTTGCTTGTTTCCTGAGGTAAGCTTATATTGCTATAAACTTCCCTCTTAAAACTGCTTCTGCTGCGTCCCATGGGTATTGGATCATCCTGTTTTTGTTTTCACTTGTCTCTAGTATTTTTTGATTTCCTCTTTGATTTCTTCAGTGATACATTGGTTGTTTAGTAGCATATTGTTTAGCCTCCACGTGTTTGTGTTTTTGCAGTTTTTTCTTGTAGTTGATTTCTAGTCTCATAGTGTTGTGGTCATAAAAGATGCTTGATATGATTTCAGTTTTCTAAAATTTACTGAGGCTTGTTTTGTGGCCTAACATGTGATCTATCCTGGAGAATGTTCCATGTGCACTTGAAAACAATGTGTATTTTGCTATTTTCAAATGGAATGCTATATATATATATATATATATATATATATATATATATATATATATATATATATATATATATATACACACCAATTAAGTCCAGTTGGTCTAATGTGTCATTTAAGGCCTGTGTTTCCCTATTGATTTTCTGTCTGGATGATCTGTCCATTGATGTAAGTGGGGTGTTAAACTCTCCCAATATTATTGTGTTACTGTTGATTTCTCCTTTTATGTCTGTTAACATTTGCCTTACATATTGAGGTGCTCCTATGTTGGGTGCATATATATTTACAATTGTTATATCTTCTTCTTAGATTGATCCCTTTATCATTATATAATGTCCCTCTTTGTCTCTTGTAACAGTCTTTATTTCAAAGTGTATTTTGTCTAGTATAAGTATTGCTACTCTGGCTTTCTTTTGATTTCCATTTGTGTGGAATACCTTTTTCCATGCCCTCACTTTCAGTCTGTATATGTCTCCAGATCTCATATGAGCCTCCTATAAGCAGCATATATACAGGTCTTGTTTTTGTATCTATTCAGCCACTCTGACTTTTGATTGGCGCATTAGCCAGTTTACTTTTAAGGTAATTATCAACATGTATGTTCTTACTGCCATTTTTTTAATTGTTTTGGATTGGTTTCCATAGGTCTTTTTTCCCCCCTTTTCTTCTTTTGTTCTCTTTGATATGAAGACTATCAGTTATGTTTGGATTCCTTTTTCTTTTCTGTGTGTATATATATTATATTATAGATTTTTGGTTTGCAGTTACCATGAGGTTTTCATATAGCAGTCTGTATATATACATGATTATGTTAAGTTGCTGATCTCTCAATTTCAAATGCATTTTTTAAACCCTGCATACTGTTTTTGATATCATATTTTGCATCTAATTGTTTCATGTATCCCTTAACTGCTTATTGTGGATACAGATGATTTTACGACTTTTGTCTTTTAACCTCCCTACTAGCTTTGTGTGAGGGTGATTTTCCTACCTTTACTTATTTTACCAGTGAATTTTTCATTTCATAATTTTCTTGTTTCTAGTTGTGGTCTCTTTCTCGCTTAGAGAAATTCCTTTAACATTTGTTGTAAAGCTGGTTTGGTGGTGATGAATTCTTTTAGCTTTTGCTTGTCTATAGAGCTTTTGATTTCTCCATCAGATCTGAATGAGAGTCTTGCTGGGTAGAGTATTCTTGGTTGTAGGTTTTTCCCTTTCATCGCTTTAAATATATCATGCCACTCCCTTCTGGCCTGCAGAGTTTCTGCTGAAAAATCAGCTGATAGCCTTATGGGACTTCCCTTGTATGTTATTTGTTGCTTTTCCCTTGCTGCTTTTAATATTCTCTCTTTATCTTTAATTTTTTTAATTTTGATTACAGTGTGTCTTGCTGTGTCCCTCTTTGAGTTAATCTTGTATGGGATTCTCTGAGCTTCCTGGACTTGGATGACTGTTTCCTTTCCCAAGTTAGGGAAGTTTTCAGCTATTATATCTTCAAATATTTTCTCAGGCCCTTTTTCTCTCTCCTCTCCTTCTGGGACCCCTATAACGTGAATATTAGTGTGCTTGATGTTGTACTAGAGGTCTCTTAAACTGTCCTCATTTCTTCTCATTCTTTTTTCTCAGCAGCAGTGATTTCCACTACTCTGTCTTCCAGCTCACTGATCCGTTCTTCTGTATCATTTAGTATACTATTGATTCCTTCTAGTGTATTTTTCATTTCAGTTATTGTGTTCTTCATCTCTGTTTGCTTATTCTTTATATTTTCTAACTCTTTCTTAAAAACTTCTAGCTTCTCAGTCTGTGCAGCCATTCTCCTCCCGAATTCTTTATCTTTACAGTCATTACTCTGAACTCTTTCTCAGGTAGATTGCCTATCTCCATTTCACTTAGTTCTCCTTCTGGGGTTTTATCTTGTTCCTTTGTCTGGAACGTATTGCTCTACCACCTCATTTTGTCTAAGTTGCTATTTGTACTTTTATGTATGTGGTAGGTTAGTTACATTTCTCGACCTTGGAGAAGTGGCCTTCTGTGGGAGATGTTCTATGCATCCCAGCAGTGCACTCCCCTCTCGTCACCCAAGCTCTATGCTCTAGGCTGGTCTAGAGGCTTGTGCAGGCTTCTTGGTGGGAAGGGCCAGTGCCTGACCACTGGTGGGTGCAGCTAGGTTTTGGCCCTCTGGTGGGCAAGGCTATGTCTGGGGGTGGCTATGGGCTCAGGAAGTCTTTAGGCAGCCTGTCTGCTGACGGGTGGGGCTGTGTTCCCATCCAGTTAGTTGTTTGTCCTGAGGCACCCCAGCACTGGTGCCTGTAGGCTATTGGGCGGGGCCAGGTCTTGGTGCTAAGGAGCCAAGATGGCAGTTGCCAGCAGCAGTGTTCATGCATTTGAATGTTCCCCAATATGCCACTAGTGTTTATGTCCCCATGGTGAGCCACAGTCACCCCCCACCTCTCTCCAGGAGACCCTCCAAGACCAGCAGGTAGGTCTGGCCCAGGCTCCTATCAAATTACTGAGCTTGCCCTGGATCCTGGTGCACATGACATTTTGTGTGTGCCCTTCAAAAGTAAAGTCTCTATTTCCTCCAGTCCTAAGGGGCTCCTGCAATTAAGCCCCACTGGCCTTCAAAGCCTAATGCTCTGGGGGCTTGTCTTCCTGGTACTGGACCCTCAGGCTGGGGAGCCTGACATGGGCCTCAAACGTTCACTCCTGTGGAAGAATCTCTGCAACATAATTTTTCTCCAGTTTGTGGGTTGCCCACCCAGGAGGTATGGGATTTGACTACATCGAGTGTCCCCCCCTCCTACTTGTCTTGTTGTGGTTCCTTCTTTATGTCTTTAGTTGTAGA
Source organism: Balaenoptera acutorostrata (assembly GCF_949987535.1). Taxonomy (NCBI): domain Eukaryota; kingdom Metazoa; phylum Chordata; class Mammalia; order Artiodactyla; family Balaenopteridae; genus Balaenoptera; species Balaenoptera acutorostrata. The sequence continues at coordinate 63,630,247 of NC_080067.1, read as the reverse complement.
AGATCTTTTCTAGTAAGTTCCAGTTTTTTTCATCAATGGTTGTTCTGCAGATAGTTGTGATTTTGGTGTGCTTGTGAGAGGAGGTGAGCTCAGGGTCTTTCTACTCTGCCATCTTGGCCACTCTCCTGTAATCCAAGTTTTGATGTGAAATTTCACATCTAGGATGAGGGGGAGAAAACATGACTCTTGGCTAGACCTGGCCTATAGGCCACCAATTTGCAGCCTCTGGTTTAACCTAAAGTTTCTCAAGCTCATTTGACCACAGAGCTCTTTGTCCCTAAAACACTTTTTGAGGAAATGCTACCACACATCGTTAGCCTGCCCAACCCTTCGAGGAAGCCCCATCATAAAGTCCCTTCCTACACCTAGTCCTCCTTCCCTGCTGCAGTCCTCTGACCTAAAGTATGCTCCAGTTACTCTGGATGTGTGGTAAATTACTCCAGCACTTGTGACTTAAAACAACAATATTTATTTTGCTCAAAAATCTGCAATTTGGGTAGGGCTCAGAGAGGATGGCTCATCTTGGTTTCACTATGTGGCTTGAAGGCTGGTAGCAATGGCGAGGGGTTGGAATCATCCAAAGGCACTCCCAGTCACATATCAGAAGGCTTATGCTGGTAGTCACCTGAAACCTTAGTGTGGTAGATGGCTAAAACACCTACAGGTGGCCTTTCTTTGAGGCCTGGGCTTCCTTCCAACATGGCAGCTAGATTCCAAGGGTGAGTGGCTAGAGAGTAAAAGAGAGGCAGGCAGAAACTGTGTCACCTTTTAGGATGTAGCCTTAAAAGTCACACCAGTTCACTTCCATTGCATTCTGTTTGTCAGGGCAAGTGTTCAAAGACAGGGCCACAGACTCCACCACTTAATGGAGTGTGGCAAAGTTCTGAAGAGGCTGGGGGACCAGAAACACCACTGTAGCCACTTTTGGAAGATTCAATCTGCCCTAAAAGGAAAGAATAAATATCTTGAATTCCAGATCTTTTATTTACCAATAATAGGGTGATTTTGAGCAAGTAAGTTTATTTCTTTTTGCAATATTTGTTCACCTTCTCTTGAATTGCAGTTACCTCTATTTTTATTTTATCATTGGACGGTGAGCTTCTTGAGAGTAGCATCCACATCTAGGTGTTTTGTTTTGTTTAATATTGCTATGATGCAAGCACAAACATATAGTTTGGGTTTAGCAAATATTTCTAATGCCTTATTTTATAAAGCTGGTAGGGAGTTTCCCAGTGACTTTCCCCACTTGGAGACATGGCTAAAGGGGAAGAAACCCCTTTGGAACGGAGTCACATTGCTTGCCGTTCACTGTTATTCTGTGCCTGTCTCAGCCTAACCAGTGTTGTGGTTGGGCTGGCCCTTGCGTTTCTTACTATGATTGCAAGATGCCCTCAGCAATAACTATCAGGAAACTTTTAAAGAAAAATAAACGTTTCTTACTTACAGGTCCTAGAAATTACAGGTACACCTGGGACCACACAGCAAAGTCACAGGTAGAGAGAAAGAACACAAGCATGGGTCTAGGGTTCTCCTTTTATTGGGTTTGAGAGTGGGGGCCTAGGGTTTCAAGGGCCCACTCTTTATTGGTGAATTTAAAGCATAGGAGTGGGAATTTAAAGCTCCGGAAGAGAAAAAAAACAATCCTCCCAAATGGTCAGTTGTCAAAGAACTCTAAAACAAAGGAGCCTGGGACGTAAGAGAGGGGGGTGGGGGGGGCACAGCTTGGCCCTTTATCTAGTCTTGTAGCTAGCAATGTGTTTATTCGAGATAGCCAACTTTGAAGAGGATGCCATCTTTGGAGCAGGTGCCTCTTTGAAGTGGATACCTCGGCAATCAAACCTGAAGTCAGGCGCTTGCTTTACAGGAAGAAAAGCTAACAGTCAGGGCTCACACTATAACTATCCACCTGCCCCTTCCCTCCTCACATGACTGGTTGCATGGAACATGAGACAAGGCTCAAACCCAAGGGCCCTCTGCATCTCCCCAAGCCTGTGGTAAAGCAGCCCTGTAGTCTCCTGCCCTTAGCAGCCCAGAGAGCAGCCAGGAGACCTACAGGAAATAAGTAGCCTCTGAGAAACTGGCCTCACAAAACCTTACTCCCAAAGCAGCAGCAAACACCAGGCTTAGTCTCCAAACCTCATTTCAGGGCACCTTAAGGGCAGTTCTTTGTTATGAATGCAAATACCACTGGAGCTACAAACAGAGATAGGATCGTGTAAAATTCTGGTTCTGCAAAGGCGTTCATTTGCTAATGAATACCCTAAAAACCCTTTCAAAAATGACCCCTGGCCATAGGGACAACAGGCTTTGTTCATTGTTCTTTAATACTCCATTCCTCCTTGCCACTTGCCAGGTGAAGAAGAATAGAAAGCAAAGAACAGGAAACTCCCTTAGATTCTCTGTTAGAAATGGCTCTTGGTTAGTCTGCTCAAGCTTTGTATTGCATTATCTCCAGCCTCCTGTGCCCGTTCCTCTCCTTCCCATCATTTCAACTTTTCCTCCCCACATTTCTGCAGCTAACAAGCTGGCATGTTGTTTGGTGAGAGCCTCAGGCTGTTTGTCCAGGTGCCTGCCAACATTGGCAGTGATGGCCAACTCCATTATAGAGGGAAGTGTATCTAACCCAGAGGCAACTGGAAAATCTCTGTTGAGTGCTAGTACCAATATTTTTGTTTTTCAACACTTCTGAACCACACCGTTTACAGTTTGTGGGACTGCATCCTCTCTCAATCCTAGGAAATATTCTTTTTCATTGACAAATATAAAATAACATTAATTGCCAATTCCTTAGCTCTTATATGTTACAAATTCTAAGCACTTTACATACATTGCCTCACCTAATCCACACAACTGCTCTAAGAGACTTTTTACATTTTACAGACCAGGAAACTGAGTTAGAGAAGTGAAATAAATTGCCAAAAGTCACGACAAGGAGCACAGCCAGGACTGCAGCCTGTTCTACCTGATGCCAAAGCCTGTCTGTTTCCTCCCCTATACTGTTTAGCTTGAGAAAGGTACATGCACGACAGATCCATTTCTTATCTCGTAGAGATTTTATTAATTTTGAACCTTCCTGTTTGATTCAATAAATCAACTCATTAATAACACTGCAAACAAAGACACTCAGGCTTGTAAGAGATCATAGAATTCATTAGGTCAAACTGACCTGTGAATCGTCTGTAGAGCACTCCTCACACTGGGCATTGTGTCTCTGAAGATTTCTAATTCTGGGGAGCCCATCCTTCTGAGGAAGAAGAAGCCCATTCCATTTTCAGCCAGCTTCATGTTGTGTTTGATAAAAATCTGTCCCAGGCTTCCCTGGTGGCGCAGTGGTTAAGAATCCGCCTGCCAATGCAGGGGACGTGGCTTCAAGCCCTGGTCCGGGAAGATCCCACATGCCACGGAGCAACTAAGCCCGTGCACCACAACTACTGAGCCTGCGCTCTAGATCCCACGAACCACAACTACTGAGCCCACGTGCCACAACTACTGAAGCCCGTGCACCTAGAGCCCTGCTCCACAGCAAGAGAAGCCACCACAATGAGAAGCCTGCGCACCACAATGAAGAGTAGCCCCCGCTCACTGCAACTAGAGAAAGCCTGCACACAGCAATGAAGACCCAACGCAGCCAAAAATAAATAAATAAAATAATAAATATTTATTTAAAAAAATCTGTCCCCCAGAACTGCCATTTATTTATCCTAATTCTGCTGTCTGCAAAAACAAGGCTAAACTGCTTGCTCTGTGCTCAGCACCCCTCTGAGCCTTGCTTTACCAGGTGAATTGCTTCATAAACAGGCTTACTCCTGCCCATCCACTCCTGCCTGTCTGTCAATGACCCTCCCTACGTGGGACACCCAGGGCTGCACCCAGAACTCAAACTAATTCTGACCAATCAAAATTCTATCCTATCCCTTGGACCTAGAGATTATCATACTAAGTGAAGTAAGCCAGACAAAGACAAATATCATATGATATCACTTATATGCAGAATCTTTAAAAAAATGATACAAATGAAGTTGTATACAAAACAGAAACAGACCCACAGAGATAGAATATAAACTTATGGTTACCAAAGGGGAAAGAGGGAGGGAGGGATAAATTAGGAATTTGGGATTAACATATACACACTACTATATATAAAATAGATAACCAACAAAGACCTACTATATAGCACAGGGAACTATACTCAATATTTTGTAATAACCTATAAGGGAAAAGAATCTGAAAAAAAAATAGCTATATATGTATGTCTAACTGAATCACTTTGCTGTACACCAGAAACTAACACAACATTGTAAATCAACTGTACTTCAATTTTTTTTTAACTTATTAAGTTTGAAAACAAATTCCATCCTTGATCAGGGTGCTGCACATCTTTGATTGCAGCCTCAGGTCGAATATGTTCTTTGGGCAGCCACATGGAATCCTCAACTAACACTGAGCTGTCAGTCAACAAGTGATGTGAGTGGGGACATTTCAGCCACTCTTCACCAGCCTGGGCTACTAGATCCAGGGCAATGAGGTCCCTAACTCATCTGCACATAATTTCACTTCAATGAAAATTGTTTATTGTGGCAAGTACTTTATCCAAACTTGCATAGTGGTTTTCATTCCTCACCTTGCAAGGGATACTTTCTTTTCTTTTGCATATGCAGAATGGGTTGGTTGGTTGGTGCGTTTTTTCTTTTTCTTTTTTTTTTTTTTTTAATTATTAGCACCTTTAATTATTATTTATTTATTTATTTATTTATTTATTTTTGGCTGTGTTGGGTCTTCGTTTCTGTGCGAGGGCTTTCTCTAGTTGCGGTGAGTGGGGGCCACTCCTCATCGCAGTGTGCGGGCCTCTCACTGTCGTGGCCTCTCTTGTTGCGGAGCATAGGCTCCAGACGCGCAAGCTCAGTAGTTGTGGCTCACGGGCGTAGTTGCTCCGCGGCATGTGGGATCTTCCCAGACCAGGGCTCAAACCCGTGTCCCCTGCATTGGCAGGCAGATTCTCAACCACTGCGCCACCAGGGAAGCCCTTTTCTTTTTTTTTTAAGTTTTGATCCAGTGACAGTTAATCAGTGGATATCTAAAGAGGCAAAAGGAAAGTCAGACTCTGCACAAGCAGAATTGACATGTAATCTCACATAGACCAGTTCCTTCACAACACAACCCCAGGATGTTTCTAAGCAACTTATGTTTGACCCATAAAATTGAAAGGAACTCTATTTAAACTCAAGATAACCAAAATAGACTGGTGAATGGGAGCTGATAATATGCTGCTATCCCTTAAAATTCCCTGGTTCTAAATTAAATTGCTTATTTTCTTATTCTTTATATTTTAATTAGTATTTAATTTTGTCATGGTTCTTATAGAAATTTTTATATACTAGTTTTACCATCAAAAAGTGAAAGGAAAATGTCAAACATACTTGTAGAGAAATGTTTTAAAGTATATAATTTTTGGAGGTCAGTGAACAGGCTAGAAGCCCCCTTCCAAAAAAAAAAGGGATCCTGGACTATGATGTCCCTTCCCCCTTATTCTGATCTTCTGAGTTAATCTGCACAGACAAAGAAGCCTGAGCTATTATCGAATGAGCTCAGTCTTCTCACTTTACAAATGATAAAAAGCAACGTACTGATGGGTTTAAGTGACTTGCTCAAGTTCACAGGGATAATGGCAGCTGCTAGCACATACCTCTTTTCTTCCAAACCACTGATCCAGAATATCGGTATTGGAATTCAGAGAGGTAACAGATTGCTGTAGTGTAGGGTCTTTGGAGAAAACATCATGGAGAAATTGAAACTGAAAAGATATAAGCTTATTTTAAGCAAATCTTACTTTTTCACTGAAATAATACATGCTAGCAATAGAAGATTTGGGAAATGCTGAAAGGTACAAGGGAAGGTGATGGGGCAAATTCTTCATAATCCCAACCCATGAACTCAGTACTGTGGGTGCATTTCTCTATAGTCTTTTTTTCCTCACACATTACTTGTTTTCTATCATTGTGATCATACTACATATCAAGGAACATTATAAATCAAGGTCTATTCCATGTTGTAATAAACTCTTCATAAATACCATTTGAATTACCACATAACAGTCCATTTTTGCAACAATCTTCTTAACCTTGCTCTTATTTTTGAATAATTAGGCAGAAAGGAAAAATTTAACTGAAGAGGGGAAAGGTATCTAGAAGAGGGTATGTACTGATATATACAGAAAATTAAAACACCAAAATACTCATAGATGTGTATTTGAGCTTTGAGGTTATGGGTGATTTTTGTTTCATTCCTTATATTTTTCTCAATGGTGCAAAAGCACTAGTAAGCACACCTACTTTTATTGAGCATTTACCATGTGCTTTATGCCACAGACACACTTTCTCTTTTAGTCCTAATAATGACTAACCAAGACCACTAGTCTATCTTCATTTCAAGGATAAGGAATATGAGACCTGGAGATATTAAGGGACTTGCAGAAGGCCAATGATGGAGCCAGAATTTGTTCCCAGGATCATATGAGGAGAAAGTGTCTGTTCTTAACCACCATACTGCACAGCCCAAGTTTTTCATGAATATCTACCATTGTTATAATCAGAAAGCTATTTTAAAAATGAAAATGGATTGCAAACAATAGCTCGTTTCTGGTGTACGCAGATGATTTATTACCTAGAGAGTGTAAAAAACAATCCACCAGCATCCCAGAACAGCTAAGAAAATCATCAGTATGTAAAATCTCCTCGGTCATGTCTAAAATGTTTAAAATTCAAATATGTTTCAGGTTTCTCTGAAATTGATTAGGAATAGAAAAGAAGCAGTGTTAATTGCACTTATGTGAATGAAGTCTGGATTCTGAGACCAGATGAAAATTGATTGTGCTAAAAGTAGTCTTCTGTAATTAAATGAAACTGTGCAGGTGCACTTTAATTAGTCAGCAGAACTTATTCTAAGTGGTAACAGTCAGTCCTGGTGTATCTCATGAAATTAGGGCCTGACAGCTCCACCTCAACTGAGGTTCTCTTTCCACAGCAGTCTTATTTGTTCTTCTACTGCTCTAATTTGAAACTGCAGGAAAGGTGACTTTTGTAATGGAGATGTACACATTACAAAATCTTCCTCTTTCTTTCATTCAAAAGACTTGTAATCGCTTTAGATTCCAAGGAATCTCACTAAGGGAACTTAACTACCTTAGAAAGTACTTGAAGTCGTTGGTATTTCACATCACCCATCACGGGGCTTCAGAAAGTCAGTAAACATTATAAAATTCACTTGATAGATTTCTCTTTGTTTCTATGCAGACAAGCTCAACCTGCATCTTTAAAAAGCTATTCAAGAAAGCATCTCCTCAGTATCTAAGTGTGCAGGTTTCCTGGTATTTTAAAAAGGAAAGATAATTTTTCTTTTTATTATTTTTTAACCTTTCTTAAATTATAAAAAAAAATACTTATAGAAAATTCAGGAAGTACAGAAGAGCAAAAAAAGTGAGAAAAACATCACCCGTCATCCCTTCATTCAAAGACAGATTACTCCTAACATGGTAGGATATTTCCTTCTAGTGTTTTATCTAGCTGTTGTGTATCTGAGATCATTCTGTTGGCACAATTTGGTGTTCTACTAGAAAGACTCTTTGAAAAAGAAATTTTGAATTTTATTCCTAACCTTAACCTGGATAAGTGGTGTCCATTCCATGGGCTTCTAGCATATCAGACACAGATTATCAAGATGCCTGCTGTCCTGGGCCTTTGTTGAGGGAAGGCCTCTACTGAAGGCACAGGACCCGTATCTGGGGTAGGAATGAGTATTCTGGACATAATAAAGAAGGAGAACAAAAAGTACTATTTATTACTTGGTAGCCTGGGATTAATCACATTGGGCTGGCCCTTTTCCCCTGCATGTGCATATTCAGAAGAAATAAGCTTATAATGATCATTCAGAGCAACTTTGAAGAACAGGTTGCACCACAGAACAACCACCACCCAGGCATGAGGGTGGAGTAGAGGGTGAGACTGGGAGGATTAAAAGGTAAAGAACAACCTTTGATTGGATGTCAACAAGTCACAGAATTTAGAATCACAGAAATTGAGATTTGCAGAGAAATTGGATCTCAGTCCCAGACTCAGGTGTTCAAGGAATACCCATTTCTTTTGTTTCCTTTAAGGAAAATAAAGTGGTTTCCAAGCATCCCTTTTACCAAACCGGCAGGGAACTTAGTCTCAGGCACCTAATATGGAAGGCTCATGTGGTGCCAGAAGACAAGGACAGAGCCTCCATCCTCTTGCCTGTCATGCTGACTGCTGACAGCCAACCAAGCCCCAAGTGCTTCCTCGAAATCCAGTTTCTCTCTATTTCTCTGCCACACGAGGATCAGAGTTCCTAGCACACCCTCTGTCATCCTCTCGGAGGTCGGGCCAAGTTGCCAGGGAAATACCTAAAACCTAAGCATCATCTCCCGCTCCTCTCAGAACCCACCACCCTCCTTCTCTTTTCCTGCCCCTGCAAATTCCCCCTCCTTTCTTAAGTTCTTTATGATACTTGCCTCTTTTTCCTCCCCCGCCCCCAGGACACCTCAGATACTCTCTTCAGGCTTAGTAAAGTAGAAGCCAAGCAGGGACAGATCTTGAAGAAAAATTCTGCCCCAGTCCAGGAACACACACCTCCCCTGAAGTAAAGGAGAGCTAATGGCCTGGTTTCCCTTTTGGAAGACTTGAAAGTCATAAAGAGGGAAACACAAAGCAGTATTTTTCAAAAAATCATCCTGCCATAGAAAAGACCTTGAAGGGCTTCACTGGTGGCGCAGTGGTTGGGAATCCACCTGCCAATGCAGGAGACTTGGGTTCGAGCCCTGGTCTGGGAAGATCCCACATGCCGCGGAGCAACTAAGCCCACGAGCCACAACTACTGAGCCCACGTGCCACAACTACTGAAGCCCGTGTGCCTAGAGCCCGTGATCCACAACAAGAGAAGCCACCACAATGAGAAGCCTGCGCACCACAACAAAGAGTAGCCCCTGCTCGCTGCAACTAGAGAAAGTCGGCTCGCAGCAGCCAAGACCCAACGCAGCCAAAAATAAATACATACGTACATACATACACACCTTGAAGAGGACTCAGTCGAGTTCACACCCAAAGCTGGTCTCCTTCATTCTTTAGCACCAGGAAGCCACGTTTGCCATAAGGTGATGAGCATGAGCTTAGAATGCAGACTGTGGTTCAGATCCTGTGCAATCCCAGCTTTATTAACATAACCCTCTAGACTCAGTTTTCTCCTAGCACAGTGCTTGGCACATAGTAGGATCAGCCAGTGTTGCTTTCCCTTGTCCATGGCCAGCTGCCTCCCCAAGTCACTGCCCAGCCAGTCCCAAAGCAGTTGCTCTAATTCCTCATAGCCTAGGAGCAACTCTAGGAGAGACTGCCCTTCCTAAAATGTGTGCCTGGTACCCACACTTCAAACTGTTCAAGGAACGGATTTATAGCTGAATTTGGTTTATGTGATCCTGGTTCCTCAGATGGTAACTGTTTTCCTCCTGGAGAAAGTCAGAACTAATCTAGTTTGACACTTTGAGCACAGAGTGCCCTCCAGAAGCTCTTCAACCGTGAGTATCATTGGATGTGGCCAGTTTGAACACTTTATTCCTCCTCAGAACTCATTTTTATCTATGAGGAAAACTGTCTCTCTGGAAATAAACCAAATTATATAGCATGTTCTTAAATATATCTCTCTTCATTTTTCCTGTCTCCTAGTCAGATACAGAGTTTTGGGATAAGATGCAAGCAGAATGGGAAGAAATGGCCCGGAGGAACTGGATATCGGAGAACCAAGAAGCCCAGAACCAGGTTACAATCTCAGCTAGCGAGAAGGTGATCATTTCTCTTCTTACATATGCTGACCAGTTTTCTCAACCTCTGTGGATCATATTTTTATAAATTAGTTGATAACTTTTGTGAAAAATATCCAAGAATTAAACAGACAATTTCATGTCAATCTGACCTATAAGAAATTCTGGCACATGAAAACAGCATAATCTTCCAATGCGTGAAGGCAGCAAAGCTGGAATGGAATACCCTTATTTTTTATCAATGTTAAGACAGTTTGGCAGCCAACCAGAGCTTGGCCAGTTACTGAACTAACATTGAGGGCGGGTTAGAACAAGAACTGGGCTAATCCCACAATGCCTGAGCCACGTCAATAAGCTGACAGAAGTGTATCAGTGGGCAGGGGGGTGAAAAGGGGGGGCTTAGGGCTGTATTTCACAGGTGGTCTTTATGCAGCTAGCAAAGAACTCAGTGGAAAAGATACACTTCACACAACCAGGTCAGGTCCCAAGGGGATTCCTCAGAGATATTCCCCTGAGAAGAGCCCCAGCAAATATGTGAGTACAGTCAACAGCCAGTCAAATTACCCATGAAGTCCCAGTTGCTCTAGGATTTACGCTTTTAAAAGCACTTGGAAAAAAGAAAACACTTGAGAAATAAGTTTAAATGACTTGAAAGAAAGAGATGGAAAGATTGAATTTTCTTTCACAGGGAAAACATAAATATATAAATGTTTATGTTATGGTTTTTTGTGGTAGAGGAATTCTCAGTCATACTCAGTTCTGGATAACTTCCATGATATTTAGTTCAACCCAACAAATTTTACTGTTTGCTCTGGATACTGGAGACTATGATGAATAATCTCTGATCTTGTGGGATTAGCAATCTATGTAGTCATTGAAATGTCTTTCTCCTTCCAGTATTCTCTGTCCCACAGTAGCTGAGGCAAAAATCTCATAAAATCAGATCAACCATCTCATTAAAACTAATTAAGTTAATTTTCCACAAAGAAATCGAGAGTGAGAAGAGAGAACATTGATGTAGAACATCAGTCTCTGGGCTGTAATCCATGGACCAGAGCTCCCCACTCCCAGGGCCCCATATCCCTAACACCACTACATAAGCTGGTCATACCCTGTGGATTTTGACAAAGAGTTTTGTCTTTCTAAGCACCTGTGGAGAATGAAGGTCTCCATGTGATGTATTTAAAAACCTTAGTAGCATCATCAACAGACTAGCTTATTTGTATCTATCAAATTGGAAGGATTTTATGACAATCTCTGCTACTAAGATTGCAACAAATAATATCTCTGATACTTCTGATGAGAGTCTAAGTCAGGACATACTTTCTCAAAAACAATTCAGCTACATATATCAAGGGTCTCAAAATAGTTCATAACCTTTAGCATACTAAATCCTTCTAGAAGTCTATCCTAAGGTAATAATCACATGCAGACAAAGATTTGAGCATGAGGCTTTCACTGTAGCTTTATTTATGATAACAACAACAACAAATTGGCGGTAACCTGAATGTCCATCAAAAGAGGATTGATTAATTTTTAGCATAAGATAAATAACTTTAATAACTAAAATTAAGTGGGGCTTAAGCTACAAACCTGCATATATATTATGAACTTAGTTAACTTATATACTCAGAAAAATACTAGAAGATTATTTGTACATTCTGTATTGTTTAAATTTTTTCAATAAAAGATGGCAACTTTAAAGCATACGTTCTCAGTGGAGAGATACAGCCCCCCAGTGGGACAAAACCTGGTTTGAGGAGTAGAAGGTGAAAAAAATCTTAGATATTACAATGGTTTGTAGCCCTCCAAAGGGCCACTGTATATAAACAGATGTACAGTATGTGGTATTAACATTTCAAGGAAGTGAGTGGCAGCACTTAGCAAAAATATGTCCCAAAAGTCAGTATTTTAAAAATCTGGTGGGGAAATGGCTAAAACAAAAAGAATAAAAGAAATACCAGAAGGAAAACAAACTCCAAAATATTAGCAGTGATCATATTTAAGTCATGACATTATAGGTAACTTTTTGTTTCTTTTCATATTATTCGATAACAAAATAAGGTTATCTAACATTTACACAATGAAAATGTACCACAGTCAAAATAAGGGGAACGACAGCAATTTATACTTCATTGAAATTAATCAGATAATGTAAATAAAATTAATTGAATTCAAATTCAAAAAGAACTGACTGACTATAACAATGAAGAGTGAAATCAATGGATCTGTGTTGGCCCCTCTGTGTTGTAGGGATATTACTTTCACACTGAAAACCCCTTCAAGGACTGGCCTGGAGCATTTGAAGAAGGCTTAAAAAGGCTGAAGGAAGGGGACCTGCCGGTTACCATCCTGTTCATGGAGGCAGCAATTCTTCAGGACCCTGGAGATGCAGAGGTGTCATTTCCCTTCCTCCTGCCAGGCTTGGAAAGGGGCGGACAGAGGGTGACAGAGAGTTCTGCTAGGTGGCATTTTCATCAAGTAAAGTTTCCCAAAGGAGTTAACGTGGCTAAGCCTGATATGTGTTTGAAAGTTACAAATAGGTACCTATTTTCTAACCAAATCTGCAGTGTCTACAGTGCCCAAAAATAAAAGGTGGAGACCAGAAACGAAAAACCAAAACTGCCAACCTAGAGGCTCAGCAGTAGTTTTCACGGGGCAGAGTAGAGTTTTGTCTGGGTCTAGAGCCACACCATATCTCACTCTTGATTTACTCACTCATATGAGCACATATTATGTCCCAAAAATTGTGCCAGGAATTGGCTTACATTTTTTTTTTTATAAATTTATTTATTTATTTTTATTTTTGGCTGCATTGGGTCTTCGTTGCGGTACACAGGCTTCTCATTGCGGTGGCTTCTCTTATTGCAGAGCACGGGCTCTAGGCACCTGGGCTTCAGCAGTTGTGGCTCACGGGCTCTAGAGCACAGGCTCAGTAGTTGTGGCTCACGGGCTTAGTTGCTCTGCGGCATGTGGGATCTTCCCAGACCAGGGCTCGAACCCGTGTCCCCTGCATTGGCAGGCAGATTCTTAACCACTGCGCCACCAGGGAAGTCCTAAAATATTGAAGAGGTAGAAAAAATGGACCAGTTGAAAGGACAGATTTGTGCTCTATCTGGAAGACAAGTAAATAAATCAATGTAGTGTAATAATAAATGCAGTGTCAGAGTACGCACAGGAGAGCCGAGAGCAAGGGTTCTGACCCAGCCTTCCCCTCCAAGTGAATCCAAAGCTGAACTTCGAGGGAGAGAGGATTAAAAACTGCAGAGGAGTCCAGCTGTTGTTAAGAGGGAATGGTTTGTGGGTGGGTAGAGGGACAGGAAACATTGAATCCATGGTGAGAGGGGAGGAGACAGTGGCAGGAGAGGGGGGAAGAAGAGGTAGCCAAGAGTTGAACTTCATCCTGAAAGCCATGGGGAACCACTATGGGAGAGGGACACGATCAGATTCGCATGTTAGAAAAGCCCCTTTCTCTGAGACATGAAGGGTGAGTGGAGATGGAGACTGGGAGACACCAAAGAGGCTTCTGCAATTTTATCTTGGTCCACTAATTTTCCCAAACTGCAAAGGCCTGTAATAAGACACTGGCAGGTATCAAAGCTTCTTTTTTTAGTTTGTAATTTTCGGGAAACATCTTCTAGGGGGATATTCCCAGAGGAATTTGCAGAAATGTATTACATATGCAGTGCTGAGAAGGCAGTACAGAATAGTGGTTAAGCCTCTGGGCTCTGCTATCCTAACCATGTGGGTTCAAATCCCTGCTCTACCACTTGTTAGCCACGAGCCACGTGATCTGGGACAAGCCCTTTAAACCCTCTAAGGTTCAGTTTCCTCACATGTAAAATGGAAATCACAATTATAACTATCTCATTGGGTGTCGTGAGGATAAGTTCATACAAATAAAATGCCCAGTTTAGCGCCTGGCACATCGATATTTAGCCTTTATCATCATTATTGGTTGTACTTAGTTTGTATAGAAAGAACAAGTAAACTAATTATTGATCCTACTTAAAGCGCCTAGTATCTTGTTAGTCAAAATGTTGACAGTGAAAGGAGATTGAATTGAGAGTTGGAATTCTGAACCAAAATATTGGAATTTTTAAAAGATCTAAATATCAGTGTAGAAGAGAAAGTCATTGCGTTAAGAGGAAACTACAACCCTCCCAACAAAGTAGTGTCATCTTACATTTCTAAATGCTGTGTGTTTTCATATATATTATATCATTTGACGCAACAATCCTGGGAAGTTTAATAAAAAGGTATACATTATTATCCCCAGGTTCGTAACTGAGAAAATGAGGACACTTGGTAAGTGATGGATCCTAGACCAGGACCCAGGGCTTCTCAATCGATGGAGAGCCCAACGCTAAGATAATGGACGATCTGTGAATGGTGAAAATGACAGCACACCCAAAGGCTAGGAAGATGCCCCCAGAGAAAGACTGTTTCATCAATCTTTTCTTAAGAAGCATTCTAAGATGTATGAAAGGTGAAATCAAATTAGAAGCTGCTCTGTATATATTTGAAAGATTTAAAAGAATCACTGATATTCTGGGGGGAGAAATACTCAGTATTTTTTATGAGTTTGTATGGTATGTGTAATCATAACCCATGAGGGAAAAAGACGATACAATTTTTACAGCACTTTAAGATGACTCCATATGTTTTCATGGAGTTCTGTTTTAAAATGTTCATAGCATTGCTTCTCAAAGAAGAGAGTTATGCAAACCTTTTAAAATCCCTAAGACTCTGATACACCCCCAGTAAATCTGAGGAAAATGTGTGTAATGAGAGGTTTTGTTGATGTGTATTGCGCTTGTAATGGTGTGAGAATTACTGTTCTTATAAGTATATAAGTAGAAATATTTTATATTAAAAATTTTCATTCCAGATGCGGAAAACGTTATCTGTTTGAAGATATTCTTTACATTATTGGCCATTGCAAAGGATTAGAAACAACGTAGAGCAACAAGGGAGTTGGTTGAGGGAATAATGGGATATCTGTTTAACAAAATTTAAATTAAAAAATATAAGGGAGATTTTATAAAAACATGAAAGTGCTGATAATGTAATATAAAGTGTAAATGTAGGCTATAAAATTATATATACATTATATTGCATTTTATATGTGTTTTATGCTTTTTAACAATGATTATAGTAAGTGGTGAACACATTGTAGCGGGGTTTGTTTTGTTTCCCCTAGTTCCTAAATTTCCTGTTACCTCTTTTAATAACTGCTTGACTTTCATTTATACAAACTAATTCTATTTTGTACATCTTGAGGTTCCTTATTGTAAACTTTAGACTATTTAGCTACATTTCTGAGTTATTTTTCTACCTCTTTTCCTGATAGATGCATCGTTTTATATATTTATCTTTTGCTTTTAAGATATCTAATATCATGAAATCTCAGAAACTCAGAGGTTTCCATGAGCCACAGGAGAGAATAAATACTTAGAGTTTGTAAATAATGACAGAGAATCTTGACCCATATGTCACAAGGGAGTTTGAAAGAAGAAATGTGTGTGATGTTTTTCCCTTTTACAAGACTCTTACACCCGAGACAGGCTGCTCTGCACAGAGGGATCTGTCACATGTAAACAAACCAACTAAAGCACATGAGTGATTCTGCTTCCTCTTGTAATGTTGACATCAGTTGTTTTTTGTAGGCATGGCAGTTCCTCGGGATAACCCAGGCAGAGAATGAAAATGAACAAGCAGCTATTGTCGCCCTCCAGAGGTAGATGAAGCTAAGTGCAAAATCATGGGCCTGGTGGACACTTGTTAATGGACTTCCCGTGGTTTCAGATTTGTCCTTTGACCGTTAAGTACACTGTAAAAATGTGACCAGCATAAGTGCCAAGATGCCACATATTACTTCCATTTAGCTCTGGAAAACAATTTATGAAGAAATCGTGTTCTTAAATCACAGTGTTTTACCAACCACAAATTGGCCTTCATTGGCACAAAAGAGTCTATGTCAAAAGCAGTCATAAAGTAGACTCATTGAATCAACAGTTCTTTTTAGCTTTCTAGCCTTTGTGGCATCTGAAAGTTTTCTTCAGGAAAAACATACTCAAAATAATCTCAATGTAATTTTAGTTCCATGTGTCTACGGAGAATCTCCTGAGATAGTTTCAGCATCCTGAGCCCCTGACTAAAGTTCTAGACTACTTTGGGTGGGTGTAGCATCACATCTTACTTGATTAGAGCCCCTATTTAAACCCTGGGAAAATAGCCCCTACCAAATAGACTTTCACTTTCCCTACTCTTTCTTATAAATAAATAAATGTATATTTATTATACATCCATATATATGTAATCTCTTCCTAAAGAACTGATATAGGTTCTTTCTAGGGCTTGCTAAGCAAAGTCTTATCCACAGATCACCAACATCGTCATCACCTGGGAGCTTGTCGGACCTGTACAACTTCAGGCTGCCCCCACCCCCAGGCCTATTAGATCAGAATCTGCATTTTGCCAGATCCCCAGATGATTCTCATGCGCATCAAAGTTTGAAAAGCCCTTGCCAGCGGCCAGTGGGATAGCATGAGGGGGAGCAGCTGTAGCCCGTGCCTCCTAAACCCACCTTAGTAGTTGAAACATGGGGAATTTCCCTCTCCTTTATGAAACACTGTACAGTCTTTCATTTCTTAACACCCAAATTTAGTTCAAGTCAGTTTGCTTTGTGGACAAGATACATTTAATATGTTGATATGTAGATCAGCATTAAAATAGTGATATTCCCTACTTCTCATTAGATAAACTAATTACTAATAAATTTTATGCAGGATTAGCCTCATTTTCTATCATTTTCAAACCATTTCATTAAAATTACCAAATCTAGCACTAATCAGGCTGAGTTTTAACTTTCTTAAAAATGTTCAGAGGTCCCAATTTTCATGTAGATAAATATGGTATTTCCAGAGACAACATAAACTTAGCAATGTTTTTGCACCATCTAATTAATAAAGACCTCACATTTTCTAAAGAACTGTTCAGACTCTGGCTCCAAAAAAAATCTGAGACTGGCTTTTATTTTGCCTTCTTTCAGGTGCTTAGAATTGCAGCCCAACAACTTGAAAGCTTTGATGGCTTTGGCTGTGAGTTACACTAACACCGGACATCAGCAGGATGCCTGTGAAGCTTTAAAGAATTGGATTAAGCAAAATCCAAAGTACAAATACCTTGTGAAGAGCAAGAAGGGATCTCCAGGCCTCACCCGGCGGATGTCTAAGTCTCCCATTGATAGGTATCCTTCTCATTAAATTACATCCGTGTACGCAGTCACCTTCAGGGCAACTAATGAGCCTCGGTCCCCACCACCACCCATTTCAGGATGGTTTGTAGGACAGCATTCTGCTGGAAGAGCAGCACTGACCAAAAAGATTGATGCCGAGAGCAGAGCCAAACTTTGGACAAATGACCTACATTGTGGACACTCCCAGACGTTTATCTGAGTACCATATTTCAAAGCCAAACGCTTTGGACATACAATTAACCTAAAATAAGTTATAATAAATACCAATGTGCCAAGCTTTATGAAGCCTGAGAATTAGGTGTGGGGAAAAAGGAAAGTCCTTTCTTCTGGGAATTTTGTTTCTATCAGCAATAAATCACGATGTTAAATTCTCACTCAAGCCTTGGGAAACTTAGCCCTGGGGTTTTCTACATTGGCATCATAGGGTCCATGGAACTCTCCTCATCAAGACCTTACTTAGCACAGTCTTATCTGTGTACAACAAAATATTTCGTGAAAATCAGCAGGTATTTTTTAACCTACAATATTAATAGTCCTCTCATTAAGCTAAGATATTTTAAGCAAGATTTTTCCAGTCTGTTCTCCTGGAACAGCAAACATACTAGTAAATCATTTATGTTCAGACTATTTGGATTACAAATCTAACTTGTTTCCCTTGTAGCTCTGTTCTGGAAGGAGTGAAGGAATTATATCTAGAAGCTGCCCACCAAAATGGAGATATGATCGACCCAGACCTACAGACAGGTCTGGGGGTACTGTTCCACCTGAGTGGAGAATTTAATAGAGCAATAGATGCATTTAATGCTGCCTTAACTGTTCGGCCAGAGGTAAGTGCACAGCAAGAAACCATAAGATTCTCTGTTAAAAATAAGTTTTCACAGGCTACATTTTGTGCATTTCTGCTGCACTTCATTTCCCTGCATCCAATGATTTAAAGTGATCAGTACTGATATGCTACAGTGGCTGTGAATACTTAGGTACCTAAAATAGAAACATGATTTGCCTGACAGCATCAAATAGTAGCTGCTCTTTGATGAATGAAAGTCATTTCAGAGGGTTGTCCATAAAGATTTTTGAGTAATTCACCTGTCGTGGTCCGTGTCCATGAGCATTGGATACAGTTTTAGCTATCGTCTTTCAGCAGGGAACAGGGGAATACTCTGTCATTGTGGCTTGTGCGGGTTGTTAGAGAGCTCTAATTTTGTCATCAGGACTATTCATTGTGGAACCGCCTCGGGGCGACCTTGGCAAACGGTGACCGCAGCGAGGAAGCCGTGGAGGCGTACACACGAGCGCTGGAGATTCAACCAGGCTTCATCCGGTCCAGATACAACCTGGGGATAAGCTGCATCAACCTGGGCGCCTACAGGTGAAGTATGGCAGCAGGCTAACAACCAAGAGCCACGCTCAGGGCTGAGGTTAAGTAATCTGAAAGGTTGTTTCCCAGTAAAAATACCTCCTTTTGTAATCTCTTCTTGTTAAGGGTAAGTTTCAAACCTTCAGATCCTGAGGGATGTTGAAACAGGAACTGCCTGCCCCCGTGTTGCTTAATCTTTAGAGATCAGCAATCATTGGGGCATCTTGTGAAATGTAGATTCCCAGGCCCCTCTCCCAGAGATTTTGATTGATTGGGGCTTAGGATAAGTCATCTGGGTTTTTAACACCCCCCAAGGGCAACTCTTTGAGAAACATGAGCAGTTCAGCCGTTCATTTCCCAGGTAAGGAAGAAAAGAACCATGGCGGGGTGGGAACAAGGGAACCCAGCGGAATGACTCAAGAGCGTCTCAAGGCCAGTTTTTGGCAAAGCACAACCAAGAATTCAGGTTTTCTAAACCAGGGGTCCCCAACCCCCGGGCCGCAGACCAGTCTGGGTCCGCAGCCTGTAAGGAGCCAGGCCACACCGCAGGAGGTGCGTGGTGGGTGAGCGAGAGCGAAGCTTCACCTGCCGCTCCCATCACCCGCGTCACAGCCCGCGTCACCGCCATCCCCCCCACCCCCGTCCGTGGAAAAACTGTCTTCTACGAAGCTGGTCCCTGGTGCCAAAAAGGTTGGGGACCGCTGTTCTAAACCTAATTTACCAGTAAAGTTAGTTATTAAAAGAAAAAGGAGCAGATTTTTAAATGGTGGGTTTAGAGTTTGAAATGTCTTTCTCCTCCTCTCTTGACTCCTCATTATCATTCAGGTCTGTATCCTCTATCTGTTCCCCATCAACATGGACCATAAATGACCAAAAGTTTGGGTGATTTTTTTCTTTTCTTTTCCTATTTTTTTCTATTTTCTAAACCAGGTATTACTTTCATAAATGGAAAAAAAAAAAGAGAAATTAATGTTAGTTTTAAACTCCACAAAAAATGTAAACCCTTTCTCATTCTCAGAAAGAGCCAGGCTTTTACGATCAGACAGACTTGGGTTCAAATCATAGCTCTGCCATTTACTGGTTTTATAACTCTGGGCATATAACTTTGAGCCTCAATTTCTTCACTTGCATAAAAACAAAGAGGTAATAGTATCTATCTTGCAGGATTTTTTTTTTTAATAAATTTATTTATTTATTTATTTTTGGTTGCACTGGGTCTTCGTTGCTGTGCATGGGCTTTCTCTAGTTGCTGCGAGCGGGGGCTACTCCTTGTTGCGGTGCGCGGGCTTCTCTTGTTGCGGAGCACAGGCTCTAGGCACATGGGCTTCAGTAGCTGTGGCTCGAAGGCTCTAGAGAGCAAGCTCAGTAGTTGTGGTGCACGGGCTTAGTTGCTCCGCAGCATGTGGGATCTTCTCGGACCAGGGCTCGAACCCATGTCCCCTGCATTGGCAGGTGGATTCTTAACCACTGCGCCACCGGGGAAGCCCCCCTTGCAGGATTATTGTGCAGGTTAAATGTAATTGCCTAACACAGAGCAGATGCTCAATGCCTAGTAGGCATTATTATTATGAGTGTTAACCATTGCCATAATCATCCAGATTATTATTATTATTTAGATATGTCATGAGAGAGCTGCATAACTGGATTGCATTCTTTTGACATCTGAAGAATTGCTGTCTCTGAACTGCGTTAGAGCATTGTGCCACTGGCAGATATTGAAGCTTTAGAAACTAGTTGCTGCATTTATACTCAAAGGAGCTTAGAAAGAACATTAGTCACTGGATTACACTCTGTCTTCTATGAGGATCTTAGGTCAAAACCAAGAATAGCTGAGTGATTCCTGAGCAGCCTGTTTGTTTTATTTTGTGGATGTTGTGAAATGTGCCACTGCAGAGGCCCTCTTTACCGCAGCTCCACAAAGGGCCGCAGTCAAATCTGTGCTGTCCGTTCCATATACTAGCTTCATTCCTGTCTCTGTCTGATTTCCCTAACCTGATTTTATCTTTACTACCTTTAGTCACTGACTAGGTTGGTTCTTATGTACTTTATGACACCTTAGGCCCTTCTTTTGGAGCAAGGAGAGATGTAAATAAATACATATGTACACATAGACATATTGAGTTCACTAAAGGAGGCCTTTTAAAACAAAATCGAAGTATAGTTGATTTACAGTGTTGTGTTAGTTTCTAGTGTACAGCAAAGTAATTCAGATATATATTTTTTCAGATTCTTTTCCATTATAGTTTATTACAAGATATTGAATATAGTTCCCTGTGCTGTACAGTAAATCCTTGTTATCTATTTTATATATAGAGTGTGTATCTGTTAATCCCAAACTCCTAATTTATCTCTCCCCCACCTTTCCCCTTTGGTAGCCATAAGTTTGTTTTCTGTGTCTTGTGAGTCAGTTTCTGTTTGGTAAGTAAGTTCATTTGTATCATTTTTTTAGATTCCATAAATAAGTGATATCATATATTTGTCTTTCTCTGACTGACTTACTTTACTTAGTATGATAATCTCTAGATCCATCCATGTTGCTGCAAATGGCACTATTTCGTTCTTTTTTATTTTTTTATGGCTGAGTAGTATTCCATCGTGTGTGTGCATGTGTGTGTGTGTATACCACACCACATCCTCTTTATCCATTCGTCTGTCAGTGGACATTTAAGTTGCTTCCATGTCTTGGCTATTGTAAATAGTGCTGCTATGAACATTGGGGTGCATGTATCTTTTCAAATTAGAGTTTTCATCTTTTCCAGATGTATGCCCAGGAGTGGGATTGCTGGATCATACAGTAGCTCTATTTTTAGTTGTTTTTAAGGAAACTCCATACTGTTTTCCATAGTGGCTGCACCAGTTTACTTTCCCACCAACAGTGTACAAGGACTCACTTTTCTCCACACCCTCTCCAGCATTTGTACTTGTAGACTTTTTCTTTTAATAAATTTATTTATTTATTTATTTATTTATTTTTGGCTGTGTTGGGTCATTGGGTCTTTGTTGCTGCGCGCAGGCTTTCTCTAGTTGCAGTGAGTGGGGGCTACATCGTTGCGGTGCGTGGGCTTCTCATTGCGGTGGCTTCTCCTGTTGAGAAGCATGGGCTCTAGGCACGTGGGCTTCAGTAGTTGTGGCACATGGGCTCAGTAGTTGTGGCTCATGGGCTCTAGAGCACAGGCTCAGTAGTTGTGGCGCACAGGCTTAGTTGCTCCACTGCATGTGGGATCTTCCCAGACCAGGGCTCGAACCCATGTCCCCTGCACTGGCAGGCTTAACCACTGTGCCACCAGGGAAGTCCCTATTATGTGTAGACTTTTTGATGATGGCCATTCTGACCAGTGTGATTATAGTTTTGATTTGCATTTCTCTAATAATTAGCGATGTTGAGCATCTTTTCATGTGCCTGTTGGCCATCTGTATGTTTTCTTTGGAGAAATGTCTGTTTAGGTTTTCTGCCCATTTTTTGATTAGGTTGTATGGGTTTTTGATATTGAGCTGTATGGGCTGTTTGTATATTTTGAAGATTAATCTCTTGTCGGTTGCATCATTTGCAAACATTTCCTCCCATTCCGTAGGTTGTCTTTTCATTTCGTTGATGGTTCCTTTGCTGTACAAAAGCTTATAAGTTTGATTAGGCCCCATTTGTTTATTTTTGCTTTTATTTCTTTTGCCTTGGGAGATTGACCTAAGAAAACATTGGTACAATTTATGTCAGAGAATGTTTTGCCTATGTTCTCTTCTAGGAGTTTTATGGTGTCATATCTTATATTTAAGTCCTTAAGCCGTTTTGAGTTTATTTTTGTGTATGGTATGAGGGAGTGAGTGTTCTAACTTCATTGATTTACACACTAAGCTTTAGAAAGGCCTCCTTTAGCATGTAAATTTTCTAAAGCTTCAGGGTGAGTTTTAATTGTAACTCCTTAGTGTAGAAAAAAATACTTGAGGGGCCAATAAAATATTTTCTTGACATTCACAGATGTAAGACTCAGTAGGGCAACTATTTGCAGGAAGCCATGAAAATCCATAATAGGTAGAAATGGACAAACTTTGTTGAGGTGTGAATTTTTTATCTCAAGCAGAAAGTCTCCTGTATAAGAGCAAGTCAATTTTAGGGTTGCCAGATAAAATGCAGAATGCCCAGCTAAATTTGAATTTCAGATAAATACCAAATATGTTTTTAAGATAAGTATTTCCCAAATATTGCATGGGATATACTTATACTGAAAATTATTCATTGTTTATCTGAAATTCAAATTTAACTGTGCATCCTGTATTCTTGTTTGCTGAGTCTGTCCACTTGAATCAAATAGATACTTTGGAACAGCAAAGTGTTTTGGCTAAAATATGTGGGTCTTTTATTGCCATGTAGGATATGGGAAACCTTGTGAAGTAATAAACACCTTGCATTTTTTCCTGAGAAAAAAGGCCATCAAGAGAGACATAAGCCTTAAATGCATTCTGAAAATAAGTTTCACTTGCGGTATAAGTGGGTGCTTAGGAAATAACAACCCTCAACATAGATGTGGCCCAGAAGAAAGCCAGGAGTTGGTATCCACCAGTCTTGGGGCTTCTCCCTCAAGAACCACAGGTGTCTGTGTATGTAGCTATAATATGCGCTATTTGTCATCTCCCACGTTCCATACAGAGTCAAAGGCGAGGCCTCTCCTCCTACTGTATACAATTGAAATAAGGAGAGGAAATTGGCGTGAAACCTGGGTGGAGCTTAAAATGCTACCCTTTTGTCAGTAGGAACTTCAAAGTAGAACTTAGACAAAAAAATCTTAACCTTTTCAAAAGTGAGGACCCCTTTTTAATTAAAAACATAAATCTCATCCCATTTGATAGGTAATGTTTTTAGTATTAGTATAATGAGGGAAAGCTACTATAAAATGAAGAATACTTTTAAATGAATGTGCTTTTTATTAATCATGACATAACATTTAAAACAATTTAAACTTATTCACACATATATGTGTGTAACATTTGAAAACTATTCCCACTTGTACGTGTACAGTCTTCTGAGTCCCCTCAAAGGCCTCTGAGTTCTCAAGTTGGGGAAAAGGTTTAGACTATCTTCGTGAGAAAACCTGGAGTTGCTTGACGAGGCTAACAGGTTCGACTATTCTGTTACTCTCCACGGCCCTCGGAGACCAGTGCCACACATCGGGGCAGGAGCAACCTGTGCGGGAGGGCCTGCAGGAGGGCATTCCAGCATCTTCCTTCCCCAGAGTTCTTACAGGCCTAGGATGATGAGAGGAATTGGAGTCACTGTCATTCGAGCTGCCTTCCTGTGCCGAGGAAGCCAGAAAGGGCCTCCAGAGTAAACTCTCCGTGTGCATCTGCTATAAATCCTCTTCTCTTCCTTGGTTACAAGAAACCCAGAAGAGGGGTGATGAGAACACCACTCCCTTCCATTACCCAGGTTGCTACCTACAGCGCAGCCATCCCCCAATTGCCTTTTACTTCCGGGCAGACCTAACAATATAGATGAGCAAATGCCTGGATCGCGTGCATTGGAATCAGAAATCCAGCCTCGCTTTCTTTATGGTTTCTTACCAGATGCCTAACAGTGACTACCTCATAGGATTAAATGAGATCAAGTATGTGAAAAGCTTTTAAGAAGAGTAAAGAAGATACAAGTGAAAGAGGCGTCATTCTTAGCAAAGACAAGTTTGTCAGATACATATTACATGTCCCTAGGTGACAGGAAAGCTGAAGAGGGCAGTCCTGGCAGGTACACGGGGCACGCAAGCTACAGAGCACGGTAATGGACCACGGGAGCTAGGCCTTTGGACAGCATCTGACTCAGTGGGTCACAAACTTTGTATTCTTGGGACCCCTTTCCACTTTTAACAATTATTGAGAACCTCAAGGGGCTTTTGTTTATGTGGGTTATACCTATCAATATTTACCATATTAGAAACAGAAAAGTTTGAGATTCATTTAAAAATAATAATAAACTAATTACATATTAACATAAATTATATTTTACAAAAAAAATTATTCTCCAAAACAGTTTAGTGAAAAGAGTGACATTCTTTTATCATTTTTACAAATTTCTTTACTATCTTGCTTATAGAAGACACATTCTCACCTCTGCTTCTGCATTCAATCTATTGGGATATCACACATCATATAGTCACTGGAAAATTCCATTGTATATTCATGAGAAAATGAGAGTGAAATGGTAAAATGACACCTCAGTATTATTATAAAAATAATTTTGACCTCACTTATCCCCAGAGTTCCCCAGACCACGTGAAGAACTATTGACCTAACTTAATGATAGGAGCTTTCACATAAATGATTCAGCTGCACCTCACAGCAAGGCTTTAAAATGACTTTTATTCTCCCTGTAATACAGCTGGGGAAACTGAGGCTTGGAGAAGAAATATGCCTAAGGCTAAACAACTGGGAGCCAAGTCCAGCTGCTTTGATAACAAACTCAACTCAGCCCGGCTGCCTCCTACTTTGAGAAAACTTAAACTAATGAGAAAAGTTAAGCTACTTCGTTTCTGAGTAAGGCCAGATGCCTCCTCTGGTTATATAAATCACATCTGCAGATGTATTAAGTCTTCAGATCATTCCTGGAGTAGGAGAAAATCAAATGCATTAATGAGTTAGGATTGGTTTTGCTATTATTCTTCCTGTCCCACATGACATACCTAACATAAAGTTTGCTCTCCTTTTTTCTTTCTGACTTCACTATATTTAACAATGACTTTTCACAGAGGAATAATGAGAGAATCAGAAAGTTGTTCACCTGATGATCCAAAACACCAGAGAGGTGATTTAGGATTTTAGACTAAGATAACTTAATTCATTTTTGTTTTATTTCTAAGTTTGCTAACTCTGAAATCTGTTGCATTTTTAAATGCCTGTTTTTCTACCCTCTTAGAGAAGCGGTCAGCAATTTTCTCACTGCCCTCAGTTTGCAAAGAAAGAGCAGGAATCAACAGCAAGTTCCTCATCCTGCAATCTCTGGGAATATCTGGGCTGCCCTCAGAATTGCCCTTTCTCTGATGGACCAACCAGAACTCTTCCAGGCAGCTAATCTCGGTGACCTGGATGTCCTCCTAAGAGCTTTCAACTTGGATCCTTGAAGGAAAAGAAAAGAATAAAAAGAATCCCTGATCTGTGTAATTGTACTGAGAAATGCAAAACTATTTCATTATGAACTCCAAAAAGGATAAAACGGATGTTCAAAAGGCTATGGTGATATAACCCAAGGGAATTCCTACAGACAATACCCAGTCTCTGTTCAGATCCAAAAGCACAAAACATTATATAGTCAAGGTCAGGCTCAAAAGAAGAATTGATAGACACAAACCAAGATTAAGTAACTGTGTGAATACTCTTCACAAGCTGCAAGCATATTGCAAGTTTGTTCTTTGGGGTTTTGTCCCCACTTGCAACTGATGACACATCTAAGGAACTTGCTCATGGGACACCTGGAGAAAGCACTGCCTTGGATCAGGGAATTGTGTTTCTGAACTGTCCCCTGAAATTCCCCCTTTTACCAGATTGAACATAGTTTGGGCCAAGGTGCATGCACATATATTAACTCTTGACTGAAGAGAGGCATTGCTTAAACCTGTTCCAATTTTAACTTTTATTGTTGCCCTTTGATTCCAGAGAGGGAGCTTTGCTGGCAAAAGCAGTTTTTGCACTAGAAATTTTTGCTCTTCCCAATCAAAACTTTTCTGGGATTGTATATATGCACTTTAATATCTTATTTATGCCTTGCTGGAGTTTTGTTTTGTTGCTCCAATTTTTAACTTGGAGGTAAAAGATTAGAGAACTCAGCCTTGTTTGATCAACGGACCAAATAACAGTTCCTGAAAATAGTTTTTCATAGCATAGCGTTTTGAAGGAACGTTTTTCTTAAAGCAGACATGACATAGGGTGTAATATGTCAAACACAGATCTTATTCACATGCTTTTCTGGGACTGTATGAACTTAAGCAAGAGATAAGGTAGTATCTCTTCACAGATTCTGTGCGGGAAGAAAGTTTGATGATATTGTGATTTCTACTGAGTTAACGTTAACTTGCTTAAATGTCGTATTTTCCTTGCTTTCTAACTGCTCTGCACAGTTAATATTCCTTTTAAATTGTTAACACTTTAAATAGTATTTAAGAGTGATAAATACATCTTTTCCTTAAAATTGTGTTTTCTTAGTTCCATAATAATATGCACTGCTCACCCTTTTGCATTCTAAGTGATAGAAGATCAGTACTTTCTAGCTGAACCACACTGAATGTCAGTGGTTTAATATGAAAGATGCATGCCTGGCTTTCACTTTGCACATTTGTCAAGCATCGGGAATTCTCTGCTGGCGGTGGTGGTTAATTGGTTACCTTCCACTCAGTTCTTCAGAGCGTTTTGTGCCTGTTGGGAGTTTGGTGATTAGTTGGAAAGACACCATTCTTTTTTAAAGAATTAGAAAAATTGTTTGCAAAATGGTAACCAAAATATAATTTCACTGATGGTCCAATTCTAGTAATTTATCCTGGGAAGTTGTCCCATTCTTCTTTATTGTGTCTCCTTCCTTCTTCCAGAATCTTCCCCAAAGCAATCTGATCCCAACTTTTTCTTCATATTCTTTGGTTAGTAATAGCTGGTTACATTCGTGATTATAGTTACCCTGCAAAACAGCATTTGGGTCAAGAGTATAGTTGACTGGGGAGTTAGCTTCTACTGGGAGAGAGGAGAGGAAATGTACATACATGCTGAGACATCAAACTCCAGGTACAGGCAGAAATCCTCTCTTCCGTTATGTTGGAAGTCTCGGGGGGGTAGGAAGGGGTCCCAAGGACACATGAAACCACAAGTACTTGAGGCTTCCATACATCATAACCTATTCTAGTTTATAAAGACAAAGAGTTGAGGGCACTATGGTGGTGCCAGGCATTTATCTTCATGTCAAAGCCCACCTGGGCTAGGTGATGCCTCCAACTGGCCAGCAGGAGGCAGGGCATTAAGGCATTCACTGTTGGGCAGGAGTCACGACCCAGGCAAGCCTTCTCACTGAAGTCTGAGAAGCAAGATAAAGCTCAACAATATTTTCTAAAGAATAAACGGTATCCTTTAGAATTTTAACATCTTAGAAACTCAGTCTGGGGAAGGACTCTTGGGGCCCAGTCTCCAACCCATGACAGCTGCCTGCTTGAATATCCCTGATACAATAGCATCCATTCTCTGCATGTACCTCCTCCCAATCCCTGTGCATTCATTGGCTGGCCAGCTGACGTGCATCCATCATAGTCCATTAGGAGCAGACTTTACAGGTGTTCTATTTATGATGTCATTCTATACTTTCAACAGTCACTGAATTTTGCAATAACGATAGGCTATTTTCTTAGCCTTGCTGGCACTACCTACATGAGATCAGTAACAACGTAAAGGCTGACAGTAGGGTAAATGTGGGATGTTTTGATTTGATTGTTGCTAAGTGGTGGCAAATTTTGCTGCCCAAGTTTTATTTTGCTTTTGGAATACAAAGTAACTTCAAGCTCCAAAGAGTTGTGTTAGAGGAGACAACCTTCCATCATAATTTGGTAATGTGCAGAGCATTCAGTAAGATTTTCTGCAAGACACCTGTGTAAGTCAGAACCAAGACTTTCATAGGCTGTTAACCTGTCAAGAAGTGCAGAATTGTTGCCCAAGGAGTTTTTCAATACTTTTTTTTTTAATTGACGTATAGTTGATTTACAATGATCTGTTGGTTTCTCCTGTACAGCAAAGTGATTGTTATACATATGTATACATTCTTTATATCCTTTGCCATTATCATTTATCACAGGGTATTGAATATAGTTCCCTGTGCTATACAGTAGGACCTTGTTGTTTATCCATTCTACATATAATAGTTTGCATCTGCTAACCCCAAACTCCTAATTCATCCCTCTCCAACCACCTCGCTTTGCAACCACAAGTCTTATCTCTATGTCTGTGAGTCTGTTTCTCTTTTGATTTGTATCTTTTTTCCCATTTTTTTTTACTTTTTATTTTATATTGGAGTATAGTTGATTAACAATATTATGATAGTTTCAGGTGTACAGCAAAGTGATTCAGTTATACAAGCACATGTATCTATTTTTTTTCAAATTCTTTTCCCATTTAGGTTGTTACATAATATTGAACAGAGTTCCCTGTGCTATACAGTAGGCCCTTGCTGGTTATCCATTTTAATTTTATTTATTTGTTTATGGCTGCGTTGGGTCGTTTCTGTGCGAGGGCTTTCTCTAGTTGTGGCAAGTGGGGGCCACTCTTCATCGCAGTGCGTGGGCCTCTCACTATTGTGGCCTGTCTTGTTGTGGAGCACAGGCTCCAGACACACAGGCTCAGCAATTGTGGCGCACGGGCCTAGTCGCAACACGGCATGTGGGATCCTCCCAGACCAGGGCTCGAACCCGTGTCCCCTGCATTGGCAGGCAGACTCTCAACCACTGCGCCACCAGGGAAGCCCTGGTTATCCATTTTAAATACGGAAGTGTGTACATGTCAATCCCAAACTCCCTAACTATCCCTTCCTCCCCTTGTGTCATATTTTAGATTCGACATATAACTGATATCATATGGTATTTGTCTTTCTCTGATTTACTTCACTTTGTATGATAATCTGTGTCCATCCATGTTGCTGCAAATGGCATTATTTCGTTCTTTTTTATGGCTGAGTAGTATTCCACTGTATACATGTAACACATCTTCTTTATATGGACATTTAGGTTGTTTCCATGTCTTGGCCATTGTGAATAGTGCTACTGTGAACATAGGGGTGCATGTATCTTTTTGGATTATAGTCTTCTCCGGATATATGCCCAGGAGTGGGATTGCTGGATCATATGGTAACTCTGTTTTTAGTTTTTTGAGGAACCTCCATACTGTTCTCCACAGTGGCTGCACCAACTTACATGCCCACCAGCGGTGCAAGAGGGTTCTCTTTTCTCTACACCCTCTCCAGCATTTGTTATTTGTAGATTTTTCAGTGATGGCCATTCTGACTGGTGTGAAGTGGTACCTCATTATAGTTTTGATTTGCATTTCTCTAATAATTAGTGATGTTGAGTATCTTTTCATGTGCCTGTTGGTCATCTGGATGTCTTCTTTGGAGAAATGTCTATTTAGGTCTTCTGCCCATTGTTCGATTGGGTTGTTTCTTTTGTTGTTGAGTTGTATGATCTGTTTGTACATTTTGGAAATTAAGTCCTTGTTGGTCACATCACTTGCAAATATTTTCTCCTAGTCTGTAGGTTGTCTTTTCGCTTTGCTTATGGTTTCCTTTGCTGTGCAAAAACGTATAAGTTTGATTAGGTCCTATTTGTTTATTTTTGCTTTTATTTCTATTGCTTTGGGAGACGGACCTAAGAAAACATTGGTATGATGTTACAGAATGCATTGCCTATGTTCTCTTCTAGGAGTTTTATGGTGTCATGTCTTATATTTAAGTCTATAAGCCATTTTGAGTTTATTTTTGTGCATGGTGAGAAGGTGTGTTCTAACTTCATGGATTTACATGTGGCTGTCCAATTTTCCCAGCACCACTGGTTGAAGAGACTGTCTTTTTTCCATTTTATACTCTTGCCTCCTTTGTCAAAGATTGACTGTAGGTGTGTGGGTTTATTTCTGGGCTCTCTGTTCTGTTCCATTGATCCCTATGTCTGTTTTTGTGCCAATACCATGATGTTTTGATTACTGTAGCTTTGTAATATTGTCTGAAGTCTGGGAGGGTTATGCCTCCTGCTTTGTTCTTTTTCCTCAGTATTGCTTTGGCAACTCTGGGTCTTTTACAGTTCCATGTACATTTTAGGATTATTTGTTCTAGTTCTGTGAAAAATATCATGGGTAATTACATAGGGATCACATTAAATTTGTAGATTGCTTTGGGTAGTATGGCAGTTTTAACAATATTAATTCTTCTAATCCAAGAACATGGGATACCTTTCCTTCAATAATACTTTTTTGAATTTTATTTTTATTTTATTAATTTTATTGGAGTATAGTTGATTTACAATGTTGTGTTAGTTTCAGGTGTACAGCACAGTGATTCAGTTACACATATATTCATTCTTTTTCAGATTCTTTTCTCATATAGCTTACTACAGAACATTGAGTGGAGCTCCCTGTGCTATACAGTAGGTCCTTTTTGGGTATCTATTTTATATATAGTAGTGTGTGTATTTTAATCCCAAGCTCCTAATTTATCCCTCCTGCCACGTTTCCCCTTTGGTAACCATAAGTTTGTTCTCAAAATCTAAGTCTGTTTCTGTTTTGTAAATAAATTCATTTATACAATGATACTTTTTAACAAAATTTAGTAAAAACAGTTACTAGAAAGCACGTGAAAGTTTATAGAAATCAGGGCACCACCAAAAATAAAGTAGCAAGATTTTAGAACAGTCTTTATTGTATACATTTTTTAACTGTGACACATTTTTTAAGGCAGCACTGTTTTCTGGTATCTTATCTTCATGGTGTGAAATTGTCATTTAAATTACTCTTTCCATTTGAAAGGGTAGGGTATTTTGGGTTACCTTCTAGGGCATTCTGGAAGATGTTGAGTATCTTTTTCTTGTGTTACTGAGTAATAAATAGCCTAAGATCTCTTAGAGGATAGTAATACTTTACTAGAATGACCACTCAATTTCATAAACGTGACTTTCGAGGACCAATTTCACTAGTCAATGGGATGAAAATGCAGAGAAGGCCAGTGATCATTGCTGAATTTCAAAATATAAGTGTGTCTAGTGAGCTATTTCCATGTGCTCCTGTACCTTCACAGTGAGGTGGAGTAGGGTTAGGGAAAAGGAGAAATAAGGCATCCACTTACTGGGCCAATCATATTGAGTCATCATTCCCTTTGCTTTCTCCCAAGCTCACTTCCCATGACTCCTTGAAAGAAAGGCAGATCTTATCCACCAGGAAACGTTAGTAGAAAACTATGAGCTGTGCTTTCTCAGTTGATCTGTGTTTCAACTAGAATGGCAAATTTGTGATACTTAACTGGGTTGGAATGTCCAGTACCCACTCACTTTCAGAGGTTTCTGCCACTTGCCTCATTCTTTTCTTTGAAGGAACTATTATGTTAAATCTTAGCACCATGTCTAGATATTAATATTAGATAAATCTTTCTAGTATATTTGTGCTATACAAGCAAGACTTGAATACAACTGTAGCTGGTCCTACTTATAACAGGAGCTCCCAAACTCTGTACCATAAACTTTGTCTGTGAGCTCCTTGGGAATAGAGAGAAAAAGCAAGATGGTTGTTTTGTGTCCCTTTCTCATTTGTCCCTGAATCAACTGGACTGTAATAAGTTGTTGTTGTGGTTGTTGTTTTATTGCTTGAAATGCTTCTAGAAGCATTCTAGTAACAGGATATTCTGAAGGCTTAATTTGTGTGCCATCTTTTTGAGGCCTTCTGTTTTAGAAATTATTACACATGCAATGCATGATTTCAACTTTGTAAAATAATTTCAAATGTATTCCCTCGCCAGATTTTACTGCACCATTTCCTTATCATTTCAGTATTTATAGAACTGGTTGAAATTAAACTGTTTTGAACTAAGAAGTAGACAGATCTATATATTTTTAAAGAGGGTTTGTAGATGAACTCTGGCATAAGGTTTGTAAAAAGGCAGTTTTTAAAAAGTAAAACATATAACCTCATGTACCAAAATAAAGCATGCATTAGCACTTGCAAATCTGCCTACTCAGATATTAACCAAAGCATGCAAAATAACTTTACTGAATGTAAATTTACCCAGTGCATGATTAAGTCTCATAGGTTAGCTTATTATTTTTCCTTGCTTCTGAACAAGGAACTTTTGTTCATGAACTTTGTGTTCTAGTTTTTCTACTTGCTTTTAAATATCCTATCCTTGAGATTCACATGGCTGGTTTATGCAGTGTTGCAGCCAGTGCCAAACTAATCCTGTGAGGAGTCCAGATATTTAGACAACCAAACGATTTTTAAAAACCAGTTGAGGCACAACAGATGCAAAATAGAAACAAAATCCATGTGTCTGAATGCTACTGAACAAAATCATGTTGATTGCCTCAGCACAGTTTGGGGTTCTAAATTCTGAATAGTGCATTTCGAGTTTTTCTAATTTAGAAATGCTGACATTCTAAATAAGGTGGGGAGGTTAAGGTAACGTCAGGTATATGAAAACCATCGTAAGGCAAAGTGGATATGGGGCCTTAATTTCCACAAATGTCACATAGTGTGTGGGGTGTCTGTCACACCACTGTCCTCAACATGGCCCTATTTGTATGGTAAGTGAGCTACTTGGGCCCACATCCTTTGAGAAACTGGACTTGGTCAATCTGTCTAAAAGCACTGAAATTCAGGGTTGATGAGGCGATTTCACGGTCACTCAGAACCAACTCTAAAGTCCTCTCACTGACCTTTTCTGTGGCCCCGGCTTCCAGAAAAAATAAGGACAAGGAAACCAGAAATGGAGGGAACAAAGCTCAGTAAGACAATGGGGGCGTCTTAAGTTAGCGACAGCTTTGTCACCACTTCATACACCCCAACACACATGCAGATGAGCTCCAAGACAGAATCCTCCAAGCACCCAGCCAAGACCATTGTGTGGAGGCATTAAACAGCTAAGAGGAGAAAAAAACAGAAAACAAAAGTGTGAGATTTCACATAACTAACTCTCCATTTTGCCTTGAATAAAGTTTCCGCTACCTGTACCCTCTGCAGAAATACCAAAATAACACTCTGGAAACAAGTGCCCCAATCCTCAATCTCAGAACTGTTAGGACTGCTCTCCAAGAGAGAATTCTCTTGTAGCATTGTAGAATGTCACAGCAAAACCCTGACAGGCTCATTGGGACACTTTTAGAAACCTGCACTGAAAATAATATTAAGATGAAAAAAAGAATGAGGCAGTTCTTTGCTCACCAATAAAATGTCTGTGTGTGTGTGTCTTTTTCTTTGAATTTCTTGGAGAGGGAAATGGTACGACACAAAAAGAACTAAGGAATATACACACTCGATGAGTATTTCACTGAGATACATAAAAATACCACAAAAGAATTGTGCCATGTGAGAAATATGTTCATGACTGAATGTGTTAGCCAGTAGATAAAGGAAATATAGCAAACCTAAATTTTACCAATTATTTTCAATTCCCCATCCCCATATCATCTAACCCAAACCCTCTTCAATTTTCATTGCCCAAATTTGTTTACATTTGTTGAAAATAAACCTGATTAATTTAGTAAACTTTTTACAAACTATAACAAGCATTTATTAACTATTTAGAAAAGATATTTCTATATATTTTGTATATCTATGAATATTGCATATCTAATCTAAAATACTGTTTGAGACAAATTCTGTGATGCTTCCGTATCATGCTCAATAATGTTTAAAATATTGGGATTTCATTTTTAAGCTGAAGTAGATAACAAAAAAATTTAACCTTAAATGTTTACATTGAGTTTTTAAATTAAAACCAATCCAAATTAAGTGACCTATAGTAAATTAATGGCAGTGGAAGCAGGGGCATAAGTTATTGGCATACTACATGATAATGTACCTGTGTATTTAGTGAAATATTATATATCATAGCACAACTCTGTTGGGTATTAAGATTTCATCTTAGTATTCCCCTGCGTTGCTCTTTGAAATAAAATTACTATCATAAAAATCTCTTATCATACTGATGTGTTTAATTTACTCCATTGGCTTATAATTTGCAAAGTACCAAGATTAAGGTAGTATTTTTGTACTACTATTGGAAGCATGCCTTCCCTTTTTCACATTATTAAATTGTATATTTGTGCAATTTTAAACTATGTTTTCAAATAAACTTTCTCTGTGGCTTCAAGGTCTTTTCAGAAATCTTTCAAAATGGGATATGGGGATCAGAATTGCTTAAAATCAAATGGAATCCAATTTGTACTACTGGTTAAAAGGTCCTTTTATTGAATATCACTACCTATGATTTTGCACAAGTTACCTGGAAATAGGAATGCACTTTTAGATACAAAACAAAAATCTTCCTCCTTTGTTAATTTTTAAAGACTAAAATATTATTTAACCTGAAATTGGATTTTGTGATTTTTTTTTTAAGAATAAAAGTATTAAAATATATTTGTTTTAGGGTCTTCTTTTTTTTTTTTGTCAAATATTTGAGCACCTACTAAGTACAGGTACTGTTCTAGTGCAGGACAGTGGTAATTAAATCAAGCCCTTGAAGAGCTTAGATTTCTGTGAGAGCTCAACAAATACCTTAACAAATAAGAATGCTTGGGCTTCCCTGGTGGCACAGTGGTTGAGAATCTGCCTGCCAATGCAGGGGACACGGGTTCGAGCCCTGGTCTGGGAAGATCCCACATGCCACGGAGCAACTGGGCCCGTGAGCCACAATTGCTGAGCCTGTGCGTCTGGAGCCTGTGCTCCGCAACAAGAGAGAGGCCGCGATAGTGAGCGGCCCGCGCACCGCGATGAAGAGTGGCCCCCGTTTGCCGCAACTAGAGAAAGCCCTCGCACAGAAACGAAGACCCAACACAGCCATAAATAAATAAATAAATAAATAAATATTTAAATAAGAATGCCATGTGCAGCAATGCAAAGTGCTAGAAGAACAAGGCAAGTAACGTATGAGAGTGACTGGGTCTCCTTCATCTACAGGTGGTCAGGAAATGTTTCTCTTACCTGACATTTGGGCTGAAGCCAGCCAAGTGGAGTTGGGGACAAGCTCTCCCTCTTCACTGCCCTCTCTTTCCACCTGAGGCAGCACTTAACCTTGGTGGGATTCTCTTTTCTCTGTGAAATCAAGCTGTTATCTCTTTCTTTCCTGTTTCACTGTTACTCTATACGCAGTAAAAAGTTCTGTCTACCTAGTGGTGAACTGCGGCTCCTCTTCCCACCTCTCGCATAACTCAAACCCTTTTTATGTCTCCTATGCCCCCGCCACTTTTTAAACATGAATATTAATTTCCTCAAATAGCTGCTTCACTCCGTGTGGGTATTCAAAAGCAGACCAAGGTTTGAATGGTTCTTTACATTTCCTTACAGGGCACCTTAAGGTAATACCTCACCTAGCCAGCACTTCAGGGCTCACAAAGGACTGACGTATTTTTCCTTTACTTGCACCACATAACCAATAATGCCGCCTGGTAATCATCTTAAGGAATCAGAACTTTAGGCACCGATGGTTAATTTTAGTATTTTGCCCTGTGGAACTAAACTACTGATTCTCAGTAGGCGCCCTGTTTGAGTTTGCCCACTGAGTTTAGAAAAGTGGAATCCAGGCAGTACAGCCTTCCCAGGCCCAGTTCTCTGAAAGGGAAACAGAAAGGAAGCGAACATTTACTGAAACCTACCATGTGCAGGATTCCTTGGCCGGGTGTTTCTATTTTGCCGTTTTAACTTCAGCGGGCACCCAGGTCCTAAGCCTTTGCTCTACTGATAATTGTATCCAGTCCATAATTAATATTTCTGCAAATAATTAACATAATCGCAAAAACTGTGCCAGGTGAAAAAAATGTCTTAGAGATTAACAACAGACTAAAGAGCACATTTAATACTAAAAGAACGGCAAAAACTGACCTGGGAAACAGTAGGCTTGAGAGAAATTTCCAAGACAATGGCTAACACTGCTCATAGTAAAATTTGCTATCGGTTAAAAATTGATAAAGAAGAACAAAATCGTCTTGACAAAATTTAGATTTGCAAAATTTGACCTGGTAAAGCTGGACCCAGTGGAAATAATGGCTGCAGAGGGAAATTTGCAATAGCAAAAGTTATAATAGAGAAAAATTGATGAGGACTGAAAAACTGATGACTCAGACTGTCCTTATAAAATTTACAGAATTGTTAACAAAGTAAGTTCATTAAAATAGAAAGGAAAATGTCAAAGTTTGGAAAGAGTTCAACTGGGTGACTCTTCTTACCTTCTCCTCTCTCCTCAAATCCCATCTCCCACACACTCCCTCTTAAGCTGGCCATCTTGCTTCCTACTTTCCTGAGAAAACGATGGCAGGAAAGAACTCCCAGACTCACGGCACTCAGTCTCCTGGTCTCCTCACCGTGGCATCTGCACTTGGGTCTCTGCCTTCCTCCCATCCCCACACAGGTCTTCCAGGCCCTGCCTAAAGTCAGCTCTGACTTTGGCACCAGATTCCATCACCTCTTGCCTGCTCAAGAACAGCGGATCAGCACTTCTTCCCTCGCCCTCCTACATCCTCCACACTGTACTTTCTGTTTGACCATCTTATTTCTCATACTTAAAAGGAAGAACTTCTCTCAGTCCCACCCACTTCCCCTATCAGTCACCACCCCACTTTCTTTGCTTTCCTCTGTAGCAAAACTCCCCCAAAGAGTTGTCTGCATTCATTTTCTGCAATGCCTCTCCTCCCAAACTGTTCCCATGGAGACCACACATGACTCCAAGTGGATCAATCTCACAGTCAACTCATCTTACTTAACCTATCACATTTATTTGGTCACTCTCACCTCCTCAAGATGCTTTCTTCACTTGGCTTCCACTTCCAGGCACCATTCTCTTGATTTCTGTGCACAGTGGTGGTCACTCGTCCCAAGTCTCCTTTGCTAGCTCATCTTCTCCCTAACTTACGTTGAAGGGCTCAGTCCCTGGACCTCTTCTATTTCCTGTCTCCCTCCACTGATGATCCCACCCACGCCCATGGCTTTAAATACCACTTAGATACCAACCACTCCCAATTTGATATCTACAGTCCAGACTTCTCAAAAGTCCAGAGTTGCATATGTCCCGCTTCCTACTCAACATCAGCCACAGAGGTCTAATAGGCATTTCAAACTCAGCATGCCCCAAACCAGACTCCTGACCATCTTTCCCTACCACCACTTGTAACCTCACCACACCCTCCTACCTTAGTTGATTGCAACTACATTCTTCAATTGCTCAGAACAAAAACTTCAGGGGCAGCCTTAGCTACTCTCATTTCCTCATACCCCACATCCTATCCATCAGGAGATTCTATTGGCCTTACATTCAAATGTATCCAGAATCTGCCCATCCACACTACCCCCACTGCTACCCTCCATCCCTCTGAGCATCACCCTCTCCCCTTGCTTACCACAGTAGCCCCTACTTCTGTCCTTGCCCTCCTGTCATCTAAGCTAAACAAGGAACAATCTCCCTGAAACTTTGGTCAGAGCAGGTCATTGCTCTGCTCAAAACCCTGTAATGGCTCCCCATTTCACCCTAGAGTCAAGCCCTTCCAACGCCTCCTGGGCTCAGATGATCTGGCCCCCTCTCTCCTCCTCTCCCACCAGTCTCCCCCTCCTCCCTCCCTTCTAACCACACTGGTCCCCTTGCTGCTTCTCTGACATATCAGGTACTTTCCCACCCCGGAGCTACTGCTCCAGCTGGCCCCTCTGCCAAGCATATCCTTCCCTTAAACATGTTTGGATGACGCCTTCACCTCCTTCAAGTCTTCTTGCAAATCTCACCTCCCAGTGATGCCTTCCCTGATCACGCACTTCCCTGAGTACCTGATTTCGTACCTCAACCTGCACCTCCACCCCTGATCTACATCTTCTTTTTTCCATAGAACTCAATAGCTATTAACATATCATTTACTTATTTCTTATGTTTAGTATCTGCCTCTCCATGGTAGAAAATTCACTCAGCAAGGGCAGAGACCCATGTCTACTTTGTTTACTCATACATCTAAGAAAAACAATGCCTAGCACATAGATGTTTAGTAGTTATTGAATGATGAACCATGCTATACACATTAATAAAATAAATTTGCTTAATGGAATTATCTCCAGAAAAATACTTTTGAAAAAAAAAAGTCATCAATGTTGCTATAATTGATTATTTAAAAAAAGTTTTTTTAGACTGAAACAATGGGTCAAAACCTCCACAGAGTCAAAACGCTATATGGGTTAAAATGATAACACAAAATACCACAGTAAAAACATCCTGTGTCCACCAGACTGTCAGACGCTTTACATAACTCATCACAAGTATTATTCTGCCCACTGAACAGATGAGAAGACTGAGTCTGAGGATATTAAGTGCTTACCAAAGTCACACGGCTAGTCTGGGTTGGGAACAGGATTTGAACTTGTCTATATGCTTCTACCCTGGCCATTATCCCACCCTGCCTCCCTACCTCACTGAAAGTAGATTTTTAAATAATTGCTTGCATGGGGATGAGAATTACTCACCATTTTCCTGTTAAATTTCTCCACTGTGACTGAAGTGTGCCACTGACAACGTTTGAAAAGCTGGACCATGAGTTCAAACGGCACATACACACACTGGTAAACTCTCCCACTGGACACAATGGGATACATTAAGTGAATGTAAACAGCAGCTGGCTTGCAAACACTGGCCTAAAAGTTTACAATTCTCTGAATGGTAAACAACCCCTCACTACCCCCCCATCATTTCCTTCTCCCCTTATTCCCTCACCAAAACAGATGGCACAACACTGATGTCAGTCATTTCCCTTGGATTTTTAAAAATACATTGGTTTGGGAGGAGCAACCAAAATGGCGGAGTAGAAGGACGTGCTCTCACTCCCTCTTGCGAGAACACCAGAATCACAACTAGCAGCTGGACAATCACTGACAGGAAGACACTGGAACTCACCAAAAAAGATACCCGACATCCAAAGACAAAGGAGAAGCCACAATGAGACGGTAGGAGGGGCGCAATCATAGTAAAATCAAATCCCATCACTGGTGGGTGGGTGAGTCACAGACTGGAGAACACTTATACCACAGAAGTCCACCCACTGGAGTGAAGGTTCTGAGCCCCACGTCAGGCTTCCCAACCTGGGGGTCCGGCAACAGGAGGAGGAATTCCTAGAGAATCAGACTTTGAAGCCTAGTGGGAATTGATTGCAGGACTTCGACAGGACTGAGGGAAACAGAGACCCCACTCCGGGAGGGCACACACACAGTAGTGTGCGCATCGGGACCCAGGGGAAGGAGCAGTGACCCCAGGGGAGACTGAACCAGACCTACCTGCTAGTGTTGGAGGGTCTCCTGCAGAAGTGAGGGGAGGCATGGCTCACCGTGGGGACAAGGACACTGGCAGCAAAAGTTCTGGGAAGTACTCCTTGGCGTGAGCCCTCCCAGAGTCTGTCATTAGCCCCACCAAAGAGCCCAGATAGGCTCAAGTGTTGGGTTGCCTCAGGCCAAACAACCAACAGGGAGGGAACCCAGCCCCAACCATCAGCAGTCAAGTGGATTAAAGTTTTACTGAGCTCTGCCCACCAGAGCAACAGTCAGCTCTACCCACCACCAGTCCCTCCCATCAAGCCTCTTAGATACCCTCATCCACCAGAGGGCAGACAGCAGAAGCAGGAAGAACTACAATCCTACAGCCTATGGAACAAAAACCACATTCACAGAAAGACAAGATGAAAAGGCAGAGGGCTATATACCAGATGAAGGAACAAGATAAAACCCCAGAGAAACAACTAAATGAAGTGGAGATAGGCAACCTTCCAGAAAAAGAATTCAGAATAATGATACTGAAGATGATCCAGGACCTCGAAAAAAACAATGGAGGCAAAGATCAAGAAGATGCAAGAAATGTTTAACAAAGACCTAGAAGAATTAAAGAACAAACAAACAGAGATGAACAATACAATGACTGAAATGAAAACTACACTAGAAGGAATCAATAGCAGAATAACTGAGGCAGAAGAACAGATAAGTGACCTGGAAGACAGAATGGTGGAATTCACTGCTGCGGAACAGAATAAAGAAAAAAGAATGAAAAGAAATGAAGACAGCATAAGAGACCTCTGGGACAACATTAAACGCAACAACATTTGCATTATAGGGGTCCCAGAAGGAGAAGAGAGAGAGAAAGGACCAGAGAAAATATTTGACAAGATTATAGTCGAAAACTTCCCTAACACGGGAAAGGAAATAGCCACCCAAGTCCAGGAAGCACAGAGTCCCAGGCAGGATTAACCCAAGGAGAAACACACTGAGACACATAGTAATCAAATTGGCAAAAATTAAAGACAAAGAAAAATTATTGAAAGCAGCAAGGGAAAAACGACAAATAACATACAAGGGAACTCCCATAAGGTTAACAGCTGATTTCTCAGCAGAAACTCTACAAGCCAGAAGGGAGTGGCATGATATACTTAAAGTGATGAAAGGGAAGAACCTACAACCAAGATTACTCTACCCAGCAAGGATCTCATTCAGATTCGATGGAGAAATCAAAAGCTTTACAGACAAGCAAAAGCTAAGAGAATTCAGCACCACCAAACCGGCTCTACAACAAATGCTAAGGAACTTCTCTAAGTGGGAAACACAAGAGAAGAAAAGGATCTACAAAAACAAACCCAAAACAATTAAGAAAATGGTCATAGGAACAACATATCGATAATTACCTTAAACGTGAATGGATTAAATGCTCCAACCAAAAGACACAGGCTTGCTGAATGGATACAAAAACAAGACCCACCTATATGCTGTCTACAAGAGACCCACTTCAGACCTAGGGACACATACAGACTGAAAGTGAGGGGACGGAAAAAGATATTCCATGCAAATGGAAATCAAAAGAAAGCTGGAGTAGCTATACTCATATCAGATAAAATAGACTTTAAAATAAAGAATGTTACAAGAGACAAAGAAGGATACTACATGATGATCAAGGGATCAATCCAAGAAGAAGATATAACAATTATAAATATATATGCACCCAACATAGGAGCACCTCAATACATAAGGCAACTGCTAACAGCTATAAAAGAGGAAATCGACAGTAACACAATAATAGTGGGGGACGTTAACACCTCACTTACACCAATGGATAGATCATACAAAATGAAAATAAATAAGGAAAGAGAAGCTTTAAATGACACAATAGACCAGAGAGATTTAATTGATATTTATAGGACATTCCATCCAAAAAGAGCAGATTACACGGTCTCCTCAAGTGCGCACGGAACATTCTCCAGGATAGATCACATCTTGGGTCACAAATCAAGCCTCAGTAAATTTAGGAAAATTGAAATCCTATCAAGCATCTTTTCTGACCACAAGGTTATGAGATTAGAAATGAAAAATAAGTAAAAAACACAAACACATGGAGGCTAAACAATACGTTACTACATAACCAAGAGATCACTGAAGAAATCAAAGAGGAAATCAAAAAATACCTAAAGACAAATGACAATGAAAACACGACGATCCAAAACCTATGGGATGCAGCAAAAGCAGTTCTAAGAGGGAAGTTTATAGCTATACAAGCCTACCTAAAGAAACAAGAAAAATCTCAAGTAAACAATCTAACCTTACACCTAATGGAACTAGAGAAAGAAGAACAAACAAAACCCAAAGTTAGCAGAAGGAAAGAAATCATAAAGATCAGAGCAGAAATAAATGAAATAGAAACAAAGAAAACAATAGCAAAGATCAATAAAACTAAAAGCTGGTTCTTTGAGAAGATAAACAAAATTGATAAACCATTAGCCAGACTCATCAAGAAAAAGAGGGAGAGGACTCAAATCAATAAAATTAGAAATGAAAAAGGAGAAGTTACAACAGACACTGCAGAAATACAAAGCATCCTAAGAGACTACTACAAGCAACTCTATGCCAATAAAATGGACAACCTGGAAGAAATGGACAAATTTCCTTACTTAGGAAACCTTCTTACTTAGGTATAACCTTCCAAGACTGAACCAGGAAGAAACGGAAAATATGAACAGACCAAACACAAGTAATGAAATTGAAACTGTGATCAAAAATCTGCCAACAAACAAAAGTCCAGGACCAGATGGCTTCACAGGTGAATTCTATCAAACATTTAGAGAAGAGCTAACACCCATCCGTCTCAAACTCTTCCAAAAAATTGCAAAGGAACACTCCCAAATTCATTCTATGAGGCCACCATCACCCTGATACCAAAACCAGACAAAGACACTACAAAAAAAGAAAATTACAGACCAATATCACTGATGAATATAGATGCAAAAATCCTCAACAAAATACTAGCAAACAGAATCCAACAACACATTAAAAGGATCATACACCATGATCAAGTGGGATTTATCCCAGGGATGCAAGGATTCTTCAATATACGCAAATCAATCAATGTGATACACCATATTAACAAATTGAAGAATAAAAACCATATGATCATCTCAATAGATGCAGAAAAGGCTTTTGACAAAATTCAACACCCATTTATGATAAAAACTCTCCAGAAAGTGGGCATAGAGGGAACCTACCTCAACATAATAAAGGCCATATACAACAAACCCACAGCAAACATCATTCTCAATGGTGAAAAACTGAAAGCATCTCCTCTAAGATCAGGAACAAGACAAGGATGTCCACTCTCACCACTATTATTTAACATAGTTTTGGAAGTCCTAGCCACGGCAATCAGAAAAGAAATAGAAATAAAAGGAATACAAATTGGAAAAGAAGAAGTAAAACTGTCACTGTTTGCAGATGACATGATACGATACATAGAGAATCCTAAAAATGCCACCAGAAACCTACTAGAGCTAATCAATGAATTTGGTAAAGTAGCAGGATACAAAATTAATGCACAGAAATCTCTTGCATTCCTATACACTCATGATGAAAAATCTGAAAGAGAAATTATGGAAACACTCCCATTTACCATTGCAACAAAAAGAATAAAATACCTAGGAATAAACCTACCTAGGGAAACAAAAGACCTGTATGCAGAACACTATAAGACACTGATGAAAGAAATTAAAGATGATACCAACAGATGCAGAGAAATACCATGTTCTTGGATTGGAAGAATCAATATTGTGAAAATGACTATACTACCCAAAGCAATCTACAGACTCAATGCAATCCCTATCCAATTACCAATGGCATTTTTTACAGAACTAGAACAAAGCATGTTAAAATTT
The DNA here is from genome assembly GCF_949987535.1 of Balaenoptera acutorostrata. NCBI lineage: Eukaryota > Metazoa > Chordata > Mammalia > Artiodactyla > Balaenopteridae > Balaenoptera > Balaenoptera acutorostrata. The sequence continues at coordinate 63,586,913 of NC_080067.1, read as the reverse complement.
GTATGGAGACACAAAAGACCACAAATAGCCAAAGCAGTCTTGAGAGAAAAAAACGGAGCTGGAGGAATCAGACTCCCTGACTTCAGACTATACTACATAGCTACAGTAATCAAGACAATATGGTACTGGCACAAAAACAGAAACATAAATCAATGGACAAGATAGAAAGCCCAGAGATAAACCCATGCACCTATGGTCAACTAATCTATGATAAAGGAGGCAAAGATATACAATGGAGAAAAGACAGTCTCTTCAATAAGTGGTGCTGGGAAAACTGGACAGCTACATGTAAAAGAAAGAAATTAGAACACTCCCTAACACCATACACAAAAATAAACTCAAAATGGATTAGAGACCTAAATGTAAGACCGGACACTATAAAACTCTTGGAGGAAAACATAGGAAGAATACTCTTTGACATAAATCACAGCAAAATCTTTTTTGATCCACCTCCTAGAGTAATGGAAATAAAAACAAAAATAAACAAATGGGACCTAATGAAACTTCAAAGCTTTTGCACAGCAAAGGAAACCATAAACAAGACGAAAAGACAACCCTCAGAATGGGAGAAAATATTTGCAAACAAATCAACGGACAAAGGATTAATCTCCAAAATATATAAACAGCTCATGCAGCTCAATATTAAAGAAACAAACAACCCAATCCAAAAATGGGCAGAAGACCTAAATAGACATTTCTCCAAAGAAGACATACAGATGGCCAAGAAGCACATGAAAGGCTGCTCAACATCACTAATTATTAGAGAAATGCAAATCAAAACTACAATGAGGTATCACCTCACACCAGTTAGAATGGGCATCATCAGAAAATCTACAAACAACAAATGCTGGAGAGGGTGTGGAGAAAAGGGAACCCTCTTGCACTGTTGGTGGGAATGTAAACTGATACAGCCACTATGGAGAACAGTATGGGGGTTCATTAAAGAACTAAAAATAGAATTACCATATGATACAGCAATCCCACTACGGGGCATATACCCAGAGAAAACCATAATTCAAAAAGACACATGCACACCAATGTTCACTGTAGCAATATTTACAATAGCCAGGTCATGGAAGCAACCTAAATGCCCATCAACAGATGAATGGATAAAGAAGTTGTGGTACATATATACAATGGAATATTACTCGGCCATAAAAAAGAACGAAATTGAGTCATTTGTTGAGACGTGGATGGATCTAGAGACTGTCATACAGAGTGAAGTGAGTCAGAAAGAGAAAAACAAATATCGTATATTAACGCATGTATGTGGAACCTAGAAAAATGGTACAGATGAACCAGTTTTCAGGGCAGAAGTTGAGATACAGATGAACAGAACAAATGTATGGACACCAAGGGGGGAAAACCGCGGTGGGGTGGGGACGGTGGTGTGCTGAATTGGGCGATTGGGATTGACATGCATACACTGATGTGTATAAAACTGATGACTAATAACCTGGAGTATAAAAAAACAAATAAAAAAAAACAACTAATACTAAACTTTCTTTGGGTTATTTGTATGGAAATATGTTAATATAAATGTTTCAGACATTACATGAAATTTCTAAAAATCTTATATATGTTCTGGTATAATGTTATAAGTTATTACTTTAAAACATATATCTCAGAAATAACTAAATTTCCTTGTCAATTGCATTATTATGAACTTTCATCAAATCGTTAACTGTGGTCATTTTTAAATCTTTTGTCATTTACAGACAGTTCTGGGTGTACTCTGATGCTTTCACAAAAATGTTCCTATAAAAGGGTTTCATCTTCAAGGAATTCATGGAAAAGAATCTGACACGTACAGGTTTCTGGTAACTGACTATACTGCTGAACTGAATGAATAAGCATTTTCAGAACTCTAATGGAAAACTGATAAATTCATAAAAGTGCTAACAAAAGATCAAGATGAAAAACAAGGGACTGAGTGAACTGATGAGGATGATTATAATTTTTGTGACTTTCTGTTTGAATAAAAAAAAAAAATCCCACAAGGACTCAGAGGCAAAAAGTATACAAATCAATTATCACTGCAAAGTAAAGGAGCTGTTACAGTGGAGGATTACTGGACTGAATATCAATATTATGACATAGTATGAGTGTGTTTCGTGTTTGGTAATTGCAATCATTGTTGCTTTTGTTGTGGTCATCCATTTACAATGTTTTGTGTCAGTTTATTTATCTCCTGTAAAAATAAAATACAGTGTGTGTGAGAAAAAAAAAGGAAAGTCCTTTAGTTTCCTAGAGGAAGTACTGTCTACATTAATATCTAAATGGAATAAATGAGAATTAATTTGTTCAGAATGGGAAGGGTGAAGAAGAAGGAGATGGGGAAGATCTGTTACAGTGAGAAGGACAAGACCACATGTGCAAAGGCACAGGGGCCAGAGAGAAGCTGCTGGGTTAAAGGAACTATAAATTATAAATACATCGGGCTTCCCTGGTGGCGCAGTGGTTGAGAATCTGCCTGCCAATGCAGGGGACACGGGTTCGAGCCCTGGTCTGGGAAGATCCCACATGCCACGGAGCAACTGGGCCCATGAGCCACAATTACTGAGCCTGCACGTCTGGAGCCTGTGCTCCGCAACAAGAGAGGCCGCGATAGTGAGAGGCCCGCGCACTACGATGAAGAGTGGTCTCCACTTGCCGCAACTAGAGAAAGCCCTCGCACAGAAACGAAGACTCAACACAGTCATAAATAAATAAATAAATAAATAAATAAATAAAAAGAACGTGAATTTCTTTAAAAAAAAATTATAAATACATCAATAAGAGGCTGGGGCAAATGGGCATGAGAGAAAAGTTTAGAAAGAGGTCACAGCCAGATCCTGATAGCTTTAGGGTCACATTAAGGGGATTAAGGAGTATCAAGGCTAAGAGGATCAACTGAAGGATGGGAGTAAGTGGAGAAGCAATGGTGTTCAGCATTGGGCTTTAGTGTAGCAAATAGGCAAAAGGGGAAGACCAGAGGCAAGAAGGCCATTTAATGGCCTGTTGTAGTAATCCAGGAATGAGGTGGTGACAGTAAGAACCATGATAGTTAAGAATGAGGATGTGGATAATTTATGGATTCCAGGGACAATGAGAAGGTAGAGACAATAATACTTGGTATTTGTTGGGATGTTTGTAAAAAGAAAGAAAGAATTGAACATCAGGGTTTCTTCTTCTGGGTAGATGATATCACCACTCACTCTGATAGGGAATACATAATAAATAAATAAATAAAATACTCCCTTGACGCTACCAAAAAAAAAAATACATTGGTTCGTTCTTTTAAAAGTTTTAAGCACTGAATAAACGTATTTTAAGTAGTAATTAGCCTATATGGTAAGCAAAATAAGGCCCCCCCAAAGACATCCACATCCTAATCACCTTACATGCCAAAAGGAACATTGCAGCTATGATTAAGTTAAGGATCCTGAGATGGGAAGATTATTCTGGACTACCTGGGTGAACCCAGTGTAATCCCGAGGGTCTCTGTAAACAAGAGGCAGGAGAGCCAGTAAAGGAGATATGCCAGGGGCTCCCCTGGTGGCGCAGAGGTTGAGAATCTACCTGTCAATGCAGGGGACACGGGTTCAAGCCCTGGTCTGGGAAGATCCCACATGCCACGGAGCAACTGGGCCCGTGAGCCACAACTACTGAGCCTGCGCGTCTGGAGTCTGTGCTCTGCAACAAGAGAGGCCGCGATAGTGAGAGGCCCGCGCACCGCGATGAAGAGTGGCCCCCGCTTGCCACAACTAGAGAAAGCCCTCGCACAGAAACGAAGACCCAACACAGCCATAAATAAATAAATAAATAAATAAATAAATAAATAATTTTTTTTAAAAAAAGGAGATATGCCAATGGAAGCAGACACTGGAGTGATGCCAATGCTGTCAGGAGGTCATGAGCCAAGGAACGCAAACAGCTTCCCGAAACTGGAAGAAGTAAGGAATGGATTTTCTCCTACAGCTCCCCTGCCAACACCTTGCTTTTAGCCCTGTGAGACCCATTTCCAGACCTCTGACCTAATAAATGTATTGTTTTAAGCCACTCAGTTTGTAGTAATTTGTTTACAGCAGCAACAGGAAACTCATATAGCCTAGAAACACAATGTCATAAAAATGCTGAAATCCCTTTATGCAACTAGTGTTGACTCTGCTTATACCTGCATTAAGGAAGCCACCAGCAAACTGAGAGCCAGGGAACCACAGAAAGGTCTCACAATTGATTCCAATATGCAACTTGGCACCCAGTAGAGAAAGACAGCATACTGCCACCTGCCCTGCCCCTCCCTGCTTCACAGAGCTAACATCGTGCCATCGAAGATATTCCACTACTGATGGGACCTGGCAGCCTCGGGGCCACACAAAGAAACCCTGAAAAGAAATAAAATTAGTCACTGTCTCAACTTACCTGTTCCACTGATGGATAAGAACCTGCAAAAGGCAGAATCGGTTTATGTGGCATTTTGCAAAAGAAAAAAAAAAAAAAAGAGCCATAAAGGGACCTCAGATTGTGAGAATAGCTTTTAATTTTAAAACAATTGAAGCAATAAATCATCCATCTCTCTTTCCATCACAGGCAAATAGTCTCCCAAAACATTTGAGATATTTTAAACTACAACTGTGATTAGTGCAAAATCAACACAAACTCTTTCAGGCACCAACATCAAAACCTGCCAAGCAGACAGGCGCGGGCCACAGGATCAGCCTCAGCTGAGGCCAGGAGGAGTGGCCAGATTTGCACGGTATTTCAACACACCCAGCTCTGAACAGACAAAACAATACTGGGGGAGGGGAAACCACAAGAGAATGTTGCCCAAAGTGAAACAAATCTGCCCAACACCCTCATGGGGCTAACATCCTTGGCACCTGGAAGATGCTTGAAAAATAAATGCAGAGTTGGCAGCTTCTAGACAAAGCTGAAGGAACAGGGTTTGGGCTCGTTTGCTTTTGGTTTTTAATTGGGGTCTTATATATATTGGTTCTTATGCAGAAAAATCTGCTTTCTGGAAGGCATTCTGTGCCTCACACTGCTCCCGACTCCAAAAAAAATGTTTGTGCCGCTTCTGTCCGTCTGGATGCTTCGCAGAACCCCCTTCCATACCTACGGCACCTCGCTGCCTCCTCACATCACCTGGTCTGGAGAGCACTGTCCAACAGAAGTACAACTCGTGTCTAATTTCAATTTGTTTGATAGCCACATTAAAAAAGGATTAAAAGGAATAAGTGAAACTTTAATATCATCTTACTTGATGTATCTGAAATATGGTCATTTTAGCATATAATCAATATAAAATATTGATGCAATATTTTACATTCCCTTTTATTTGTACCAAGCCTTCCAAATCTGGCATGCATTTCCTGTGTACAGCACAACCTCAATGTGCACAAGCCACATTTCCGGAGGTCATTAGCCACATGTGACCACGGACAACTGTACTGAACAGCACAGATCTAGAGAATTATAACACAAACTCTTTCAGGATGATTTACTGAGTAGGGAATCTCCATGGCATTGTGTGGGCGATCTTATACATCAACTTAAGGGTACAGAATCTTGTTCTGTAACCTAGGATTTTTGACCTTAGGTGAAGGATAGAATCCCATTTTATCTAATCCTATCCCCCTATCCTGCTCCCAACACTGGCCATCTCCCCATTGATGGCCCACACGGATGATGTCATTTAGCAACCGTGATGCCTTCCAGATGAAAAGACATCCTTTCTGTGGTAGAAAAACTTATTTGAGGATCATAGCTATAACTCAGAGTAAGATAATACTCCAGAAAGGTTACAGAGTTAGCGGAAGGTAGTTCTGAGGCTTGTCAGGGCAGGAGGTGTTTTAAATAGATTTTTCATTTTTGAGGAAGATGGTAACAAAGTACCTTACCGACTGGGAAGTGGAGAGTTTCAGGAGTAGGAGAACAAAATGGGATAATCACCAAAGAAAGTAATTACCCAAGAAATTGGGACTAGAAGTTGGGGTGACAAACACTAAAAACGAGGCAGGTTCTAAAGTGGGGTGCGAGAGTTGTAACAAACCAGAACCATAACATCTAACCTCTATGTGATCCCTCGCGTCTCACATGTCTGACCAAGGTAGTAACTGCAGGAAAATGAAAACAGAATCGAATGTTAGGGCAGAAAGGGACTTCTGAGCTTATCTGGTCTAACCCACTCATTTTAAGGAAAAAGGCCTAGAGAGGTAAAGCGACTCGGCCCCATCACACTTAGAAGTGGAGTCGGGCTACAAACCCAGGTGCTCTCACTATGAATTGCAGGTAAGGCTCCATCCAGTTCAGGTCAAGGGAAAAAACAATGTCGGGAGTAGCAGGCTCAAGCTACGCCCTACAGCCCACGGTGAACACGGGGGAATGGCAAGCACATTCTCTTGTAGGTGGGAGAAAACAGCAAGTCAGTTCAGAACATTAAAGCAATGTTGACATAAAATGGCATTAAAACATGACTCTTCTTTAATAGTCCTTCCTCCATACTTTTTCTCCCCTTGAAAAAAAATCCCAATCTGAACCAAACTGGATTTCTGATTAGTTATGTGGGCATTTAGATCAATTGACAAAACAAAAACTTTGATACGCTGTATTTTCCAAAGACACATTCATCAGGATTTTGCACAAATGGACATCAAAAGATATTTACAGGAAGAAAGTGCTCTCTTTCACACATACACCCACGCAGTGAGAATTTTCACAATTACACCACCACACCTCACACAGAAGACTCCTAACAGGCTGATGATCAGTTGACAAAATACACACATTATTCCAGTTTTCAGTCATAAATAATCTCATCTACATACATGTGTAAAATTAAGCAGTATATTCCACACTTTGATTCCAGGGAAGCCTGCCTTGAATATATTAAGATATACATACAAACACATTTATAAGCATGAAAGAAAACCAATATTTGCTCCAGTTTTCCCAACTCTCAATCTGAAATAAAGAATAGCACATATACAAAACTTTGCCTTGTAGAAATAGCCCTTTGTCTTGTGAGGCGGAAAAAAAGGCAGCCATATTCCACCTTCTTACGATAGGTTTAGGTATCAAAAGGGCTAAATTTCTTTTTCTGCTTAATGAATTAAGTAATGTGTAGCCTGTAATCTTATATACTGACTTTACACCATTCACTTTGCAAAATTTTATTATAAAATTTTTTAATTTGCTCAAAATACACATGCCATCTTTGTCCACATTTCAATCCAAAGCCCCAATCCCCCTCCCACCCCCAGAAAAGGCCTTCACTTTGTAATAGCGGTGACAAGAAGTCACTTTTGATGTGTGTTTGGAGTCAGTATTCTATGGTACTCAGCCCTAAGGAAACGGGACTCCGTAAGGCTGCTTAGCATGGGGGTTTCTGTAGGAATCAGGGACTCGTGTCACCGAGTGGGGCTGCTTTGGGGTGTCCAAGACAATGTGAAAAGGTGACACCAGTGGGCAGAGTTTAGTAGAGAGTTACTGCCCCATGAGCTCCCTCCTTCTGCCAATCTCATTTGTTCCCGAACTGAAGAAAACGTGAGAGAAGAGAAGAGAGGAAGCACGCTCTACTAGGGCCCATCCACTGGGCACACCACCCACTGCTCTTCAAAGGGTCAGCGCATCAGATCTCACCAGATCCTCAAAGCACAGTCGGAAAGAGAGGGCAGGGGTCATCACACCATTGTGCACCTAAGGAAAGATGAGGGACTTGCCCAGCTACGGGCTGCACCCAGGTCCCCGGGCCACAGGCCTCGGGCTCTGCATCCCTTGCTCACGTCTCCTGTGAGAAGGGCCCCAATCATAACCAGAATCCTGACTGTTCATAACTCACATGTCATAATCCAACTTCTGGACTTCACAGAATTGTGGAATTCTGTGCTGTATTTCACCCAGTTGGTTCTACTTTATTTTCCTACAGTCTCCAGGAAGATCCTTTCTACCAATCAAATGCATATTAAGCAGACAGCAATAAGTCCTTTTTTATTTGACTGAATAATCTGAAATAGAAATTCCAGAGACCCTAGCATTTGGTACAGAGCAGTAGGAAAATTACAGAGCACTACCATTCCACTTTTTCATCACATCTGAAACTCTGATCTAATCCCAGGTTGCAACTAAAATGCTGAAACACTGAAATGGAAACGATGGTCTTTCATAGTGTCATATAAAGTTTCTTTGCATCTGAAACCCTTAAACTGCTGAAGATCACACTGTTGGTCACAGCAGATAAGCAGTGAAGGCAAGTCAGGAGGTGATTAGCCAACACAGAGGTGAGGTGAGACTCTGGCCCCAGAACACATAGAAATGAAGGCAAGCAAAGAGCTGGGGGATGAGAAAATTACAGACAAATTTGGGGCACTTAACATGATTTCAGGGAGTTGTCATGTGTCATGGTAAGAAGAGACCAGCTATTTTAATTAACAGTACACACGACTATGCCTTGGGGGAAGGGTTGCTGAGAAACAGAATTCATCTACCTTTGGCAAAGAACAACACTGTGCTGCTGGGGGCATCTGCGTTCATACGACCAAATGTCACAAACCCAACTGAATTCTGGACAGCACTGAAAGGGACAACAGCCCTTTTTACGCCTGAAAATCTAAGCGGGGAACTAATTTTTTCAACTGTTCCTGAGTCAGAGTTTCTTTAAAATATTGACTTGCTTTTCCCAGCTATGCTTACTACCAACTATTTTAACCTTTAAAAACCAACCCATCACAGATTTTCTAGTTGACTATAAAGGTCTCACACTCTCAGTCGCATTCTCACACACATTCACACACTCGTATTATGAATTTTGATATGATTAAATTAAAAATATCTTTCATTGGAGATGTTCTCATCTACTCTACATGGAGAGGTCAGAAATCATTGTGTGTCATGAAAAAACTTATGTCACAAATAAAGCCCAGCCCAGTTACTGATTTTCGGTATGAAACGAAAGCGGGCTTTTTGTTTATGGTGGGTAGGCGACACAACTGGCCCCATTACTTGGTTCCTCTGGAGGCCACTATCACTGACCCCCGAAGCAAAATAGAGGGCTGGCGGCACTTCCTGCTTTGGATGTGCCAATGGCAGATGCCCCACCAGCAACAGGAATACTTTTTTTTTTTTAACCATCCTCTTCTTAAACATTTATAAAAAGAAAAACTATCTACAGTAGTGTGTCATCACTAATAGAAATTTCCTCCCAGTTCTACTTCAGAAGGCATCAAATGATGTTCTTTAAATAAACTATAAATACCCCATGTATTCCCTCATGTCTGGCTGTCCCAACTTCTTACTTTTTTTTTTTTTTTTTTTTTTTTTTTGGCAAATTAAAAAGGTGTATGGCTTCTTCTCGCCAATTTGTACGTCTGAGGTTTAGCTTGGTATCCTGCGGTAAAAGTACATGTAGCCCAGGTCTTTAGGGGGCCTTTCTGAGGCACAAACTTTGTGGTCATTGTAGATCACCCATCTGAAAACAAAACACAGAAGGATTTGATGGATTTAAGTCAGTTCCAGGAAACTTTGCAGGAGAAAGTTATTGCACCATACTTAAAATAATCAAGATGGTTTGAGATAAACCAAACTCAAGCCTGTTGTATAAAAAGAAACAGAATGCTGGTGGAAAATCACAACTGCTTTTTTATTCTCAAGTTTAATCAAAAAGTAGTTCCTAAGGAGCCTCCAAACATTTCCACTTGTAGAAATCCACAGATGGCCTCAGAACTTGAGTCAAAGAAGTATGTGTTTTTTTCAGCCTTAGGTATAAAACTAGCTAAAAATCAGAAGTAAACAGACATGCAGTGAACTATTATACAACTATTAAAATGTCTTTGAAGAATATCTGGTAAAGTAAGAAAATAATCACAATATAATATGAAGTGGGAAAAAGCAGGTTACAAAATTATACGTACTGTGTATAAACTTTAAGCTTTTAGAAAAGTTGTAAATACAGACATACCCATACCCTCTCCCAGTGAAAACAATGAAACAAAGAGAAATGTATCAAAATACAGACAATGGTTCTCTCTAGGCTTCCAAACAACACATTCTCTGTATGTTTTTATATTTTACAAATTCTTTATAATGAATTTCATGGCTTTTTAAATTATAATTAAGCTATTTTTCTTAAGAAAAGTATTTTTAAAAGAGCTATCACGCTTGGTAATAAAAAGGATTCACTATAAATCAAGTTCCTGTGCTTGACTATTTTATTAATCAAGTTGAGAAGACAAGACTAAAAGACACACCAAAAAGGAACACAGTGGATTCCTGACTGGGAACCGGTCACTCCTGCAGTACGAGGTCAACGTACTACCAGGAGAGGGCAAGGTTACGTGCTTCTCCAGTGTCCATGTGGTCCAAGCACTGCCTCAAGCAGGGGTGCTGACCCACAGGCCAGGCCACTCAGTGGGAACTCAAGGAAGGGAAACCAGTGGGGCCCGTGGGGATCCAGCCCCAGAAGAAGGTTCTGAAGAGAGCAGCGGCCTTACACCCCACAACTGTCTCATTCCTAGCTCACCACACACCTAACAATTCTTAAGAAGCCAAGGCTACAATGGGGCAAACACTGGGTGTTGGAGTTTCCAGATAAAACACAGGACACCCAGTCAAGTTTGAATATCACATAAGCAACAAATACTTTTTTAATGCAAGTATGTCCCATGCAACAGTTGAGACATATTTATACTAAAAAGTTATTCATTATCTGAAATTCAAACATAATAGGGCATCCTGGTTTTCTTGTTTTGTTTCGTTTTGTTGGCTAAACCTGGCAACCCTGGGGAGGTTCCAAATATGGACACACATTCTGCTGCGGGATGCGTCTTTACTTTGGGAGGTCCACTTGCTATGACAGTGAAGAGTGACTCTGAATACCAACTCTGACACAGCTGCAAAGGTCAAGTTATTTAGCCTGCCTGAGCCTTAGTGCCCTGATGTGTAAAATGGCTTTAAGAGTCTATCCCTACAAGATGATTATGAGAACCAAATGAGATAACATATGAAACACCTAGTGGAGTGCCTGGCACATAGTAGATCCTCAATAAAACGTAGATATTATTTTACCTTCTCGAAAAGACTCACCTTCCTTCCTTTTTGATGTGACAAACATAATGTCCACTCATTGTAGATGTTCCCATGTGACTGATGAACGCAAATAATTCATACACTATGAAAGAGGAAACAACTCAGTTACAAGGCAGCATTTCTAGAAATCAATAGCACTTCTGACCAGAATTTAAAGCCAACAAGAGTGTAATCCAGCAACTGTTTAGAATGAAAGACAGTCTATTCACTTACTACGTTGAGAACACACCCACCTACCCAAAGTGACAGCAACTTCAACCTGCAAATTCATTACAAAGCAGGACATGAACTTTACAGCTGACCTTAAGCTCCTATCTGAAAGGGGATTAAAAGTCCCACAGCCCAGTCTGGTGGCAAGCTCATGGGTCTAAAAGGGTAGTCCCGGCTCCATCACTTCCAAGCAGCATGAGGGTGGAGAAGTTGTTTCATCTCTCGGAGCCCATTTCTTCACAGAAATGAAAAATCCACCCACTTCACAAGGTTGTATGAGGCTTAAATGAGCAATTCAGACTAAAATACCACACAAATGTCAGGATTAGGAGGAAGACAGCAGATAGGTGTTATCATTTATAGAAAGGGATAGGGGCTTCCCTGGTGGCGCAGTGGTTGAGAATCTGCCTGCTAATGCAGGGGACACGGGTTCGAGCCCTGGCCTGGGAAGATCCCACATGCCGCAGAGCGGCTGGGCCCGTGAGCCACAACTGCTGAGCCTGCGCGTCTGGAGCCTGTGCTCCGCAACGAGAGAGGCCCGCGCATCGCGATGAAGAGTGGCCCCCGCTTGCCACAACTGGAGAAAGCCCTCGCACAGAAACGAAGACCCAACACAGCCAAAATCAATCAATCAATCAATCAATCAAACATACGCATCTGATTCAAGATCCTCATTAAAAAAAAAAAAAAAAAAAAAAAAAAGAAAGGGATAATGCTCAGAATATGCATCTTGTGATTTCTGACTGGCTCATGATTATAACCTCTATGGGACCAAAATTCAGGCTTCATGCCTTCTGAACAAGGAGATATATAGCCTCTTGGAGCTTAAGATGGATGTTTATTCTCTAACAAGTATCTCCTGTCATCTTGCACAGCATATGCTGTACCAAATCCACGGTGAATGAATTTCAGCTCATTCCCCCACCCACCCCCGCCCCCAGCCAATCCTAGGCCTGCACAACACCTGCAAAGTGGCTTCCACAGACTGGCACCAGTGCAACTCCGCAAACTGCTACAGACTACGACGAGACAGGTACAGAAACTGAGTTAGCGTTTACAGACTCCTGTAATAATTTGAGAGGAATATTCTTGTCTGTTGAATCTAATTAAGGGAAAAATGGGCTTGCAGATTCATTGTTCTTGGTACTCAAGTTTTGTTGTATTTTACAAGTGTCCTGGTTCTGGACAGACCCCTTTCCTTGCTCCTCCCTCTCTCATTCTTTCTCTCTCTTGCTGTTCACCAATGCTCATCCACATATTCAGCTGTGAATCCCCAGTCCTCATCTTAGCCTTCAGCGCATCACATACTATGGACCACCTCTCCTCCTTCCCCAAACATCTGCCCCCAGGACATGACTCTCTTTTTGTTTTCCAGGTGCCTCACTGGCTTCTCCTCTTCTCCTGACTTTTAAACATTGGTGACCTGGGGCTCTGACCTCAAGCCTTTCTTCCCTCTATCTTCTCTCTCTCTCTCTCTCTCACACACAGACACACAGACACACAGACACACACACACACACCCTGTACATTCTCATCCTCTCTCTTTCTGCCACCCCCCCCCCCACCCCTTCCCTCTCTGGTTGATCTCATCCAGTCTCATGGCATTAAATGGAATTATGTTCTTAATTTCATTTCCAAAATGTTCACTGCTAATGTATAGAACTACAATTGAATTTTGTATATTGGTCTTGTTTCCTGCAACCTTTCTGAACCCATTTATTAGTTCTAATAGTTTTTAAGGTAGATTCCTTACAATTTTCTACATAAGACCATGTCATCTACAGACAGAAATAGTTTTACTTCTTCCTTGCTTATCTGGATGCCTTTTATTTCTTTTTCTTGCTTAACTGCCATGGCTAGAACCTCTTTCACAATGTTAAATAGAAGTGGCAAGAGTGGACATCCTTGTCTTGTTCCTGCTCCTAGGGGAAAAGCATTCAGTCTTCACCATGAAGCATGATGTGAGCTGTGGTTTTTTGGTAGGTACCATTTATCAGGTTGAGGAAGTTCCCTTTCATTCCCGGTTTGTTGAGCATTCTCCCCTCAGCTTTATCCATCTCAATTCTCCCAGTAACTCAGGACAAAATCTTGACTCTTCTCTCCCACTGTTTACACACATCCAATCCATCAGCAAATCCTTCAATAATATATCTAGAATTTCCTTCAAAATATATGCAGAATCCAACGACTTCCTACCATCTCCACTAGTAAGCCCCAATCCAAGTTACCATCATCTCTTGTCTGAATTATTACAATAGCCTCACCTCCTAACGGGGCTCCCTGCTTCCTCCCTTACCCCTACCGACCACTCTCAGTATGGCTGCAACTCTCACTCTTACAATGACCTATGAGGTCCCCCCACCTCCTTCCACTCTCCCCCTCACTGCACTCCAGCTCCTCCGGCCTCCTGGGTTCTCCTCAAACACACCGGCTACTTGTCTCACTGACAGAGAGGGCTTCAAGCCCCACGCCTATGGTCCCTCTATCTGAAACTCTTCTTTCAGATGCCATATGATCCACTCCTCACTTCATCGAGGTCTCAGATCAAATGTCATCTCAGAGAGGCCTTCCTTATAAATAGCAACTCCTCCCTCCGTCCACCCCACCTTCACCCCAACCTTGTTTTACTGTTGTCCACGGAGCTCAAACTAACACCATATCACATACTTATTTGTGTATTTACTTACTGTCTATTTCCTTTTATCCCAGGCTAGAATATAGCTCCATAAGGACGAGAAGTTCGTTTGGGATTTTTGGGGGGTTTTTTTTTAGTTTTATAAACTCACCAAATATTTAATTTTTTTTAAATTTCATTTGTCTGTTTTGTTTACTGGAATATTCCAGACACAGAGAACAGTGCTTAGCATGCAGTAGGCATGGCTCCCTTCACCCCATGTCCTCACTTGTTTTTCTATCTTTTCATATTGTATACATTTTTATAAACCCCCTACCAAAGTATAAATTGGGGTATAAATTAGTGAAATAATTATATTTAAAAAGAGGGTATTGCCTTTCCCATCATTAACTAAGTTTTTGTCGCTAGCTATCACATCCGCTGACAACCCCCCCCCCGCCAAACACACACACCAAAAAAAAAAAAAAAAATCACAGGTTTGAAACAGAAACCAGGCAAAAACAGTTGTGAATGACAATCATTTTGCCTGGCACTTAGTGATCCAGGGACCCTACCCTCGTTGGCCCTCCCCAGTGTTCCCCATCACTAAGAACCCATCCCCACCCTAGTAAACAAGAGAGAGTGTAGGCTGAGACTTTTTCATGTTCCTAGACCCTGGTTGGTTTTTAAAGCTCTTTAGGAATAATTTTATATCAAATTCCAAATCTTCAATTTGAGAGATACGGGGCTGGTCTCCCACAAGGTGGATGCCCTCTTAGAATTTTCATGGAATGAAGCGAGTATGTGATCCTCCAACCAAGGCTTTTCCCTCACGAGAAACTGTCCCCCAAAACAATGCCTTAAATAACTGAACAGAGTATTTAATGAACACTTCTCACCATAAGCCAGGGTCATTTCAGTGAAACATTGCTCAGATACCAACAAGCCAACATTTAACAAAATAGACAGACATAGAGAAAAGAACAAATCCATACACTCCAACACACCCAAACATGTCATTAAACCCCCAAAGGCATTTTCCCCTCTTTAGTTAAAAGCAATTAATTCACGTGTATACTCAAAATCATAAAAATAAAGAAAAAAGATTAGCATAAATCTTAGTCCTATAATTAAAATTAACTCTGTTTATCAATAGAAGCGACCGTTCCATGCATTATTCAAGGCCTCCTGCTAGGAACCAACAGCAAAAGAGAATCTCAATAAATCTGCAAAAATTCAACAGGTAAGAAATCTCAATTTATCTTTGTTTCCAAAGAGAAAGTCAAGGTGAATAAACCAGACAGGGAAGCCACTGCTGATTCTTCTCCTAGTTCCCAGAGGTCTCCCCCCAAAAATAGCATCACCACACTCTCAAAAAGTACAGAGACCCTTTTTTATTTAGATAGAAAAGGCATTTTTAAGCAAGGTAAATCAGTTCAAAAATGTTGACTTGTAACCGAGCAGGACCCTATGGGGCCTTCCCGGGACAGACCCCTCCCCATATCCTCAGCTTTAGCTCCTCTCTGTACCTAGACAGCAGTATTTGATGCACATTTCCTGAGTTGTTTTACAGATGTGAAAACTCCCCACCAAATGGAAGATGTTCACTACTTGATGATCACGAGCACATGGTCCCCAGGCCTCCTGGAGCCCGAGGATTGATAATGTTAACCCCTGTGACATCACCCTGTTGCCTCACCATCAGCCAGTCAGAGAACTGCACGGGCTGATCACATAACCTGCGACACACCTCCTTCATCTGGCTTTTAAAAATGCTTTGCCGAAACCTGTGGGGGGAGCTCGGGGTTTTTTTTGAGCATGAGCCACCCGTTCCCTTGCATGGCCCTGCGATAAACCTTCCTCTGCTCCAAACTCCGACGTTTCGGTTTGTGTGGTCTCACTGTGCGTCGGGCAAAAGAACTTGCGCTAACAGACTTTCAACAGGGAAGCTTTCAAAGTACCCGGAGGAACTGGACAAAACTGCCTAAACCACTTTGGCCAACAGAGTCCCTCTAACAAGCCAGAATTAAACCGTCTGAAACTCGCATCCCCACTTCCCTCTCCCAACAAAACCCGTCCTTTTCTGAACTTAGGAACACGTTCACAACCTTTCTAATACGAAGAATTTTTTAACATCAAAATTTTACCACCTCCACCCAACATAATAAGGGATTGAACTTGATTTTATTCTTTGAGAAAGCACTGTCAGAAAAATTATATGCAAACTTGGAAAGTAGAACGGGTAGGCAGAATGCCCTTTTGTATCATGTGGAGGAAAGGCCACCCAAGGATGGTCTAGGGTAGGGACTGGCATACGATGCCCCATAGGCCAAATCCAGCTCACAGCCTGTTTTTGTGCTGCCAAGAAGAAAGGGGGAAAGAAGAGGAACAAAAATATGAGATGACAAGTGTATGGCCCATGAAGCCTGAAACATTAACTATCTGGACCTTCAGAAAAAAAATGTGCTGGTCCCTGGTCTAGGGGAATGAACTTAGTTCATCTCACTACTTACTACTGATTAAAGAAAGCTTCCAAACTTAGTGAAGTTACTTGTTAAGCTGTAGATTTTTGTCTGGGAAAGATATCGAAAAATTCTCTCCAGTGGAATATATATAGACATACCTCAGAGAGATTGTGAGTTCGGTTCCAGACCCCCACAATGAAGCAAATATCGAAATAAAGCAAGTCCCATGAATTTTTTTGGTTTCCCAGTGCATATAAATAAAAGCTATGTTTACACTATACTGTAGCCTATTAGGTATGCAATAGCATTATGTCTAAAAAAGTAATGTACATATCTTAATTTAAAAACATTTTAAGGCTAAAAAATGCTAACCGTCATCTGAGCCTTCAGCAAGTTGTAATCTTTTTGCTGGTGGAGGGTCTGAAATATTGCGAGAATTACCAAAATGTGACACAGAGATACTAAGTGAGCAAATGCTGTTGGAAACATGGCGCCAACAGTCTTGCTTGATACATCATTGCCATGAGCCTTCACTTTGTAAAAAACACAACGTCTCTGAAGCACAACAAAGCGAAGCACAATAAAACGAGGTCCACCTGTGTGGATGTTGCCTCCCATTTCAGTTCTACAAGGATCAAGCCAACAGCCACTGCAGATGCCCCCTCCAAAGTGTTCTTGGGACACTGATCTGCTTTTGGTAACAGATTGTAAAGTTTATCTATTAAGTAATCTGTTGTAACTTTCTGTATTTGCCTTTAAAATCTTTTATTGTCACTTTGATTCAATGAATAGATATTGTTTCACAGTGACCTATGATCCTATTTGACCAAGTGTTTTAAAACCATTTGCTATCTTTTGACTAAATTTCCCAAGTCAAATTCTAAATGAAATCCTTTTGACCTCTAGCTAACTTTGGGATGCTTCCAAGGGCCCTTGAAACAACCCAAAGAGAGGTATTAAACTTACTAGACTTATTTGGTATGTTAAATTACATGGGAAACATTGTCAAATAAGTGGTGATAAACCTTCTTAGGTTATATTATATGGGTAAATGTCATTAATATAGATATTCCAAAAATTATATGGAATTCCTAAAAATCTGGTATATCCTGGTATAATGTTACCAGTCATAATTCTGGTTATTATCTTAAAATGTTGTATGTCCTAGAAATAACCAAGGTTCTTATCAACTGCATTATAATATGCTTAACCATGCCATTTTAAGTCTTTTGTCACTGTGTCACCGAGTCCAAGCTCCACTCTGCTCACTGCACGACAGGCCAGTAAGTCCGAGACATGGTGCTGAGGCAAGGAATACGACTTTATTCAGAAAGCCGGCAGACAGAGATGATGGCAGACTAAAGTCTCAAAATAACCATCTTATCAGGGTTTGGATGCCAGTTTCTTTTATAGCACAGAGAGGGGGAGGAGATGAGGAAGAAAAGTAAAAAGGCCATAAGTTTTGCAAATATCACCTGGAATGGCCAGCCTCAGGGAGGGGATGTGTTCACACAGATGGACAGGGTCAGGATGTTTGCCTAACAAAGGCACTTTGGTTTAACAGTCAGCCAGAGGGGCAGGGTTCCCCGAGGCAGGCCATTATGTATATAGACAGTATCCTTTTAGTGAATAAAAGCAGCGGAAAGCAAAGGTTAAGGTAAAAGAAACAGATCCAACATGTAGTCAGATTTGGCTCTTCCCTGTTACAATTCCCCAATGTCAATGTCCATTCCACAATCTTGTGGAAAAATGGGTGACGAAGTCAGATAGATCTTCCCGGGAGTGTTCGCCATCAGTGCCAGTGTTCCAAATGTTGTTTCTTTCGTTCCTCTCTGGAAAGTGTCTCCTTTACTCCTGTAGTCTTAAAAAAATATTCACAACCTAAAAGTTGAGAGTTATGATCTATTCAGTGGGAATTTTGAGGGCTTCAATCCCAGGAGGCAGCATCTCAAGTTAAGGAATTCCACGCTTTTCTATGTATGGGAAAATGCAAGAGTCTGAGCTCACTGAAATCACTCCTTTGATATGCACCTCGGCTATCTGGGGCCTGTTTCCTGTATTTTCATACCCTGAGTTTCCTCAGGGCTCACGGCTCACATTGGAGGGCTGCAATCACTAATGACTGATGTGTCAGGAAATATTCCATTTCTCGGATCCTCTCCTCTTGGTCAGGATTTTGACCAATATTGGGGGACATTTCATGATCAAATTTGTCTCACGGCACTGGGAGGCTCATCCCAGATCAGGCGAAAATTCTTGATATGCCACTCCAGGTGCTAGTTTTCAGATTAGGCCCTATTGATAATTAAAGATTCTCTGGATCCTCTATCTAATTATGATCCAGGAGACGTTTTCCCTTGTTGCTTCTTCCCATACCTAGAATCACACTATTACAATTATTTTATGTTCTAAATGTGATCTATTTCCTCAAGACGTTTAGCCATAGAAGTTTCGTTGGAGGCCTGGTTATGCACTGGGTACTTTAAGAGACAACAATCTTATAAAACAGACAGGATATAAGTAATGCAGCTAGTAACATTGACAAAGACAGAGTGTAGCAGGGTGACACAAAGCACACACAGTTGGCTTACAAAGGTATAATTTACCAAAGTACTGTAAGTCATAATTAGTTTAAGGGGAAGGTTTTCCTTATACCTGGAAAACACAGATTTAAACCATTTTTCAGATAGAAACCATAAAAATTATAACCATATTCACCAGTTTACTCAGTCTTATGTAACTAAATCCTTCTTGTTAACAGCTTTATGAAGCCATCAGGTTTCCCATTAGAATTCTTCAATTTCTTACCCAGTTCACCACTATGGTCTGAAAGTCAGAAACTTGTATTTATCCAAAGCTCCTTTCTATAAATCTTCTTGAAGAGGAAGCATTTTTGCAAAGGCATCAGAGTGAAACCATAACTGTCTATAATGACCAAAGACTTAAGGAGGCACGTTTAAATCTGATTACAATGCAATTGACAAAGTAACTTGGTTACTGCTGTGACATGGAACACTTTCAGATAATAACTAGAATTATGACTGATAACATTTTACCAGGACATACCAAATTTTAGGAACTCCATATAATCTCTAGAATACCTGTATCATTTGCCATACAATATAACCCAAGAAGATTTATTACTTATTTGACAACACTTGCCATGTAATTCAACTTACCAAGTGAACCTAATTAGTTAATATCTCTCTTTGGGATGTTTCAGGGGCCCTTTGAAGCATCCCAAAGTTAGCTAGAGGTCAAAGGAGCTTCATAATGTGATTTGGGAAGTTTTGTCAAAAAAATGTCAAAAGGGTTTAAAACAGTCAGATAGGATCACATGTCACTGTGAAACAATAGTTATTCACTTAACCTAAGTAACAATAAAAGATTTCAAAGGCAAATATAGAACAGATCACTTAAAAGGTAGAGAAACTTAAAATCTGTTAGCAAAGGCAGTTCAAAATCTTAAGAAACCTTGTCTTCTTAACAAAGAGAAAAGCCACATTCAAGTTTTGCAACAGCTTACTTTTAAAATTTATTTACTCAAACTTATTTTAAACTTAGTCAATCCTGACCATGAACAACAAAACTCTTTTCTTGGGGTCCACTTTCCATAAAACTTCCATCACTTAACTCATTTTAGCACAATTCTAACTTTCAATTTGTCAAATATCTGGAGAGATTAATTTTAGATAGACATTCCTAAAAGATATTTTTAAAAGTTCACATAAAGCTCTTATCTCATTTGCATTTTCTTTCCTTAAAAGTTTCTTCACATCAAGTTACCTTCCTTGCTGACAAATTTGCAACAGATATAACAAGATTTTATTTAGCTTATATTAAACCTAGGCACCATAAAAGTATTATACCTGATGACTCTAATGACATGTCTGTATTAATTAGATCAACAATCATTAATATTGAATGTCTCAGTTCACATGAAACTGAAACTCATTTAGCTTAATTTTTCTTGTGTTTAGAATTGTTTGGTTTGTAAGCGCTTACTTTTCTTTAAGCCAATTAAATAGAGCTCATCCACAAGTCAGCCTCAGCAATGTTATCCGAAGACAAAGACACATACAAGGACACAAGCACACAGAGACATCATAGTTCTCATTTCAAAATTTCAGCCCTGAGTCAGGTACAGCAATGTAAAACCCATCAGTTTACAAACAGAGGTTGGATTAAAATTAGGTTTCTGGCAGATGGAACAAATCAAGCTCACTTGTCTAGATGGCTGAATTTTTATAGAAAAGACACTTAGGTTTTTTATTTAGCCTTGACAAGTCAATTTCTAAATTACTTTACCCTCTTTTCAAAGTTTGCATTTTAAAAAGATGGCAGAGATGAGGGTTCCTGAGAAGACCGGATAGGACATTTGCATCTCAAAGATACAGGCAAGTTTCTCCTAGGATGACTTTGTTTCTCCTTTATTTAATATTTACAAGCCTCTTAAGATAAATAGGGAAGGTAGTCAATCAACTTGTTCCCCACTGTCAAAGTTACCTGGGGCTCCTGTGGGGAAATTAGAATCTGACGCCTCAAGTCCAAGGGAGTCCCCCTGGCCTCTTACAGGATATCAGCGCAAGGGAAACTGCCCTGCTGCGGAAGCGGCTCCCAGTCCAAACTGGGGGCCCTGTGGAGTCTTAGCTGGTGATACTAAATCAGGCTCCTGTGCTCCAAGGGTTAACAAAGAAACTTCTATTTGATACCCACAGGTAGGGGAAACAGGAGGCAGTGAATATCATGGTGGCATGGGGGGTGGGCAGTTGGAACAACTGCCGGTGCAGCTTGCTCTTTTGCAGAACACTTCTAACTGCGAGATCGTGTAATAATTGAGTGAGCCATTCAGGGGCCATCGCTCTTCTGATCTTACATATTGGGTCCACATTCTATTACAATAGTACATCACGTCTTTCTTAGAGGCTCATGGCTATGTTTAAGCCCATTTATCTAATATACGCCCCAAAGGGCTCTCCTTCGGGATGGATGGAGTATTTCCCATTTTTTATAAGTTTGATAACACCAAAACACAAAAGACGCAAACAAATTCCAACACAAAAGGCCCAAACAAATTCTAGCATCGATGCACACAAAACCAAGACAAAACCAACGGTTCCCGAATCAGGTAGACTTACCCTACAAAACCAACGAATTAGTTCCCAAATCGGGTAGACTTACCCTGCAAAACCAACAAACTAGTTCCCTACTGAACCGGTCCCAAATCAGGTAGAGTCTGATGACAAGTTCCCCCTCCAACAGGGTACCCCAATCAAACAAACTGGCTTATCCCGTAAAGGAAAAGCCCAAACTGAGAGGGGAATATGTTCCGGGGTGTGCACGCCGGAGCGACTTACCCTACAAAATCGAATTCCCCAACTAGCGACACAAAAGGATACACAAAACCAAAACAAGATCAAGACCACAACCAACGAACCAGTTACCGAATTGGGTAGACTTACCAATCTCTACAAAATCGAGTCCGTGGACTCGCGGAAGTTGGTTCCTTGCTTCAACTGCCAAGCGCTGGGGTAGCTGGTGCCGCTTCGGGTAATTTTGAAGGGAAAACCCTCAGGACAAATGGTCCTGGCGGCAGCCAGGGCCTTGCCCCAGTGTTCCCTGACCGGGGCCGGCTGGCCACGAGCAGCAAGGCTCCTGGCTGGCCAAGCCAAACTTGTTACCGAGTCCAAGCTTGCTCTGCTCGCCGCACAACAGGCCCATAAATCGGTGACAAGGTGCTGAGGCAAGGAATACGACTTTATTCGGAAAGCCGGCAGACCGAGAAGATGGCTGAAGTCTCAATATTTTAAATATTTTGACTAAATATTTTGACTAAAGTCTCAAAATAACCATCTTATCGGGGTTTGGATGCCAGTTTGGATGCACAGAGAGGGGGAGGAGATGAGGAAGTAAAGTAAAAAGGCCATAAGTTTTGCAAATATCACCTGGAATGGCCAGCCTCGGGGAGGGGATGTGTTCATTTCTTCTTTCTTGTAGCCATCCACAGTTGGAGAGGGTCCGGATGTTTCCCAGAACAAAGGCACTTTGGTTTAACATTCAGGCAGAGGGGCAGGGTCCCCAAGGCAGGCCATTATGTACAGACAGTATCCTTTTAGTGAACAAAAGCATCGGAAAGCAAAGGTTAAAGTAAAAGAAATAGATCCAACATGTAGTCAGATTTGGCTCTTCCCTGTTATAACTGTTTTACTCTGATGCTTTTACAAAATGAAGATCTTCAAGAAGATCCATAAAAAGGACTTTTTGACAAATATAAGTTTCTGATGACCTTTAGATCATACTACTAAACCAGGTAAGAAATTACAAAACTAATAGAAAACCTGATGGCTCCATCTAGATCAACAGGAATTAATCACATGGAACTGAATGATAAATATAATTTATAATTTTATGCCTTTTTGTCTGAAATATTAGTGGCTTTTAATCTTTGTTTTCCAGAAAAACTTTCCTCTTATGCTAACTATGACATACAACATGTTGATAAAGTTTACCTTTGTAAACAAAGATGAAACATTATCTTTTTCTCTCTACCTGATCCCCCCAGGATTTGGCTTCTCCAGCTGGCTTCCCTCTGGACTTGATGGCTTACTGCAATCCAGATTACAACTAGTTATACTAATCATGGTTTTAATTTGTTCTCTCTTTGTTGTTTCAAACTGCTTATGTTTTGTATCTCTCTGCTGTACTATGACCTTATTAATGTTACTAGCTATATTGTGGATATTCTATTTCATAAGATTGTTGTCTTGGGACTTCCCTGGTGGCGCAGTGGTTGAGAATCCACCTGCCAGTGCAGGGGACACGGGCTCGAGCCCTGGTCCGGGAAGATCCCACATGCTGCGGAGCAACTAAGCCCGTGCGCCACAACTACTGAGCCTGTGCTCTAGAGCCCACGAGCCACAACTACTGAGCCCGAGTGCCACAACTACTGAAG
Organism: Balaenoptera acutorostrata; assembly: GCF_949987535.1. Taxonomy (NCBI): domain Eukaryota; kingdom Metazoa; phylum Chordata; class Mammalia; order Artiodactyla; family Balaenopteridae; genus Balaenoptera; species Balaenoptera acutorostrata. The sequence goes on along the minus strand of NC_080067.1, from coordinate 63,563,608 downwards.
CCCGCGCACCTAGAGCCCGTGCTCTGCAACAAGAGGAGCCACCCAATGAGAAGCCCACGAACCGCAACGAAGAGTAGCCCCCGCTCGCCGCAACTAGAGAGAAGCCTGCGTGCAGCAAGAAAGACCCAAGGCAGCCAAAAATAAAAAATAAATTTTTTAAAAAATTAGAAAAAAAGATTGTTGTCTCTTGCATTACCTGACGTGTAAACAGGCCTCTGACAAAATTAATGGTGGCTAAACATCTTGAGGCCACTGATCACATATATAACTCTATATAGAATAACTGTACTAGTACAACTCTAGATATGTAAAGAACCAATAAGGGAAAACATTTCCTGGATCGTAATAAACTAGTAAGACAGATGATCCAGAGAATTTTAGGTTATCAACAGGGCCTGATCCAAAAATAGCATGTTGAATGGCCTGTCAACAAAATCCCCATCTGACCTAGGCATGAGATTTCCTAATACCGTGGGACAAATTGGTCACCAAATGCCCTCTAAACCTTGGTCGAATTTATGACCAAGAGGGGGTGCTGTGGAAGGGAACGCTGTCTGCCATTCCAGCTCTACACAGATCAAGCCTGCATCAGCCACTTCAGCTACCCCACCACGGTGCACCCTGCAGGTGTCTTAGAAAGACAGTTAAGATGCATATCTAAGGAATAATTTCAATGAGCCCAGACTCTTGCATCTTCCCCTGCATAAGAAAGTACTAAAATCATTAACTTGAGATGTCTTTTCTTTGTGATTAGCAGTAATCTTTTAATGTTCGACTACATGTTTTTCTTCCGGCAAAACACTCCTATATATCCTGGCTCCTTCTCTACCTCTTCAGAGCAGTTCCTCAGAGCTACAGTCCTCAGTAAGGTCCCCGCAGAAAACTTCACTTGAAATTTTCGGGCTGTGCATCTTTCTTCTGTCAACACCTGTAACCTCAAGGAGTCATGATCCTGATAGACACTAGTTTTATATCTAACTCAGCCATCAAATTATCTTTAGGTATCTTTTAAATAGCTTTTCAGATGCTTTTGAACCAGTAATAACAACTAACTGGTTCCCTAATTAATGAGTCAAAGAAAATCTGTAGTATGTGTTCAGTTTTTATGTACGTGACAGTCATCATTTACCTTTTTGAAAACTATAGTTCAACCACACATCATGACCGAAAGCAAACTCTAGATTCAGGAGTGCAGTTAAATTAATTTATATTTTATAAACCATTATAGCATCTACATCCACTTGAAAAGCAGTAGTTATCATGAGGCCATGACACGTTAGTCAGTCAGTCTACAGAGTGCTCAGAATACAGACACACCAAAAGACTCCTCGAAACCACCACCAAGACCCCGGGGCTCTGCAGCCTTCTGGTGAGACACCAAAACTGAGTTTTCCAACTGAATCTTCCTAACTTGAATAATGTGTTTCATAACCCACCCCTAACAACAGAAGGGAAAATGTCATCCCCAATTGACCAGCATTTGACTCACAAACACCCTATATCTTCAAACAGTCTCCACCCCCAACAGCTTGATTTCCCTCAGTCCTGCTCTGAGAAAAGACTCAGGTGTGTGGTGGGGATTGGGGGCGGATTTGGAGCTTTAAGAAAACTACTCAATTCCCAAAAAGAGAACAAGGAGGATTTGAGTAAATCAGTAACAGCTCAAGGCAGCTGATAACGTGGACAGAATCTTAAAAGCTCTACAAATTGCCTCCCCAGCCCCAGCCAGCTCGAAATTACCAATCCACCTGGACTTCTCATTTGTGTACTGCCTAAAACAACAAATATCAAACACTTCCCCCTAAGCTTAATAGTTCTCAGTCATCTATACTTCAGTGTAAATTAGTTTACTCCAAAGTGGCTTCCTCTTAACTTCCAAGAGCACCACTGAAAAGCACAGGTGCTGACATGGGGGATAAGAATGAGAGCCCTAGGACTTCCCTGGTGGCGCAGTGGTTAAGAATTCACCTGCCAATGCAGGCGACACAGGTTCGAGCCCTGGTCCGGGAAGATCCCACATGCCGCGGAGCAACTAAGCCCGTGCGCCACGACTACTGAGCCTGTGCTCTAGAACCCGCAAGCCACAACTACTGAAGCCCGCATGCCTAGAGCCCGTGCTCCGCAGCAAGAGAAGCCACTGCAATGAGAAGCCCGTGCACCACAACGAAGAGTAGCCCCCGCTCACCACAACTAGAGAAAGCCCGCACGCAGCAATGAAGATCCAACACAGCCATGAATAAATAAATAATTTTTTTTAAAAAAGAATGAGAGCCCAGGTGTATTAAGTACGTGTGTACTGCTTTCAAATAGACCACTGGGGCTTGGCTTCCCTGGGCGCTGCGCCTCTGCTCTCCAGATCCTATTCTGGCTGCATTCCTCAGGGAGCCCCACCACTATGTAAATGAAATGTCTCTCTGCTCCCCTTGCTGGAAAATCCTCAGCTGCAGCAGGAGATGTCTGCACCATGACAGCGATGAGGCTGAAGGGGCCAGCGTAGGTTCTGAGTAATCACAGACTAATCACATTTTAATTACGTTGGCAATCAGTGAGTTCTTAAAAAAAAAAAAAAATTAAACGCTCATTAACTGCAACACAGAAACAGAAATGATTTTGCAAATGACAGAAGCCCAGATAGGTCAGACTGATGACTTGATTTCCCACTTCTTAAAAATTTAAAAAACTCAACAGAAAGTTAAGTGCAGCTCTTAAAACAGGTAGGACATGACAATAAATAGAGCCTTCTGAAAAACAGGCTCCTGCCTCCATTCCAATTTAGAAAACTTGAAATAGGATGACTCAATAGGGGGCAAAGGAGAAAATGCAGTCCTCAAAATCAGCCAGACCTGAATTACAAGGTGGTCCTACCATAAGCAAGTCGGTAACCTTGTCAGCTACCACTTTCTCATCCGAATACCTTGCTGTAAGGAGCCAGGGAAAAGCGGTAGAGGAAATGCCTGGCACTTAGTAGACATTCAATAAAGGACAGCTACTATTTCACCAAGTGTTAATAGCACAAATCCTTTTAATCAAAGTAGATAACATTTAAATGAAAGAGTTTCATGCAATGACATTACTTCCTCATTCAAAAAGATGGCAATAGTAATTTTTAATTACATATTCCCTAAAGGAAGAATTTGATACAAGTGCTTCTTTAATCCCAGTCACTGTTTTTCCAATTCAAACACCTACCATGTCATTATTTTCAGCGTTAACCTGCTGGAGTGATGTCCCAGCGGCCGCGATCCTCCATCTTAAAGTAAGAGTAACCTAATCTTGCTGTTTAAAATGGTGGTTCTCAAATTTAAGCTGAATTAGAACCACCTGGAGGGTCTGTTAAACCACACCTCGCTAAGCCCGCCCCCGGAGGGCCTAATTCAGTAGGTCTGGGTGAGGTCCAAGAATCTGCATCTCCAGCAAGTTCTCAGGTGACGCTAATTCTGCTGGTCTAGGCCCACACTCAAACCATGGCTTTGAAGAGACCAACCCTTCCCTTCTCGGCTCAGACATGACGACAGGGGAGGGTACATGACAGACTCTCACATTCCCGGAACATCTGCTGAGAACTCTGGGACACGACTCTTTCTGCTGGAAAGATACAGTAGTAGGAGGCGCTGGCAGCCATCTTGTGGCTATGAGGGAGAGCCTGTCTGAGACTGGAACCAACCCCAGAGGCAAGAGATATACTCATATAAAAGGGCTTGAGTCCTGGGGTCAAGGGCATGCCCAGAGTCAAGCCTTTCTGGGACTTTCCAGCTTTTATATTACAAGACACCCTTTTTTGCTTAGACAAGTTTGGCTCAGCAATCCTGCTACTTACAAAAGAACCCTGAAAACACTGTTGTTGGTTTTACTTGGTTTGTCTGTTTTGGCTCTCCATTTTGCTCCTAAATAGAAATCACCTAAACCTTTAAATTGTCCTCATTACCCCCAAGTCAAATGTCCAAGCCAATTCACCAACCAAAATAAAGGTAAAAAACAATGTTTTGGGAATGCAAACACCTACACAGAATACAACACATCTCCCGGAGTGGAACCTATGAATTTAATGTAATTCTAATCAAATCCCTGGAGAATGGCCAATTACAAGACCAGGAACTTTCCAAAATTCAGCAGGAACAATTGAGAAAATATAATGGGGAAAAATGTTATTCATAAGTAACACAGAAAATGTAATTCTGAGAACTAAACCAGAAAGGCAGAAGACGTTTATAAAGAAAACCGTATAGCTCTGCAGGGGTGGGAGAAGGGGGATACGAAGCAAAGGAAAAGGGTAACATGTTTCTGGCCACAAAAACTCAATATTGTAAAGCTACGAGGTTTTCCCAAACTAATTTACAGTATTTGAAACTCTCATACAAATCAATAAAAAAAAATCTAAAAACCTCAATAAAAATGGGAAAATGGGCAAAGGAAATGAGGAAGCGATTAACACAAGAAAAACAACAACTAGGCAATAAAGATATAAAACACATGAAGAGTGCTCAGCCAACAGCACTGTTGGGAAGGACAGGGCACAGGAGCACAGGGCTGTGTTTTGGGCGGGGCTGGGGGTGGGGAGGTTGGTGGTGGGATCATCTGTATTCACATCTCAAAAATACGCAGTTTTGACCCCAAAACTTCACTTCCAGAAAACTACCCTAAAGAAATAATAAGGGAGAGCTCAAGAATGTTCATTACAGCATTAGTTTTAATAGAGAAAAAAGGAAGGGAGGGGGTGGAGGAGGGAAGAAATGAAAGAAACTGAAAAGTTGAACAAATGTTTATCACCTGAATAGAGATTGAAAGAGGCATTTGTTGTACTTCTGTGAACTGCATTCATCCTCTAAGAAATGTGTTATTTAAAAATCACTGCCATCACCTTCTGAATGTGCAAATAACCCCATTATTTAAAACTCTTTCTGAAATCATCTTTTATTTAAACAACAACTAGGCTGATTAGGTATATACATTATGGTACAATGGAATATTAATATATGTTCAATGACCTAGATTTACATAATGTACACCCACAGTTACAGAAAGAGCAGGCTATAAAATAGCATGTATAGTGTAAAGTAGATACGCCACAAGGATATCTTGTACAGAACAGGGAATATAGTCATTATTTTGTAATAACTATAAGTGGCGTGTCAGCTATAAAAATACTGAATCACTATGTTGTACACCCGAAACTAATATAATATTGTAAATCAACTATACTTCAAATTTTTTTAAATAGCATGTATAGAATAGAATGCTATATTCTTATAAATATACATTTTTATATTCATTTTTATATATTTGCAAAGAAAGGTCTAAAGAATATACACAAAACATTTAACAGTGACTGGGTTATGACTGGGTAGCAGGATTGTAATTTTCGTTTTCCTCTTTTCCTATATCTGTATTTTCTCCAGTTGCTAAAATTATTATACATCCTTTTAATTATAGGAAAAAGAAACAACATAAATGTTAATTTTTGTAAAAGGAAAAAAAGTGACATATGAGTTCAGGTGCTAATGCAGCAAAGTACAAGAAATCATCTTTTCCCTTTCCTGTGAAAGGCAATAGAATAGAATACAGCAGTACACTGCTAATTCCTCCAAATGGTACTTAGTGGAGGTAATTTAAAAAACTACCCCTGTGACCACTACCACCTGGCATTCATTTAATTCTTCATTCAGTCATTCACTTGCTGATCACCTCCCATGGGCCAGACACACAGCTGAAAGGTTACTTTAAAAACGTCTGTTCTTCTATAAAATCCAGTGCAGAATGCATTTGGTGAGTTAGGGTGGTTTATGCTTTTTTCATAATTAAATTTTTCACCTCCTACTGCCCTTAGATTCTGCATATCCCATACGTGATTTCTCATAGTGCATCACTGTCTCCTTCCCCACCCTCACCCATAAGTGCCGAAATTTGGGAGCGATGAGGAGTAAAGCCATAGAGTTTGGCCCAGAGTGCCTTTAAATTCAAGGGTGGTGAAAAACATCATCATGACATCCTATTCAAGGATGCAACTCAAAACCCAGGAGTATCTGCAGGTCACCCTGAGTTCAGTAAGCCCGAGGAGAGGCTGTGGCTGTTTTGTATAATTAATGACCTTCTCTGAGAGAACGGTTGGTCCCTCCAAGCTCCATCAGAACACAGGAAACCCTAATGATCAGACTCTCCTTCCCTCTGCAGCCAAATACCTTGGCAGCTTTACAGCAGCCCCATCTTGTGGTGTATTCCTTCTGCAAGAACTCACCTTCCCTAAAGAAGAGTCCATTACTGAAAATCAAGGAAGGAGTGAACCGATGGGCATGTAACACATAATAAATCCTGCTCGTGAATTATTGAATAATGCTTGTCCGTAACAGCTTTTAATGTCTCAAGCAAGCCAATGATTTCCGAAAAGTAATACAAGACCCTTTAGATGAATGTGGAAGTCGGGAGAACTACAGCTCCTCCTTTTCTAGTCTAGTTGGATTAAAACAACTTCAGTGAAGAAATTTCTATTTTATAAAAAAGAAGAAGAAAGTTTCCCTCCCCCTCTCTGTCTCTAGAGCTATATCAATACATATGCGTTAGGTCTGGTAAGACCATTAATGAGTACAGCTACAGCCATACGATTATAGGAGCAAATGCTGTTATGGTAAATTTAATTAAATCCAATTATTATTTACTTGGTACTTTCTATGCACTGGACACCACAAGCTTTATAAAAGTAAAATAGCCTCTGTCCTCCATGAGCTCCCAGTCAGCTGGGAGACACAGGTATTCACCCAACTAATTTTATCTCAAGATGAATCTGATACCTCTAATAACAGAAGAACAAACACTACGTTACAGTGGCTACAGGCACAGGCTCCACAGGCAGGCTGCTTGGGTTGGAATTCTGGTTCTACTTCTCACCAGCACAGTGACCTTGTCAAGTTACTTTGCCTTCTCTGCCTCAGTTTCTTCATCTGCAGCATGGAGATAATAATGGTACCTACCTCATAGGGTTACTGTGAAGATGAAACGTGACCCAAATGGAAGGATTGTTAATATTGGTATAATTACTACCAGCATGTGAGGTAAGGAGGGACCAATTATGACAAGAACCTGGGAAAGTGGTCCAGAGAAATGGAATCTGTGGCCAAGTTGTGAATAACGATGAGGATTTCAGTGTGCCGTGATGGGAAAGAAGGGGCAATTCGCAGCTAAGGATCAGCCTGAACAAAGGCCTGGAAGTAGGGAGAAGAGGGTTGAGGACAGATGAGTAGGCTGGAGGTGTGGCTACCATACCAGGCACGCAAGCTGTAGGTCTGGGGGGTGCAGAGGAAATAACACTGAGAGCCAAGCAGGCTGGGACCTGACCGGAGGAGGTGATGGCTGCCGGGCTCCGATTCTGTAGGCAAGGACAGCCCGAGAAGCAGGGTATCACAGTGGTGAAGAACACGGATTCTGACTCTGAATCTTGGCTCCACCTCTGAAGAGCTATGTGACCTTGAGCAAGGTTACCTAATCTTTCTAGGCCTCTGTTTTCTCACTTGTAAAATGGGTGTGGTGAGGATTAAATGAGTGCTTAGGTAAAGTGCTTAGAGCCCTACTCGGCACAGAGTGACATATGTAAGTGCTTGCTGATGGAAGGCACCCCTTGGGCCTAAGGCACCTCTTCCTGCCATCCGGACAGCCCTTCAGAAAATGATCAGGAGGAGGTATGAGCAACGACAGGGTCAAGGTTATAAGACTGCTGTTCAACTCTTCAAAAATATCACCACGAAAATAAATGCTCTCTTTTGGACAAAAACGTTCATGGGCCACGATGAAATTTCACCTCAAATGATAGACAAAGTCAGAGCTGGCACTAAACTGAGGCACACACACTACCAGGTGACACGACTGAGTCTGCCCAAGACTTCCTCAGATCACCCTGGCCTATGCAAAGTGGCCAAGTGCACCATTTATGAGAAGCTGGGATCTGTGCTAACTTTTAAATGATGGCAAAGGTTTTAATATTCAGGAGTGGGAGGGAAGGGCACGAACCGAATGTACAATCACGACTGCTCAGACAATCCCTAAGTCAAGAACTTACTTCCAGATCCATCCTTGACTCTAGGTCCTTCAGGCTTGGCTTCAGAAATAATGTTTGCATTGGCGTTATTCTCCATCTCGATCACAAAGTCACTGTCTTCCTCAAACTCAGGGTGGCTAAAGATCCAATCCAGTGCTCTTTCCAGGTTACTATTCTAATAAAACAAAACATTTTTACGATGTATGCAGTCCCAGGCCCTCATTATATCCTGACCATTTGAACCAGGATGTCAAGCAGATAGGACAGGAGGCTTGAATTCACTAGTCCTAAGTGCCTCTGAGTAAGAAGCTCTGACCCTGCATATGAAACACACTTTCCGTGGACATTCTGCAAGTCTCCCAACCGAAGCCTGTAACTGGATTCGCTGGAAAACAGCTCACAGCAGCAGGTCAGCACTGCAAAGCCCATATCAGTCTTAGCTCAGCATTTCTGTGGGCTGATGCCGATAATGATGGGAGGCAAAATGCCAAAGAGAAAGGCATCTGTTTCAGTGCAGCCCTTTCCAAAGCCACACTAATTGCACACGCTATCTTCTCTACCAATTGTATTTTGTGCAGATAACCATGCAGGGTAGAGGGAAGCCAACATGAGTACTGTGTCAGAGCTCCTCTCCTAAATGTTGGCAAAGTGGTTGAATTGCAGTAGAGACAAGATTGATGCCTTGATTAATGATGACAACACTGGTTAGTTAAGTTACATTGTTTTAAACTGAACTCCATGTAATTCAAATCAATGGACCAAAAAAACATTTCTGTCTTCTCCCTTTGTGGTATCACTTGGTGAGTTAAAGAATTTGTTTAGATGTAGTTAGAATCTCCAATTAAACAGTCAAGCAAGTAAAATAATTGGGACATAAGCAAGTACCCTGCGTACAACAAACTCTGGTTGAGACATTTCAAGCATTTTAAAGGGAAACAGATTTTTCCAGCCACACTGCCCGGAGCCAGGAGACAGCCACTGTGACCTCAGCAAGCAACCAGTCAGGATAAGCAAGAAGGAATTAGGGGCAGATATCCACTCAAAAATGGATTATGGTGTGAAAAAAAAAGTACTTTCCCTCAATACTAAACAGCTATCTGCACTGCAAAAGGAAAGGTTCCGTCTACCCTCCCGTTTCCTGGTCCCTTCTTTCCTGATAATATCAAGACTTCACAAGTACCTGAAAAACCTTCTTTCTCTGTAGAGAGAAACAAAAGCAGAGAATTCCAAGGAGACTTCTCTATGAGGACTTTTGAGAGACATTGCTCCAAGGTCTTGGTATCAGAAAAGCACAATTTCTCCTAAAGAACTGCCTTATTGAACACAGAATCTCAAGCATCCCTCTTTGCTCTAAGGCCACAAGCAAGCTCCAAGTCAAGTCTCTGACCTCATGCTAATAAACATTAAGATGATACAGAGTTTCTTTCAGTTAGGTCAACTTGCCTCCAGTGTATTATCTCCCCCTCCTTTTTAAAATATCTCCTTATTCTTAAAATCTCTGTATGATTCCCTCAATCATTTATTTTAGCTTTATATATACTACACACAAATAAAAATCTTTGTGGGGCATGGTGGGGTATAGCATGAGACAGACATGATTCAAAACGATCAAAGGACATTGGCAAGTTTCAGTTGCTACTGACAAAACACAAACTACCTCCAACAAGAAGGTGTTCACATACAGTCTCCCAGGCTTACCGTTGCTCGTAGAGCCTGAAGAGCCTGATTTCGATGGAATCCCATGGAGGTAATGAGAGCTACAGTTTCCTCCGGAGGTTGGTTATCCAATCCAGCAGAGGCTCCAGCAGAAGCTGCTCCTCCATAACCCGGCATGGTCAGCGGCTCGGCAAAATCTGGGGAAAATAATCACACTCAGGCCCTTTTCTTTTTTGGGTCTTGAAATAAACAACATTTTAGAGCTAAGAAGAAAAAAATACCTAAAGTTAAAATAATCAAGACAGTCTGGTACTGGCATAAGGATAAACATATAGATCAACAGACCAATCAAATAGAATTGAGAATTCAGATATAAACCCACATACCTATGGTCAACTGATTTTCAACAAGGCTACCAAGACCATTCAAAGGGGAAAGGACAGTCTTTTCAACAAATAGTACCAGGACAAATCCACATGGAAAAAATTAAGTTGGACCCCTACCTTACACCATATGTAAAAATTAACTCCAAATGGATCATTGGCCTAAATGTCAGAGCTAAAACTACAGAACTCTTAGAAGAAAGCATATGAGAAAATCTCTGTGACCTTGGGTTAGGCAATGGTTTCTTAGGTACACCAAAAGCACAAGTGACAAAAGAAAAAAACAAACAAATTGGACTTCATCAAAATTAAAAACTTTTGTGCTTCAAAGGACACAAATCATATATCTGATAAGGTACCTGTATCCAGAGCTCTTAGAATTCAACAATACAAAGACAAATAACCTCATTAAAAATGGGCAAAGGATTTGAAGAGACATTTCTTCAAAGATACGTAAATGGGGGGCTTCCCTGGTGGCGCAGTGGTTGAGAGTCTGCCTGCCAATGCAGGGGACACGGGTTCAAGCCCTGGTCTGAGAGGAACCCACATGCCGCGGAGCAGCTGGGCCCGTGAGCCACAATTACTGAGCCTGCGCGTCTGGAGCCTGTGCTCCGCAACAAGAGAGGCCGCGATAGTGAGAGGCCCGCGCATCGTGATGAAGAGTGGCCCCCGCTTGCCTCAGCTGGAGAGAGCCCTCGCACAGAAACGAAGACCCAACACAGCCATAAATAAATAAATAAATAAATAAATAAATAAATAAATAAAAATTTTAAAAAAAGAAAAAAAGATACATAAATGGCCAATAAGCATATGAAAAGACATTCATCATTAGCCATTAGGGAAATGCAAATCAAAACGACAATGAGATACCACTTCTCATCCAATGGATTGGGTATAATAAAAACAATAATAATGAGGGTTGGTGAGGATGTGGAGAAACTGGGACCCTCATACATTGCTGATGGGAATGTTGTACAGCCACTGTTGAAAACAATTTGGTGGTTTCTAAGAAAGTCAAACGTGGAGTTACTATATGAGACAGCAATTCCACTCAAAAGAAATAAAAACATGTCCACATAAAAATCTGTACACAAAATGCTTATAGCAGCATTATTCATAATAGCCAAAAAGTGGAAACAACCCAAATGTCTACCAACTGATGAAAGGATAAATATAGTACATCCATACAACAGACTATTATTCAGCCATAAAAAGGAATGAAGTACCAATACATGCCACAACATAGATGAAACTTGAAAGCATTATGCTAAGTGATAGAAGCCAAAAACAAAAGATCTCATATTGTATGATTACATTTATATGAAACATCCAAAATAGGCAAATCCACAGAGCCGGAAAGTAGACTAGTGATTGTTGGGGACTGGAGAGAGCAGGGGAAATGCGAAAGTGATTGCTATTGTGTACAGAATTTCTTTTTGGAAATTAACTGGTGTTGGTGGCACAATTCTGCGAATCTACTAAAAAAGACACTGAAATGTACACTTTAAATGAGGAAATTATATGGTATGTGAATTATAGCTCAATAAAGTGGATAAAAGTAAAAGCTAACTAAACAGCCCCTATTTCTTCATGCACATTTTTCTATCTCAAGTCCTCCTCATCTCTTAGCTAGAAGTTTATCCCATATCTTTCCCAATGGTCTTTTTGCTACTGAATTATACAATTTAAAAGGGTGAATTAATCTCAACAAAGCTATTATTTAAGAAAGGAGGAAAGACAAAGATTGTGACTTTGCTACATGGGCAAAATAACCATCCCCCGGCCTCATGCAGCAGATTATGAGCTGAAAGGTCATCTTCTGGGACACATCCAGAGGACACAGTAGGACCAAGGCTTAACATCACTGAGGATCACATCAGACTCCAAAGCCATCCCATTTTCTGACCACCTACCTGGCTCTTCCATGTGAACAATGATCCAGTTGAAGGCCACTTCGGCTCCCATATTTCCAGTAAAATACACAGCCTTCCGACACGCTTCCAGAGGGAAACCCATCTCGGCCAGCTGCATCACCGATGACTCATCGATGTCCGATGCTACAGAGCACACAGGATATTCTGGTGTAAAAACGTCAACCCTATTTCTTCTTGTCTTAGCTTCTCTTCGCCCCTTAGCCACATGCTACCCAAAGAACGGGCTATTTTGTTTAATATGTACATGGTGGTTTAACCATGTTTTGTTTTAAGCCATCCAAATATTAAGCTATTTGAGTTGAGTTTCTATCTTTGACCTAAATAGGAACCATGGTAATTACCTGAACAATCCAAGCACTGAAAAACAACTCTCTAATTTCCTATGGGGAGATCTAGTGTATTCCCAGAACCATTTCAGTCTCTTACATCACTCTCAAGACCACTACAGCAGCCTCTCCTATGGACTGCTGAAATTTGAGACTGAAATTTGAAGAGAAAAGCATTATCTACAGGCCAAAAAGCCTATTTCTTAAATCTCCCAGACGGTTATAGCAGGCCTTTAGATATATTAGCAATCAAAGGATGTAATCAGCTCTGAGAAATGGAGAGCCCAATGTTATGATAGAAGGAAAGAATGTGTTTGTTAATTGTATACATTTAAGATATTAAAAAAGATTGCTTTACAAACCTAACTTCGGCTTAGACACAGGTTTTGTTTTCTTTTCACAATAATATAGATATTGGTAGAGGTGTGTGTTTATCGATACACAGACATAAATATAGGTTTGTATGTGTATGCACACATATACATGCTTGTATGCATATGTATACTTGTACATGGGTGTGTATGTATGTCCGTGTGTGTGTACACATACACACCTACAAAGTGCTCTCAAATTATACCAAAGGTGAGGAGGGAACAGGAGCACAAAACATACCCCTTATGTTTTCCATGTCCTGAGGTCTGTAATCTACTGAAAACTGCTAAAGACAGCAATCAGTAGAAGAACTGAAGAACAAGAGGCATCTGTTCTACAAAAATTGTACTGAAAATGTATTTACCAAAGTTCTCTCTCAAGAGGATACACAAAACATCCTATCAAGATAAAATTTTAAGAAAGCAATGATGTAGGAAAACAGTGATTCCCCAACTGTGTTCTAGAGAATCCTAGTGTTCTAAGAGAGATGTAATTACTGAACCACAAAACAAGGGACTTCCACGGTCAAATAAGTTTTTTAAACCTGCATTCTCAATTCTCTCTAGAAATTCACAGTGTGCATTAATGTAGTGAAAATTCTAAAGTCCTACAATAAAGACTCCTGCAGTAGGTTGGGATTAACACATACACACTACTACATATAAAACAGATAACCAACAAGGACCTACTGTATAGCACAGGGAACTATACTCAATATTTTATGGTAGCCTATAAAAGAAAAGAATCTAAAAAAAGAATAGATATATATATGTATAACTGAATCACTGTGCTATACACCTGAAACTAACACATTGTAAATCAACTATACTTCAGTCAAATAAAATATTAAAAGTATTTAAAATTTTAGTAACAACAACAACAAAAAAGACTCCTGCGGTAAAGAAACTATGAAACTCTTTCTACAGAATACTTTTCAACACCTTGTAAAAGACCTGTTCCCTAGAATGCAGTTAAAGTAATGCAGCTTAATAAATGTATGCATGTATATAATAGCATATTAAATTGAAAATGTATAATTCCATTTTGGGGAAAATACAGTGAGCCAGGCACAGGGAAAGAACAATAGAAGGACAGATGCCAAATGTTAATAGTGGTTATAGATGAAACCAGAGATGACTGTTTTCACCAATCCATAATTTCTACATATCTTTTCACTTTGGAATAAGAAAATAATCAAAGTTATTCCTTCTAAATATCTGAGAAAGGTAGAATATAAATGTAAATTAATCCAAGATAATACTGTTTTCTCCTGCTGAACATAGGTTATTGTTGATAAGACAGCAGGCTTAGATCAGGAGGAAAATGGAAAATGGCTGAATGCTCACAGTCAGACAGGCTCTAACACAGTTCCAACCACCCATCACCTCCCCTGGGGCAAGAGCCTGGAGGCCGGCTCTCTGCAGGGTCAGGGGCATCGAAACCCCTCACATTCCAGAAAAGGTCGAGTGACGTGAAAAGCATGCTTGAAGCCTAGCCCTGGCTCTGGTCCTAGCTCTGAACCTTCCTAGGTCTCAGTTTTATCCTCTATAAAAGGTCACCTAGTCTGCCCTTCTTTCCATGACATTCAAACAAGAATCTGGGCTTTGTATTAATAGTACAGTTAAATACAGTTGAAAGAATTTATGGAGTAATAAACTCAACATAATTCATGGTAACCATTCAAAAATATTGTTATCATTACAATCAGATTATTTACAGAGGCAATGGTTTGCCCATGACCCTCGCTGACCCTAACAGCCTTTCCCAGCAATCAGCAAATCAAAATTGACCCAAGAAAGGAAATAGGGAGGTCTAAGCCATGTGATCAATCACGTAAGGCGTTTGCAAAGTAAAACACTTGAACTTCTAAATTAACAACAGTGTCTCCAGAAAGGCTTTGTAGACAAAAAGATTCAGAGTATTTTGTGTTACACATTCCTCCTTCCTGCTAATTAATATCTAAATATTCACTATATATAGCTTATTTTTTTCATGTTCTTTAGAAAATCAAGAGTATCAACTCTCACAGGATTAAAGAACTAAACGACTACAAAATTAACAAACAATCCGATGGAACTAACACCCTTAAGAGTATTAATTAATACGACCATGTCCTGTCAGTGGTGTACCTTCATTACGTGTCCAGAAGCAGGAGTGGAAAAAGTGACAGGCCACTGTGCCATCACTGCAGAAGGAGGCCTACTCGTGGCCAAAGAGGGAAGAAATGGCATCATTATCCCCCGGTCACACACGAGGAAACTGAGGCTCAGAGAAGTTAAGTTAATGATTCTAGATCACACAGTCACAAATGGCAGAGCCGAGATTCCAGCTCAGGGCTGTTTCGCTCTCACACTAATGTTCACTCTTCTGAACCACAGAGCCACCGAATCACCATGTCACTGGTTTAGATTTGCTGCTACCTCAACTTGCAGACCAAGGACTGTGCCCACCGGAAAAGCTGCACATACACACGTACAGAACAATGCCCCTTTACTGAATCCCACAGATAAATGAGTTAGACCGGTAACAACGGTAGGACACTGAGAAAAAAACATAAAAGATACATACGGTCTATCAACTGGTTCATCAGGCGATCTGGAAATTAAAGGAGAGGGAGGGAAGTGAGACCAAACCATGGCAAAGTGTTCTGGAGAAAGAAAAAGAGTTAATCCGGAGCACTCGCTCACCACTCCCCCTTGAGATCCCACACTGTTGTCAGCCTCTCTGTCCCCCCCCACCCCCGTCAGACCACCCCAGCCTGCACGACATAAAGTCATTCCAGGAAGGAGGGAGAATACCAGGTTTCAGGCATTTAGAGCAGATAAACATGATGCTCTGCTGATCATCTTTTTTTTTTTTTTCAAACATCTTTATTGAAGTATAATTGCCTTACAATAGTGTGTTAGCATCTGCTTTATAACAAAGTGAATCTGTTATACATATACAATATGTTCCCATTTCTCTTCCCTCCTGCATCTCCCTCCCTCCCACCCTCCCCATCCCACCCCTCTAGGTGGTCTGATCATCTTATTGAACTAAATAATTTCTCTCCCTGTACTTCAAAGAACTCTGTATAATTACAAACCAAGGATTCTGTTACTGAACATGAGAGAAAGCAGGAGCAATGCTAATAAACCATCTTGTATGTCTCTGACGCTCAAGACTGATCTCTTCTTTCTAGAACCTCTTTAATGAACCACCTGTACCCCGCATTACCCAGGTTGCCCCACCTACAGGCCCCTTCCCTGCTCTCTGTCCTCTGTAATTTAGCATTTACAGAAGAATGTAACACAGGTGCCGATTTTGAATCCTATCTTGCTCCTCCTGGATTCACCTTACCCCAACATGGTCACCAATAATATACCCTGCTCAGCTGATGGAAATCCTGGGGTGGCAGGGCCCCGAGCCATCTGGCACTATTAGCTAATGTACCTAATTAACTCATTACGAAGGTGAACAGTAAACAGGTGGGCAAACAAAGCCAGAATGAAAGTGATTTCACCAGAATAACTGAGCTAATAATGAAACCAAGATTTCGCCACGCTGCTCTTGGACTCACAAAGGCAATTGTTTTTTGCATGTCCTTTTCCCTTTAAAAGTTAAGCATTTTGAACAAGGACTATTTTAAGGTTCAGAGAGTAAGAGAAACTCAAACCGCTCCCTTGCTATGAAGCAGTGACAAAGATGGGGAGGTGAGACATGGGCAAGATTTTTAAAACCAACACACATGGTTGAATTTCCCTTTTCGGTTCTCTAAAGGTACTCCAAGAAGGACACAGCTCCCCCAGACGAAGAGCCCACTGAAAACACACCCCTTCTCTTCCCCACAGGCCCATCAGGGGAAAGAGGGAGGCAGGGAGGGAGGCAAAGTCAGAGGCAACATAACCTAAAAACTCTCTGGAGATTTGCTGCCCTCTGCTGCCAGTGATTTCCACGGGCCCATTTCGGCCACTCAGGATGGGTCTCTGTGCCTCTTCCCATGACTACTGTAAGCTTACAGTTGCAGCCAGGCTTCACTTCTGTGTGTCCACAGTGGGTTACAACACAGGAAGGCACCAAGGGACAACGGAGTGGTGGAAAAAAGGGACTATTCCAGCAGAGGAGGGTGGAGGGGTCGAGAAGGTCCTCCTGGCAGTAGATGGTACCTTTTGAGTCAGGAATAACTACGGGGGGGCTGATGTCCGGAAGTTCCTCCTCTCCTGGCTGTAACCCCCTGGCTCGGAGATGGTTAATATCAAGTAGGTCTGGCATATCAATAGAAACATCTGCAAAACGAGAGAGATTATATTCACTGGGCTCTCCAAATACCCACAATCACCTCCTAAATCCAACACCATTAACTCTATGCACAAGTGTCTAGGCAGAGCCAAGGGATGCTTTACAGTTCCCTGGAGTAAATCACGGGGCCAGAAGACTCATTGAGACTGATAAGATTTTAATGCAGAGTCAGGGGAAACACAGAGGCAGGGTTTCACACTGAACAAGAACAAACGAGGGAAACCAGAGGTTAAAAACTGGGAGCCCATAGAGCACCTGCAGACACTTTCTGCTTGATGTTTTTAAAATGTTGGCAACAAATTCCAATTTTTAAATCGGAAAATGTAATTCAGAAGTCCAGATTTCCAACTCATTTTGAAAAACAAACACCTGTAGCAGTCTCACGCGGCAACAACCGCCTGGGGCTGATCTTTAGCTCCCACTCTAGGGCACCGTGTACCCTCCGTGCCCGTCCGTCACAGACCTACCACTCCCACGACCCTGAGCATCATATTTGTGCTATTCTGATTCTTATGGCAGAGGAATGTTTTCCTAATCCACATCTTCATGCAAAATGGGAAAACCCAAGAAATACCAAGACTGCTATCGCTACCTGTTTCTTACACCCAGCCTACTTCTTTCATTTACATTATCACCCTGTTCTCATTAGGCATCTGAGTTTGCAACCTGTAGTTTATGCCTTTTCTCAGATCATGATGGGTACTGTGATTATTCTGCCTAAGGTAATAAAGAATGAAGCTTTAAAGAAATTAATTGAACCTCAAGTGTATTCGTCTTGAGGAACATTTTTTTTTTTAACTTCTCAGCCCAGTTGTCATTGTGTTGACTTACTCAAATACAAACTGTATCAGTCTAACAGCCTGTTGAGATTTAGTACTGGACACATTCAGATATGGTCATAGTGGAAAATGGGTTCAAATGTTGGCGGAGGACATGTCTCTCAGGCTAGCAAACAGAACCTGAAAATATTATCCCCAAAACCAATTATGATGCTAGGTATGTAAATCCTATTTTAAAACAACCACCCAGAGAAAAGGCTTAGTTAGAAAAAAATTTAAATCTCAGCAGACAGCAAAATCAAACACAATGTCTGACCAACAAAATCAATACAATTGTCCCTCAACAGAAAATCTCAGGTTCATTAAAGAAAGCTTTGAGGCTGCTTTAATTTCAGCAAGACTGTGAAATCTGATCTGAGTTTTTTATCCTTTACCGATATTCCAAGGACAAAGAAAAATAGGAAAACTGTTTCCAAAGCAGTTCAAAGTCTTTAGAAGTCAGTTTTCTCTCTCAGGTCCAAGGAGGAAAGGCTGAGTGACAAGCAGCCTGCCCTCTGCTCTCCTTCCTGCCCACAAAATTATTCCACCAGGAAGAGCAGGATAAGCTACAGGCTCACAGGCTGCTCACCGTTCACAGGCTGCGTAATGCCGCATGGAAGCAAGTGCTATGCAAACTGTTAGTGCCAGAGGCTTCTGGGAAATCACTCCCTCAACTTTACATTCTTTTTACTTATGGCCTTCAGATGAGCAGATGAGTGCTTAATTAACCAGCACAGGGACTGACTGTTGTTTTTTAAGTGCTCAAAAACATAACAACTTTAAAAGACTGGCAAACAGTCTGAGGTACTTGCTTGAGAAATCGGAGGGTAAAACTGTACATCCTTCCACGGCCCTGAGGACAGCCTAGGAACACCTTGATATTCGATGGAGATGATGGAGAAAATGTTCCTCTGCATTGTCTGGAAAGCTAACCTCTAACAATGGTCAAGGGCCTTTAAGATTAGCAAGAAGAAAGCCCACTTCAGCCAAAGTCACGTCCCTTTCTTGACTTTTTAATACAACTGACTATACTCATGTTATTATTAACAAAATGCGTATGACTTAAGCAAATGTCATGAGCCACACCTGCCTGCTTCTGAGGCAGAGGCGAGATGCTGAGAGTATATTTTCAATTACTTGCACCTCCGAGCGTGGTTTTCGGACCAGCAGCACTAGCGGCATCAGTATCACCTGGGAACGTATTAGAATAAAGCACCCCTCCCCCACCCCCCACCCCCACCCCGAGACCTGCTGACTCAGCACCTGCATTTTAGCAAGATCTGTTAAAGTTTGGGAAGCATGGTTTGATAACGTCAGGCTCCTGTTTTCACTCTTAGAATCTGGTCATTCCAGAACCCATTATTAGAGGGATGGGTTAGCCTGTGGCAATTTTTTTTTTTTTTTTTTTTTTACTATCAGTGCTTATCATATATTCTTATCTTTCAAAAGAGAAAAGTGGGAATCATGGAAAAAGAATGAAATGAAACTGTTTCTGGCAGCCAGCCACATGGGCTCTTTCACATGCCATGTTTTTCAAATAGCTAATCTGACGTTTCAAGCAAAAGCATGCAAAAGATACCTACCAAATTTTTTGGGAACCCAGTCAAGACCAAAAGTGAACTTCTTTATCTGCACTACCAAGTATTCAGGGAATGAGGCAAAGCGAGATGTTCTGGGAAACACAAGGGGATTAGATCAATGAAACAAGGCAATAAGAATTATGAATACAGTTCACGAAGCATCAAAAGCTGTGTCTGAGGCATACCCGGCAGTTCCAGCGGCTGCACTGAAGAGGAGGAACACGCACACACACACCTGAGTGGACACACACTCACCACCTCACCGTTCATCCTGGCCTTTTCACGAGAAGAAAATGTTTAACAGAGGACAATGTTGTCCCTGAGGATGATTCTGGGCACGTTGCAAAATTATTACTTTTACTTTGCTGTGGCATTTCATATTTCTGAAAACTGGTTTTCAACCGTAAACATTTGTTTTCTTCTAAAACCCTTGCTAGAATTTAGTATATGTATTTGTAGGTGTGTGTGGGCACCTGTGCATTGTGTTTGTGTATCAGGTTTGAAAAAGCTCCCCGAGCAATCCTGACACACCCCCAACCTGCTCCCACTAAGAGTCTCTATCTGGTAGCACAGAGTTGCCATAAGGAGGGTTTATTGGAAATTTGGTTGAGGCTGACTATTGGAAATGCCAGGGCCTCATTAAAATACTACTGCACCTAAAATCCATGGCCACATGGATCCTAAAGGTGTGTGTATATGTGTGTGCATATATATATATATATATATATATATATGTATATATGTATGTATATATGTATTCTGGGGTATCTAAAATACCTAAATCTGGGACTTAAGTTAAAAAATTAATATATATGGTCAATATCTTAAGTTTCCCTTCAGACTTTCAGGAATGCTTAATTGCCTGAACTTGAGTTTGACAATTTTATGCACAAACTATTCAACTTATACACCAAATTCATGCCCCAGTTCCAGCTCATTCTCTCCACATTTATTATCTTGTTTATAACAACCATTTCCATTTAAGTGTCAATGTGGGTACAGTAAGTATATGGAAAAAAGAAAATCAGCTGTAGAAAGATACTATAGGTACCTTTTAAAATTAAAGATTCTAGAACATGCTCCCTACAAACTCTACATTTCAAATCTAGTCACTGCCTTCTACGTGACATGCATCTTCCCAGAATTCAGAAAACAACGCTAATGCATTGCTGCCCCCTAGTGTACAAGAGAAGCCACGGTTCTGAGGCAGAGGACTGTCCAAAAAGTGTCAAAAAGCTTGGATGCTACTTAATTCACTCCAAATTTGACCATCTTTGAAGCTTCATCTTCACATTTACAAAATAGATTTATTAATAATTTCTACCTGCCAGGGCTGTGCAATGTTGATGAAATGACATGAAACCACCCGGCACACAAGACTGTGTTGTGTATATCTAAGGAATCAACATGATTATTTTGTCATGAAAGAGCTAGAATCCACGAGGCCCTGGACACTGACCTGGTTTGTCACTGATCTGTATTTTGCCCCAGGCAAGTCACTTAACCTCTCTGGATCTCAAATTCTCCATCACAAGGAGGGTAGAAGGGTACAGGCAATAATATAAGGGAGGTCTTCAAAAACCAGGAGCTTAACTATCCTAAGAAGCTGATCTATCATTAGCCTGCCTCACTCTCCAGAAATTATATATTACCTCTAATTAGGTTTTCCTATCTTCTGAGAAGCAGTAATATCAATAAATTATCATTCTTAAATATAGATGAATCCTCAGTTTCACCAAAAACCAAGAAACTCCATCTGGTATTTTCAACCACTGTAAAAATGTCCTCTCTGACCCCTTCCTCTTACCACATTCACTTAAAAACTGGAAAATATATAATAGTGAAATCAACCAAAAGTCATCAGTAAATCAATGATTTCCAAACTGTGGTTCAGGAGCCCAAAGACTCTTGCAGTTGCTCTGCAGTCAGTATCTAGGTGAGGAATCAGCTGGTAATACCATGGGGTGGGGGGCTGTGGAGGGAACTCGAGGCTGGTCGGCTGGGGGGACTGGCGAGGGATCATTTAACACATCACTTTGTTATGGGTAGCTACCAACCTAAGAGTACCAGAAAGCAGGTTAGATGGTGCCCACATTATATTTACCCTATTGGGTAAACATTCCTTATTCATCTTTGTAACCTGTATAGGGTCTTAAGTTGAATCACACATGTAGTGACCGCTCAATATAAATGTGTCCAATCTCAAAATTAATACTTGGCATTCATTAATTAGAGGCTTGGGACATCAAGTTTGTTAGTTAAATCCAGCCAAGTTATAAATTATGTACCACTTACCCTCTTATTCCTAAAATTAATTCCTGGAATTAAAATTTTTCTTGAAAAGTTATGTATTTAATAAATACCATTAGAATATAAATCATTCAAAAAGGTCTAGACAGACACAGAGCAAATTTACCTCAAAGAATTGTTACGGGAACTGAGTTAGGACATAAAGTGCTTAGAACTTTATGTCCTAAGTGCCTGACAACAATACATTATCTATTGACAACCTATTATTATTTAAAATATAACAATTGTTCACTTATTACAATTCAGGCAAAAACATTATGAAAGCCTTAAGAAAAATAATATATAAACTGTCCCTCTCCCTGAAATTATTGACTATTTTATTGAAAACCTGGTGGCTAAAAAAATACAATTCTATCCTTTCCACTAAATATGTTGAAAACATGATAATCAACCACAGTCAAATTGTACAATCCAAGGCAAAAAAAAAAAAGATAAAAGTAATGTAATAACAATTACACTATATATTTACTCCGCCAGACACTGTACAAAGCATTTTATGTAGCTTATCTGTCTTAATCCTCACCTCAACCCTATAAAGAAAGTTCTATTATTATTCCCAGTTACATGTAAGGGAAGAGGCTTGTGGAGGTGAGGTCACTTGGCCAAGGTCACATACCAGTAAGTTCTATGCTGAGGATTCAAACACTGCCAGCCCTCCTAAAACTTGTGCTCTGGAACCCCATACCATGCTTTTCTCTTCATAAATGATAAAGGTCAAGACAAAAATCTCTCCCTGTTGACCCTTAATCCATGAGTTGCTTGAGGGGAGGAACTAGGTCTTGTTCAATTCATTGCCCAGAATATACTAGATGAGCGATAATATTTGCTGGGTGAATAAAATTTCCAAACACATTATTCTTCCCAGTCACTGTCTGTTCAGGACCAATTAAGGGAAGGCTCTTTATGTCTGGCTCATACTGACCCAAGATCTACCAAGAGGACATCTTTTGCCTCTTCCTGGCCTTTCAGGCTCTGGGTCTAACACAAGAAAAATTCAAGGCCCCAAATTAACATAATAAGGAGATCGTGTCTATACTGCTGGCAATAAGAAAAAGCAAGAAAAAAATATCTTTTAGGAATCCACTGAACTGGTTTCCCCAAAACTATTATTTGAAATATGATAAGGTATAATAAGGAATAAACAAGGCTATATAAGGATTATAAAGATACAAACATAAGCAAGCACGATAAGGAATATGGGAGCAGTGTATAACACAAGGATTAAGAGTTTAAACTTTGAACTTGAATGAATTCCAAGTCTGCCACTTAGTGGCCAATTACTTCTTTTATTTCCTCGTGTGTAAAATAGGGAGAATAATGCACCTACGTCATAGCAATACTAAGAGGATTAAGTGATAACTGATGGGAAGCACTTAGCACATAACCGGGAATAATAAATGTGTCATAATGGTAGTTGCTTTATTACCCTAAAACATTGTTTTTTCCTTTCCCACAAGACCAGTTTTCAATTATCAACAATTGTGATACATCCAGTATTAATTTTCTTTCATATGCATTTAACCGTAAGAGCACGTGTGTATGCAAAAGACAGAGAAAATTTACTATCTATTGTTAAGGATTAGAGAAAGCAGAAACCCCTCCTCAAGGATTCTAGATTAATTATGCTAGCACTGCCTACAACTAAATATTTTGTAGCATTTGAGGAGAAAATCAAGTCAGCACGCATCATTCCTCCACTCAGGTGTAAGAAGGAATTGGGTGGTGACTTTGCCCCAGGATAGAACACAAGCTGGGAAGTGGACACAGGAGAAGAATCCAGATCTCCCAGGGATCAGAAACTGTCTCTGTGGAAAGCTAACACCTCCTAGCTCCACTTTAAAGATGGGCCTTTTCCTAGTGATGGGAAGGCTCCTTCCCTAAGGCCCAGAGAGTGACATACTCTCTGGGGAAGTGGTGGGAAGACTCGCCACCACTTTACTGAAGAGCACAAAAGGGTGACCAAGTGGACAGGCCAATGAAGATCACTCTGCAGCTCACATGTGATGCTGGGGGTTTTCTAAGCCTAGAAAGCCCCCGATCACTTCCACCCCATACAGTATCAGAATTAAAGCACAAAGAGAAAAGGATGTTTGAGGAATCTTCAGCCTACTGTCAATAATTAAATTTAGGAAAACAAATAAATAAAAATCAACACGCTGTACACAGAGTCACACAATGTTGTCTGTATTTCAAAAAGTTGAAAGAAAAAAGTTGTTTCCACCACTAATATAATATAGTGTGTAGCTTTCTAACTGCCCAAAGATGTGTCAAAGTTGTAGTGAAGTGAATCTCGAACATTTAACATGCCAGCTCACCAACTGTTAGCTTCAAGGACACATACAAACACACGCACGCGCGCACACACACACACACACACACACACACACACACACTCCCCAAAACTGAGCAGTCCTCAGATGAAAACTTACCCCACAATGGATAACGGATAATTGAACTATTATTAATCTCATTTAGATACGAAGAAACTTTTTAAAGGAAATTATTGTAAGAAAATATGGCTTTTTTTAAGCTCTTGAAATAAATTCTTGTTTTCCCATTTTTAACACATGAAGTCGTCATCTGAAACAGAGGCATCCTGAGAGATGGCTGTCACACAGAATAAGAAATTCAGGTTTGACTGCTGCTTGAAGTTATAAAAACAGCCAGCAGTAGCTCGTCCATCCTTCCCTGCCCTTCACATCAACAAGAGCTCAGGCATAGCCTAGAAGAAAAATGGCTGAAGAATATCTAGTAGTAGTAAGACTACCAGAGCCTAACTTTTAGACCTTCCCCCTTTTTATGCCACTGTAAATACTCTTTCTCCAACTATATGAAGTGTGCTGGCAAAGACTTGACAGTATAAAATCAATTAAGGTGTCAAGTGGAGAAAAAAAAAATTTTTTTAATGTACCTGACGATAAGGCTCACAATATAGAAACAGAACATCTCCTGAGCACATCCTGGGCAGCTCATTGGAACAATGCTCAGGAGCCCTGATGTCCACTTCGAGATGCCCTGAGACCCCTGATCTCCAGGCAGGTACACAGACACCAAGCTCTAAGCCAAATCTTTAATTTTGGAATCAAAAATCTATCACCGTGGAGTATAAATACTTAAGACTGTCATAAGTATTTTTCTAATTTCTTCATCAATATCATCTTGCCATGGATGGGGAGGGTTCTTGGCTATACCCTCAACAACAAAAAAAAAGAAAACGCAAATTCCCTATAAAGGATAAACTACAACCTGGCTTAAAAAAAAAAAAAAAAAAAAAAAAAAAAAAAAAAGGGCTTCCCTGGTGGCGCAGTGGTTGAGAATCTGCCTGCTAATGCAGGAGACACGGGTTCGAGCCCTGGTCTGGGAAGATCCCACATGCCACGGAGCAAATGGGCCCGTGAGCCACAATTACTGAGCCTGCGCGTCTGGAGCCTGTGCTCCGCAACAAGAGAGGCCGCGATAGTGAGAGGCCCGCGCACCGTGATGAAGAGTGGCCCCCGCTTGCCACAACTAGAGAAAGCCCTCGCACAGAAACGAAGATCCAACACAGCCATTAATAAATAAATAAAGCACACCTAGTATAGTGTAATTTAAAAAAAAAAAAAAAAAAAAAAAAAAGCATTCCCTTGCACATGATACAGATTACAACAAGCCTGTTTTACTGGACAGGTCTCACACAAGTGAGGTCTACAACAACTAGGGTTGTGTAAATCATAATCCCATCTTGCCACACATGAGCAAGCATGCAGACCGTACAATGCCCCCCAACCCTCCCCTAACCCGGTCCCCACCTCTCAAGGCCCCCTCCTTATCCTACTGCCACCACAACACAAGCGCACACACACTTACTTCACACCCGCAGACTTTGCTTGTAGGGCGCTGCTCCAGAAATCATCAACGTTTTCTGGTTCAGAAAAGGCCTGAAGGCAGGCACTAAATGGTATCTTGGCACGAACCAGCTCGGGAAGGGGTCTTCTGTTTGCTTCTGCTTCCCTTCTCGTTAGTTCATAGGCGATCAGTTCATCTGAATAAAAGAGCAAATGAATGACTTTGCAATCACTTAATTTCGTGAAATGAAAAAGACCCCCTTGAACAATGAACCATCTTCCCTGAAGGTTTCTGGGGTGGGGCAGGATTGCTGACTTGCTGCCCTCCACAGAACCAGAGGAGCCTGCTGAAATCCTGTTTAGAGTGGCACAGCCAGGCTGCATTGAGCCATTCATAATTTTTTGCCTGTTCCCCTTGGAGACTGACAGGAGGGAACTGTGAACTCCAGCCCAGGTGAGAGGTTCAGACCACGCATGTGCTGTAAGTGATTCACGAACCTGGACTTTCATTTGTCCAGAGGTCAAGGCTGGTTTGATCCCAATACCACCCTCTAATCACAAAGTCTTCACACCAGAGAATTTCACACTGAAAGAAACCCGAGGGCTCACCTCTTCCCGGCCCTTCACTATGATTAGAGGTCATAGAGGGTGCAGGCCAAAGAGCAGGATGAACTATAAGGACCGCAGTTATCCAAGGCACCCAGCCCATGATCCTACCCAACACTGCCAAGACAACTTCATGTTGGGGTCACCCGACACTGCAGAGAGCAGAGCGGCCAACCTAGAAGGCCCTTCTACACTATCCCTGTTCAAATGGTTAAACACCAAGGGAAAAAGAAGTGAGTGCACCGTGAACTTCCCAAGAGTCAGCAGATCTGCTCTTGGAAACTACCTGTAAGTCAAAATTTTATATAGATTTCAAATGGACCTTTCTGGGAATTTCTTTTGTTACAAAAAAGTCCCTTCTGATTTATCAGTTTTTAGACACACTGATGTACCTCTGTGTTTTCTTAAACACATCTGAATATGCTTTTACAGTTCATTCCTCAGTCCAAAATCAGTTTATGATGGACATCTATCTAGGATGCTAGCATTAGGTGTTCCCAGCAATCAATTTCCTGAGACTAAATTTTAAGTCTCCTTTCTGAAAAAAAAGGAGATTTACCACTCATAAATTCTGAGTTAGGATCACAGAACTGAGCACAATATGTTAGTATTCCCAAGGTAGGCAAGAGACAGCAATTAAGCCCAGTGCTAAGAAGGAAACAAACCACAGACCCCCCCACCCCCATTTCTACTTTGTATAATGAATAAGAATTAAAAAACTGGTCAAAAGCTGCATGAGTTTATAGAAAATGGAAACCGTTTCATCTTAAAATCATCATAATCACCATTTTCCAATTAACACAATAAAGTGACTACACCCCAAACAAACAAACAAACAAACAAACAAAAAGGAAAAAGGCCATCCAGGGAGTCGTTAAACCTTACAAAAATGACCAGTTCACAGGAAATAAGCAATCTAGCAGATAGTTCTCCTTCTTCTGCTTCTAAGATGTTAATTCTAAGAAATACCATTCATCTATTCTGCTTGGGAAGAACCAGATCAGACTGACTGAAGGAACCTTCCCCTGAGATTCCCCCACCTTCCTCCTGGCTTCCAAGCTCCAGAGACCCTTCCAAGGAGCCTCGCCCCACGAAGAGGCCTACCACATTTTATCTCCCACAACAGGCATCTTACTCGGATGCCAAAGCTGGATTATTTTTAAGAGGTCTCTCTCTGCTTGAATGTCCCACATCAAAATATGCAGTTCTGACCACTCCCCTCAGACCTTCCACACAACTTGTGAGTGATAATATTAAATTGCAAATAATTTCCCCTAAATTAAGCTGCCTCTAAACCAAACAGCTGGTCAAATTTATAGGCACTGAAGTAGGTTCCCTCCATAAGCCCTCCACAAAAATGTCAAAAGAAAGTCACATGGGGACTGAGGAAAAGATGAAAAGAGACATGCAAACCAGACACCGTCCGGGCTGGGTCTGCTCCTGGTAGGACTTCGCAGAGACTGAACTGCAGTATCGCTGACTTGAGGGTTTTCACGTGTGAAGAAGCACACTGCTCTTTTCCCACTTTAGAACGTTACCCTTGTTGGTTGCCGCCTCCATGGCCACAGGTAACTGCATCAGGTAATCCACCCTCTCCGTGTAGCGGACTTTTCGGGTCTGACAGCACTGAATACGTTCTTCCACCAAAAACCGAAAAACATCACTGGGGTTTTCTGAGCCAATGCGGTTCCTCTGAAGGTTGGATTATAACAAGTTAGTAAATTTGTGCATATTAAGCCATGAATAAAATTAAGCACAGAATCAAATATAATTCTGGTGTAAAGATCTGGTGTTACTGAACACTCCCTCTGGGCATGCCAGCTCACCAGAGTACAGGAAAAGACTGGTAGTTACCTAAAGTCCAAAAATGGGAGATCGGTTAAATATAGTTCATCATGTGAATTAATATTATGCAGCCGTTAAAAGTTATGTCACAGGGACTGACCTAGAAAGAATTAGAAGAAAGGAGATGTGGAAGCCCAACTAAAGAGAAAGGGAAAAAAAAAAAATCAAGGACTGCCCTGGAAAAATTAAGCCATGTATGATATGATTATATAAATGCACTAATGTAAATGATACACAAATAAAAAAGAAATCATGCTATATTCCAGTAGGTAATGATGTGGCAAAACGTTCACAACAGGTTAAGTGAAAAACGCTGCTCACAAACCAACACGTAGAAAATGGATAGCACCTGGAAAATGACTAGGGGGGAAGGGTCAGACACCCAAATGTTAGCGCTGCTTGTTTGTGGGAGCAGGTAGCATGGGAGGTTTTGATTTTCTCCTCTGTGCCTATGTTTCCACGAGGAACACATCTGTCATCAGGAAAAAAGCAGTTATTTTTTAAGAGAGGGAAAAAAGCCTTTAATCATGAATTCTCAGTGGCCTTTAAAAAACCACAGCATTTAATGGGATTCAACTCTGCTCTGAGCCGAGTGACCATCTCAGAGTGATGGCAGGAAGACACCAAATACCACATGGGACTCTGAAGGAGCTTATCACAGAGACAAAAAAACAAAAAAGGCAAATGAAATAATGGATAAACACTCCCAGAACACGTTCAAATTAGGAGGAGAACAGGGAGACCCACAAGGGCCCAGGAGGCCAGGCATGAGGAGCAACTACATCAAGTGGGCCGAGCAGAGAAAGGCCCAAAGACGCCGACTCTGAAGGAGCCTGGCCGGAGAGAGATTTAGGAGGGGAGTGGAGGGACGCAGCATTCCAGCCACACCAGAAGCGACTGCACGCAGGGGCTGGGCACACTTCTTACAACCCTTTCGAGCATTTTTGAAGACTGACTTACCTCTACTAGATTCACCAGGTGCAAGAAAAATTCCTGGGCATCCTGCTGTCTGTTGGAGGAGAATTCCGGGTGGCTCTTGCTCACAAAGGCCTTAAACATGCGTGGTGAGATCCCATTCTGTTGAGGCTAAAAAAATAAAAATAAAACCAACTCACAATACTTTCATACACATTAGCAGCACTAAGTGGGAAGCGGAGTGGGGATTAACATTAGCCCCGATTTCAGAGAAGAAGACTGAAGCCCACGTTCGCTAAATAGTGATAGCGGCCAGCACGCACTGGTTGTTGATTATGTACCAGGCGCTGTGCTATGAGCCTGACAGGAGAACAGGATGGGGCTCTTCCTGTTGACTTCCTCTGAAGGAAGTTAAAGGAGAGGAGAGGTCTACAGCATCTCCTGTCCCCCCCGGCCCATGAGGGAACACGAGGGAAAGAAAAGGAAAGGGCTCTGCAACGCCCCAGGCAACCGCTGCAGAGCTGCCGGGCTCATGAGCTGGCCCAGGGCTGCTTCTGGAGCAGAGCACGTGGAGCTCCCAGGAGCTTGCCCTCACCTGGAGAAGCGGCAGGAGGCTGCCTGCAGCTGCCA
The DNA here is from genome assembly GCF_949987535.1 of Balaenoptera acutorostrata. Classification (NCBI taxonomy): domain Eukaryota; kingdom Metazoa; phylum Chordata; class Mammalia; order Artiodactyla; family Balaenopteridae; genus Balaenoptera; species Balaenoptera acutorostrata. Next base: position 63,534,108 of record NC_080067.1, on the reverse strand, counting down.
GCATGGGAGGAGCAAGGACAACTCTGGCTGACGAGGATGTGTGACCTTCCCCGGTGGCTAAAAGGACAGCTCAGAAGGCAGCCAGGTTCCCCCAGAAAGGACACTGCATAAGATGATGGGAGGGCAGCTGAGGAGACTCGGGCAGGAGCTGGGGGGGAGAGCGGGGGTTACAGAGGTCATCGGGGAGGGCACCAGGGAAAAGGTCCCTGTGGAGGTCCCTGAGGGGACAAGCAGGGGTGGAGGGCATCTGTAAAGAACCACTAATGTGCCCCCCACAAAGAGGCCGGCCTTGGTAGAAGACTCATGGCAGCCAAGAGGGAGCAAACGCACTAGCTCAGGGAAAGGCTCTGCCTTGTCTCCAATCTCCCCAACCCTTGATCCTTGACTCTGGAGGGGCCAGAGGGGGTGGGAGGAGGCAAAGAGGTGGAGCAAGGACAAAAAAAGACCAGAGGATGCCGACGCGGACCCTTCTACACTACTGGTTTCCAAGCCTCCTGAGCTTGGTAGCGGGAGAAGCTTTAAACTGGCTTTAATGTGAACTGGGCTTTTTAATGCTGGTAATCTGCAGGAAATCCAGGCACTCTGCCCGGGATACTCCGAAGAGGCAGAGGGGAAGATCCACATCACCTTTAAAGACAGAGGTGGGCTCAGGATAAAGCTGTTTCCATCTAATAATGGTGCTACATGTCACCTCGTTTAATACTCACAGTAACCCTATGAAGAAGGTACTACCACCATCCGCATTTTGCAGCTAAGGAAACGGAGACTGCAGAGGAGTGCCACAAAGGTCTGTCAACTGAACGTGGTCTTACGACCAGATTATTATGCAGCCAGCAAAGAGCAGAACCGGAATGAACTCCAGGTTCTGATCCCAATTCCAGGCTCTCGGCAGCAGAACCACAGTGGCAGCTGTAGCACAGCACGTCTCAGTGAGACAAACCTCCCCTTGCCAATCAAGCAGAAGAAGTAACTCATGTGCTCTCTGCAAAGGTGCACCCACTTCTCAAAATCTCCACATGCTCAGCTTCCAGGCCACCTTCCCCTCCTCTGAAGTCCAGAGAACTTGCTATCTGGGCCATCACTGAGCACATAGCACAACATGCCTCCTACTTCGTTTAACTTTCAGCCCACTCTGGCCCATCTCCTCAGCCTGACTGCAGTCCTTGGCAGGCGGAGGCCTTGTCTCACACTTCTTTGAGATCTGGACACCAGGGTCAATGCCCAGGGTCTGGAGGCCACGACAGGTGTGCACAATCACACAGTCAGATGCAACAGGTGATGGGAAAACCCCAAGAGCTATCTCCCTGCCGCCACAGGGCAGCTCTACATATAAAATCTCTCCAACACACGTGTTCTAAGCAACGTTTCTAATAAAACTCGGGTGAATTTTCCTGTCCTGCTGAAAATATATCCGACCTAGGCATCCAGCATTTACCGATCAACTCCTTCATGTAGAACACATTGGGGGTTCTGCCCTCCAAGAGCTGACAGACAACGGCAGGGTGGGAGGGTGATGAGAGACAACACATATCTATAACAAACGTTAGGGAACACTGCAGAGGACTTGAAACAGTGCTGAGAGCTCTGGGAGAAGAATTCCCCAAAGTAGCAGCATCTGAGGACTTGGAACCTGTACATAAATGACCAGCTTACACACACACGAGGCTTCAGATGTACTTCTAGGGCTAAGTGAAGACCAATTTATATCTGATGATCAGCTTAACTACCCACACATACACCTCCCGAAAGGAATGTAAAAGTTGGAACTTTCTCCAGTCACAATGCTGATGTATATCTACATGGTATCAGCCAACACACACATGCAAAAATAATGCCTTATATTTGCATAATGACTAACACTTAGTCATTCATGCAATAGAAATTTACCGAGTGTTATAAAATGTCAGACACTATTCTAAGTACGTGGATGAATATTTACCAGGTGCCAGGCATAGTTCTGAACACTTTATACATGCGTCTTACTTAAATCACCCAACTTCATGAGGTGATTACTACGATTATTTTCCCCACTTGACAGATGAGGAAACTGAGGCAAAGAGGAGTTAAGTAACTGACCCAGGATCACACAACTAGAAAAGTCAATCGCAGTCTCTCTTTATCCGTCTTTTTCTCTTGCGTCCTAATACTGCTTGTTGCACACATGTGCCTAGTTCTCACCTCTGATGTCCCTGAGTCCCTCTTACCAGTTGCCAGCAGACAGTCTGTCTGGACTCTGGGCAAGCCCTCTTCAAACCCACGCAGCCCTGGGGCCAACATCACAGGCCAGGCCAGCAATGCCAGACATGTCCACTCTGGGCAGTGCAGAGACACCACTTGGAATACATCTATTTGTGTTGTGCATTTCGGCTTAGGCACGCACATAAGCACACACTCACTGCCTGCTGCTGCTGGTGTCACTTCTTACAAGCTGTGCTTGGAACTTGCAGTGGTTGCCAGCCCCCATCAAAGCAGCTGCTTGGAAAAGTTTACTAACTTGCTGAAAACAAATTCTGAACAGCTGGCTGCTGCTCTGTGCCACCATGTGGTTGTGCAGCTGGGAGGAGACGTTTCAACGGAGACCCCGGTGAAAACTCCAGAGATTCAGCCCCGCACTCGGACTGCCGCCCAGCCTCATTCATTCCCCTCCCATGCCTCTTCTCTCTCGGTGCCCATTTCAGTTCTTTGTTTTCCCTCAGCTGACCCTGCTTAATCCCTGGTGCAACAGACAAGCTATAGCTTGAGAACGGATGGTCACTGAGAAGTTACTTGAAAAGCTTCCTAACCGGAGAGATGCTGTCTCTCCCTCCCCACATCCCACGGCGGACCAGCTCCTGGCTTTCACAGCTGGGTTGGATTTATCTCAAACTCGGCCTCCCCGCACTTAAAGCCTAACCATCAGCTGACCCCTCTGCCTACACCCACATCCCACACCTATTTTGTCTCTGATTTCTTTTCTTTTTTTTTTTTTTTAAAGCTGTTTTGGTTTTTTTTTTTTTTTAATTTTATAGCTACTTTATTTATTTATTTATTTATTTATTTTTGGCTGTGTTGGGTCTTCGGTTCGTGCGAGGGCTTTCTCTGGTTACGGCAAGTGGGGGCCACTCTTCATCGCGGTGCGGGGACCGCTCTTCATCGCGGTGCGCGGGCCTTTCACTATCACGGCCCCTCCCGTTGCAGGGCACAGGCTCCAGACGCGCAGGCTCAGTAGTTGTGGCTCACGGGCCCAGCTGCTCCGTGGCATGTGGGATCTTCCCAGACCAGGGCTCGAACCCGTGTCCCCTGCATTAGCAGGCAGATTCTCAACCACTGCGCCACCAGGGAAGCCTGTCTCTGATTTCTGAGGGGAGGTCTCACTAATTCCCATGTTCAACTATTACTATGTTCGCTTCATGTCTGATAGAAAATCAGGCTATAAAAAAAAATGAGCCTGAATCTAATTAAGCTTCCAGATCTAACTTCCAGCTTATAAGAAACACAAGCTAAACAATACCTCAAGGAAGCAATCATTAGAGCAATCCTGGGGCAAATGATCCAGCTCCTTCAACAAATCAATCGCTTGCAAAAAGAGAGGGACTCTGAAAAGATGTCTTTGATACTGCAGGGAAAAATCTGGATATGGGCTGGGTATTGGATGATCCATTTTGTTGTAACACTTTAAGCAACTTTCAACATGACATTAATGTTTAAAAAAAAAAGAAAGTATTCTAGTTATAGGTGCATACTGAATATTTACAGGCGAAAAGGATGATGCTTAGATTTTGTGTCAAAATACTGCAGGGAAAGGAGAGGAAGGGAAGGAGGAGGGAAGGGTAAAATTGAGTTCAGGAGGGACTGATGAAACCAGATTGGCAGTAATGGTGACTGCTGAAGCTACATGATGGTACATAGAGACTCATTATACTTTGCTCTCTACGTGTGTGTATATTTGCATATTTAAATAATTTTTTTAAAAGGTCAGGCTCTAGAATAAGGCAGTTACTTAAAAGAAACCAAAAAGCCTAAATAAGAACCAAAAGGAATTCCCTGTGAGTCTAGTGGTTAAGACTTGGCGCTTTCACTGCTGTGGTCCGGGTTCAATCCCTAGTCAGGGAACTAAGATCCTGCAAGCCATACGGCACCGCCAAAATAAATAAATAAGAACCAAAGAAGTGAATCAAAGAAATAACATGTTTCCTGGTTGGCACTGGGTCAGTGTCATCACCTGAGTGTCCCCTACGGGCCCATCACCAAACAAGACGAGAGAGATCAAACTGACCAAGAATCAGACCTGCCTTCAGGAAGCTCTCGCTCTTGCTGTGAGCTGCCCCTCAGACCCCAGAAGCAAAGGCTAGTCCTGACAACTAACTTTATAAGAGGGGAGGCCCAGATAGTCTCCTAAATAGCAACCACCTAAGGAACCTGTCATAGTTATAGGGTGCTGTACTTACTTTCTCCATCAGCAACTGCAAAACAGATCAGCTAAAGTTGGAGAGAGGACTACCTGCCGTGTTCAGAATCTTTCCCAAATGCTTACACAGAACTTTGTTTAACACTGCAACCAAGAAGGCAGCCAGACAGTGTCCACTCATATTCCTCTGAGGCTAATGCTTTAATTAATAAACAAGCAGCAAGACTGAGGCTTTATATCACTTTAGAGCAACGGTTGTACAGATGCTTACATTGTAAGATCACAGGAATGAAAAAAAAATACATGCATCTCAGCCTGTCCCCAACGCACAGGTGTATGTCATCTGTTGATTTAAATTTTTAACCTTAAACCCTAAACCTTGGACCAGTAATTCCTAACTCACGTCCAAACCGCAAATCTCCTAAGCTAAAGGAACAGAGGGTATTCCCCCAAGCTATTTTTCGTATTTCAAAAGATGAGTTAGAAATGTTACATTTGCCCAAAGAAGGAAAATGGAGGTTAGTGAAAACAAAGTTCTTATGTTTGGAGCTAAAATTACATCATCTGGAAGTAGAACCCTGGTTATATCATGCTGACCAAAAACTGAGACCAGCAATTCTGTGTCAAGGATTAGTTAGATGGGAAATTAAATGAATTGTCACTTAAGAAACAGTTTGTTCGGAATACAGAATTGTTAATAATGTGGTATCTTCAGAAAGAGAAAGAAATTATGGAGTATTCAGCATTAAAATGTGTGAAAGCACTGTCTTAGAATGCATAAAGATCAGGAATATTATTTTTTGAAGAAGAAAAAGTGTCCTTTTATAGTGAGGAGGCTTTAGCTATTATAGACGCAATTTAATTTTAAAAATCAATTCAACAAATTTATACAGAAATGGCAGTGCCCCCCAAAAAACACTGCAAATCTTTTTATAGATGAAATATGTATTAAGCATGCATATGTAAAAACTAGATTTCACCTTGGTCTGTAGCAGAGCAATTTAATATCCAGAAGTATATATTTTATAAATGACCCAAGATGTGGGTAGCCCAAGTTACTGGGCTACCTGGTAATTCCGCAAACTTTAAGCAACCCCTTTTTTTTTTTTTAACTTTTTATTTTATATTGGAGTAGAGTTGATTAACAATGTTGTGTCAGTTTCAGGTGTACAGCAAAGTGATTCCGTTACACATATACATGTACCTATTCTTTTTCAAATTCTTTTCCCATTTAGGTTGTTACATAATATTGAGCAGCGTTCCCTGTGCTATACAGTAGGTCCTTGTTGGTTGTCCATAGAGCAGTGTGTACATGTCAATCCCAAACTCCCAATCTATCCCTTCCCCTAACCTTCCCCCCTGCTTTGTAAATAAGTTCATTTGTATGTTTTTTGGGTTTTTTTTTAGATTCTGCATGTAAGCAGATTATCATACTATATTTCACTTTCTCTGTCTGACTTACTTCACTCAGTATGACAATCTCTAGGTCCATCCATGTTGCTGCAAATGGCATCATTTCATTCTTTTTAATGTAAGCAGCCCCTTTTGTCATCCACTTACCAGAATCTACACATTGAGGCACTGGGAGCCTGAAACAAGTACTGGAACAACTGTTAGGGAAGCAGGACAGTGCAGTGGTCAATTCTGCACACACTCAGGGCCAGACTGCCTGGTGTAAACCCCAGCTCTCCCACTCCCTGGCTTTGTAACTTTAGGTTAGGATTCTGTGCATCCATTTCTGCATCAGTGAACATACAGGAAGGGCCTGGCCTTTCGTAAGCACTATGTAATGCTAGTTATTGGTATCTCTGGTGGTGACCCTGTAAAAAAGCATTCCCGCCACATGGCTCTGTGTTCTCTCCCCTCCACCACACATTCCTCTCGTAATCTATCCTCTCCTTTGCTTCAGCACATCTTCTTTCATCTCTTGGAGCATTTCAGGCTCATCTACAAGATAAGACACAAACACCAGAGACCTAGGACAAGACCACCTGACCAAAGGGCTCCTGAGACCTGGAAGAAGAAAGATTCTCACAAATTGGTTTCTCTGAAACCAACTGCCAGTGAAAATCCTGATGCCTCAGAAAGTAATTCTCTCCACTGTCAAGAGGAGTGGAGACTTTACAATGAATTACTTGCCTGTTCAAGTAACAGCTTGAAACTGGCACCTCCAGGGCCACAAAGAAAATCATACGGTCAACTCAAGCTCATTCTGCATGTTAAAGGGACCCAATTGATCCTAGCATGTCGGAGCGGGGAAAGGACTTTACAAATCATCTAGATCAAGGGTCACATACCCAAATACCCAGCGTACCAGCCAGGTCACGAACCACAAAGGGACTGGAGCCAGCTGGGGACAGTGTGTCCTGTATGAAGGGAGGGCTGCTACTCAGCTCCAGCCAACTGCTGTCGCGGGCCTGGGACTGCCAGAGGCTCTGAGTGTTTGAAAGAAGCTGGAAAGTCAGATTCTGGGGAGGGGGGGAGGTGCAAGCAAAACACACCTGCAGGACAGATATGGTCCAAGTGCTGCCGGGTTTCACACCTTGAACCAGACAGGGCAGGGCAAGCCTCAGACCCCTGGAGATCACACAGCTACCACGCTAATCCAATGGTGGGGAGGGGACTAGGGTCCCCAGCTGTTCACAGACTAAATAAGGAATATGACTTATATAAGAACTACTTTTTTTCTAATGTAAAAGGATATTGTGATATTAAAACCAAATTGTCCTTCCAAACACTGCTAAATTGATGAGTTTTCATTTCCCATTTTCTCAAATGAGGAGATTCCAAAAGCACAACAGTCCTGTACTGTACACAGATTTTATCTACATTAGAGAGGGGACCTTCACACTTGCACTATTCACAACCGCCAGCGAGACCAATCTTCCATTTGATGGTTGAGACTGAAAGGTTACGGGGCTTGCCCCCAGTCTCCAGATCCCTTGCAAAGGCAGAAGAGGAAGCCAGGCTCCCGAGTCCCAATTAGTCTCCGTCTCCTCCACCAGGGCAGGTGGACTCTGCCCCAAGAGTGGCCCAAGAAGTGACAGCCTGGATGAAAACCCAGGATAAATGTGATCAAAAACAACATTTGGGGCCAAGTTTTTTCACCATCATCTCTTCAAAGTTCCACAGGAGCTCAGAGGTAGAAGAAGCCTGGATAACCCGATACCCCAGCCCAACTCCCGAACCACCTCAACTGCATCCCAACTGGAGGTCTTCCTGTCTGGGGTGGATAAGGGACTCATTGTTGCAATGCTGGGTAACAATGCAACTGGAGGACTTAGGTTTGCCTGGCCATGACACTCTGATCTCCAGGCCTGGCCCTCAAAATGTCTACATCCCTCTCCCCACCCCCAGACACTGCCTCTATATGTTCCCTTCCTAGTCTCTCTTCTCCCGTTTGCTCCATTTCCCCAACTAATTGACTTCCTTATGAAAAAGAACTTATTCACTTTCGACTCTTGCTCTCAGTCTGCAGGCATTAGTCAAGGATGACTGACTTAAACTGGGAGCACAGAGGTCACACACCCGAGAAACAGAACTGAAAGAACTTGCCCACTAAGTCAAGACAAGGTACCCTGGAGGCAGAGCAGGCGCTGGGGAAGCGGGGCCTGCGTTCCACCCGGGATGACTGCAGCTGTGGGAGCCAAGATCGCCAAATACAGCTGTGTAAGCTGCGCACTGCACAACTCCAAGGGCACCACTCCAAGAGGCCAGGCTGCGAGTGGCGCCATCTGGAGTTGCGTTAACAGAGCAGCCCAGGGAGGGGTCAGTGGCCCAACCTGCAGGCACATGGAAATGGGAGTCTGGCTATTAGGAGATGAAGCACATCTTTCAATGAGTCAGGTAGTAGTGACTGAATGGCCAACTGAGTTTCTTATACTGGAGTGTGCTTACAAACTCCCCGGCAGCTTAGTTAAAATGAGGGCTGCCCAGCCCTCCCCGGAAATTCAGAATCCTCAGCTCTAGGGGCGGGATAGGAAGATGTGTGTTGTTTTTTTTTTAACAACCAGCCACTTGAGAAACCCTAGCAAACAGAGTTGAGGCTTAGGAGAACACAAACACTAGAAGGGCCAAGGTTGGGTTACCGAGGGGAAAATGTTTATATTTTTATACGTTTATTCCTTCCATTCCAGCTCTATTCTATGAATAATATTATTTCTAAAGACCATTAATGATGGCAATCACATATAATCCATGAAGCAAATGCCACCAGAAACCCCAACCCTGGCTATTCCTTACCACGATTTTTAAGAGCAGACAGACACCCTAGACCCTGAAATGAAAGAGCTATTTTGACAGCTTGCTAAATTGATGGCCACCATTCGCCAAATCATAGGAAATCCATGCCCTTGCTGAGAAGGTTCCTCTTTCCACCGTTTCAGTGTGGCAAACACCCAGACACATACCTTGTGCTCCTCCTTCATCACCTGTTCAATGAGCTCGGATTTCATGGGAGGTTTTGAATACTGGCCTGAGAGAAGGCCATGTCCTAACTTAGTCCTGGACAGAAGGGAGAAACAGACAAAAAGGTTATTGCTGTTTCCCCTCAGAGATATTAAAGTTACCTACAAATTTCAATAAGTACAGCTGCTTTTAGGTGGAACACTGTATCTCAATTACTCACAAGTAACTTCTCTGTTTGATTCTGCTTGATACTGATTCCATTTTCAACTTTTCTCAGTACTTTACAATTTTACTGATTTTTTTCTTTTTTACAAAAGCAACACATGCTTATTTCGGAATACTTTTAAAAATACGGACAGTAAAGAAGAGAATTGCCTTTAATTCTGCAACCCAGAGAAAACCACTAGGAACACTATATCAGATACTTAAAAACTACAACAGGGCACTTACATCTGTGTGTTGAAATCTTGTGTTGGATCTAAAGGAGAGTAGTCAAATATTCTTGGAAGATTTCCTACATACCTAGAAAATGAAAAGCAACAGTCAAAACATAGGAACTGAGAGATGAACAGAACCAAAATAAGCTATCATCCTAGCTAAGACCTTCTTGCCTTTCTGTCAACACTAAATCATCCACCTGAAGAGAATTTTTTCCTGAGCTCCTACCTCTGCAGTCATATTCATGGGCCTCCCTAAAATGTTTATGCTTCTATCAATGGGTCAAACCCCAGGTACGAATTAGAATCCCCTAAAGAGTTTCTAGAAAAAATACAAAAGCCAGAGCCACTCCCAGATGTTCTGATTTCACTGCCTGAGGTTGAGGCCTGAGATTTGGAATCTTTTACAAGTTCCCCAAGTGAGTCTAACATGTAGCCAGAGTCAAGGACCACTGGCTTACGCCATCTCAACTACCTTCCCAAAAACGAAAGGTGAGGTTAGGAACTGTTCTGGTGGTGTCAAAATGAATAATGACAGCAGTAACAACTACTGTTTCTGAAGCGTTTCCTAAACTGCCTGATTAAGACTTCATTACAACCACATGAGGAAGGGATTATTGTCGTTACCTCATTTGAGAGATGAGAAATCAGGGTGCAAATTCATTAGGTAGCTTCCAAAATCACCCAGGAGGGAGTGATGAAGCCCAGAGTAGACCCAGGCGGCCTGGCTCCCAAGCTGTGCCCTGAACCACACTGCCAGATGTACCTGCCCCATCCACAGTCCCCTGTGCAGCCCAAAAGCCCTCCTTCTGACCAGTTTACCTGACAGAGCAGCCTAACTGTAACCATCCATCTCTCATCTCAACACACAATCATTTCCTTTTTTTTAAATTTTCCTCCAAACGTGTCAAAAATATATTTTCCTGTATTAGTTGTTTCCAATAGTACATATCTGTCAGTCTGTCTACAGAACAATCTTCAAAATTAAGTAGATGAATAAACTAATATCTTTTTCATTGAACAAGCATGTTTTTCAAAAGAGAAAGCACATAAGTGAATTCATTACATTTAAATAATTATACATAGATTGGGAATTATTTTAATTTTAATTTTTTTAATATCTTTATTGGAGTATAATTGCTTTATAATGGTGTGTTAGTTTCTGCTGTATAACAAAGTGAATCAGCTATACATATACATATATCCCCATATCCCCTCCCTCTTGCATCTCCCTCCCACCCTCCCTATCCCACCCCTCTAGGTGGTCACAAAGCACCGAGCTGATCTCCCTGTGCTATGCGGCTGCTTCCCACTAGCTATCTATTTTACATTTGGTAGTGTATATATGTCCATGCCACTCTCTCACTTCTTCCCAGCTTACCCTTCCCCCTCCCCATGTCCTCAAATCCATTCTCTACATCTGCGTCTTTATTCCTGTCCTGCCCCTACGTTCTTCAGAACCATTTTTTTTTTTAGATTCCATATATATGTCAACACACAATCATTTCTTTCACTTCTTAAGTTCATTTCCTATTTCACACTCCCTGCTTTGTGCTGTTCACCTTTCCCTCTTGAGGCTTGGACTCTCTGAGCCTGACAGCTCTAGGAAGAAGCATCCAGAAGCAGATCCCTCTCCTTGTCCCTTCCTGCACCCTGCCTTGCCTGCTTCTCTGACCTCGTTCCCACCCCTCTCTTCCAGACCACAACGCCCCGGCCATTTCCCCTTCTTGCTGCCCAGGGCACACCAAGCTCGCTCCTGCTTCAGGGTCATGCCATCCTGCTTTCTCTTTCCTGGAACGCTCTCTCTACGGATCCTTGCTCCCTTTCATGTTCCATATCACCTGAGCCTGGCTAACTTGCTTCTTGGCATGAATCACTATTTGCAACTACACAATTTATTTATGTTCTTGTTTATTATCTTTCTAGAGATTACATACTAGAATATAATCTCCATGAAGGCAGAGACTTTAAATGACTGCATCTCCAGCACTAGAACAGCATCTAACATGTAAAAGGCACTCGATAAATACGTGTTGAATGAATATATTCATATCATTTAATCACACAACCAATTTTCATAACTGACTACCTAATGACCCAACAGAACAGGCATTACTGCATTAAAGTCTTGGCAGAGAACCATGATACACTACAGTTAGTAATGACCTCTAATTAGATCCCTGAAATACTAGAAACTTCTAGGCACCTGCTGATTACAAACTCGGAATTTGTATCCAAGGTTATGTACCAACATAAAAATTAACAGAGCACACGTCTCTGGAATAGTCCCATTCAAATGGCTTTTGGTTGTATCACTAGAACAACAATTCCATTTAGAAATTTTCCATGGACCAAGAGCCAAATAATAGATAAACCAAACTATATTCAGAGTCAGAGGTTGCACTGAAGAATTCTTAATTAATATACAACACGATAAACATTATAAATATTAGCTCTCTTACAATCCAGTCTTTATCATATCTCAAAACCTAACAAGACAAAAAAAAATCCACTGGTAAGATGGGCATTAGTGAAAAGCTTACACTTTCCGGCAAGGTTGATGGAGAAGAATAAAGTTAAAGGGGGTAAATCTTTGATGTCAGAAAAGTCCATTTTGCTAGTAATTTATATTCCTTTTCTAATCAATGAGGAGTATCCTCTATTACAACAAAATTAAATTAAAAGGCAGCAGTAGGGGCTTCCCTGCAGTAGTTAAGAATCCGCCTGCCAATGCACGGGACACGGGTTCAAGCCCTGATCTGGGAAGATCCTACATGCCGCGGAACAACTAAGCCTGTGCGCCACAACTACTGAGCCTGCGCTCTAGAGCCCGCGAGCCACAACTACTGAAGCCCGCGTGCCTACAGCCCATGCTCCGCAACAAGAGAAGCCACCGCAATGAGAACCTTATGCACCGCCAACGAAGAGTAGCCCCTGTTCGCTGCAACTAGAGAAGGCCCATGCGCAGCAACAAAGACCCAACGCAACCAAAAATAAAAAATAAATAAATTTTTAAAATTTAAAAAATTTTTAAAAGGCAGCAGTAATGCTGGATAATTTTTAAAGTATCAATACTTATATCTTCAATTTGTAATCTAGTGGTTTTCAAAGCAAACAACAGTTTTGCTATCTGACAATCCATCTTCGTTGTCATTCAATTCGTACAACAGTTTATTTAGATTTGCTCCTCATCGGAATTATTTTGAAATGTAAACTGGGTTCAAGTGGCAGGCAGGGTATCAAGGAGTCCGGCTGATGTTCCCGAATTACACCGTGGTTGTGCGTAAGTCATTTAATCTCTCTGTGAGTCACCCTTTCTACTTACAAAATGGAGATACCAGTCCTGGACATAACTCCACTAAGTTAGTCCCACTGGGGAAAAAGGAGTTTGAAGAGCAAGTACTTCAACCCAGTGATATTTGGTAAAAGAACCAAAAGACCTAGGACAAGTACGAAAAATAAGTTGCTCATGTTCTAATATATACAGTAAATGTTTAGGAAATAGAATACAAAATGTTAGATACTACAAAATTCTACAACCCTTGAAACGAGACCAGGTGAGAGATTCAAATCTTAATTCCAAATTATAGACATGAGGTACATTTTTTCATCGAAGAAAAAATTCAGGAAGTTAATTGTTCATCAAACTTTCAAGTGTAGAAAATATTTTCAAAAACTGTAGGCTGTAAAGCACTAAAAATGTTGTTGTGCTTTGTAACAAAAGAATATAAGTGTCTTCCATTCTAGTTTAAAAGAAATAATAATTATACAACACCTACCATAAGGACTTTCCCTCAATAGTTAAAAAAAAAAATCTTGGAGCATGAGACAGATAAGATGAAGCTACATTGTTTCCAAATCAAATGATAATACAGGTATGAGACATGGGTAAGAATTTATAAAAATAATACAATGCATGATGCGTACCTTTGAAAAGGTTTTCGCATCTCAGAGCTTCAAACTTGCTCCTGCTTTTCTCCAAAACCCTGTCTACACTCCTCCTGCACATCAGTCAAGGTGAGTATCCCTTTGTGTGTCCCTTCTTCAAAGAGATCCTCCCTGACCACCTCCTTCCCTTTTCCTTCATGGAATTTACCATATTTATAACCATGCAGTTGTTCTTATGATTACAGATACTCCTCAGCAAAGGATGGGGTTACATCCCAATAAACCCATCATAAGTTGATGATATCGTACACTGAAAATGCATTTACAATACCTAACCTATCAAACATTGAAGCTTAGTCTAGCCCACCTTAACCATGCTCAGAACACTTACATTAGCCTACAGTTGGGCAAAATATCTCGCACAAAGTCTATTCGATAATAAAGTGTTGACTATCCAATCTAGTTTATTGAATACTGTACTGAAAGTGAAAAACAGAAAGGCTGTCTGGGTACAGAATGGTTGTAAGCATATCAGTTGTTTACCCTCAGGGTCGCGTGCCCGCCTGGGAGCTATGGTTGCTGCCCTGCCCAGCATCACAAGAGGGTATGTACCTCCTGTCACTAGCCCGGGGAAAGAGCAAAATTCAAAATTCGAAGTACAGTTTCTACTGAACACATATCACTTTTGCACCATCTTGAAGTCAAGAGATCTTAAGTCGAATCATCATAAGTTGGGGACGGTCTACATTTATTTAATGTCTGTTTCCCCAACTGGGGCTGGGCACCAGGTCCTTCTGTTTACCACTGAACCCCGCATACCCAGCACACTGCTGAGCAGAGCAGAACCCGCTCTTTATTGGTTGGATGGAAAAAATTAAAACCTGACATGGAAAACCGACCATAAATTTCCAAAGCCAGGAACAGTATGAAGAGGTAAGACTTCAAATACCAAAAGAGGAAGGAAAAGGACATCTGATATACTTTTATTAACTACCTTTAAAATCATTAGCATTCAACTCCACGTGGGTAAAACATTGCCCTGTGCTGTCCCTAGCGTGCTATCTGCCCATCATTCTGTCTTAGCACATGTGTGTCCTCTTCCATACTCGAACCAAGGTCGAATCCTACCTGCTCTGGGAAACACTAGAGATTATTTCCTGAACTTAGGCAGTGGCCGCCCATGAGCTGCAGCTACCAGTCTCTGTGGCTCCCTGTCCTAAGCACAGTCTAAGGAAGGAAAGGGCCAGAGACACAGCCCCTCTGCCCCTCAGCAAGGGAGGAAGCAGGCAGCCTGAACATGTACGGTTGGGAAGCACCCTAAATCAGTGCCTCCCAATTACCTGTGGTGAAGGGCCAGCTAGTTTGTTGATTTCAACTCATATAGATACCTTTAAAAATACAATAAAAATAAATTATAGTTGACCCCTGAACAACACGGGAGTCAGGGGCACCAACCCTCGGCACAATCGGAATTCCATGCATAACTTTACAGTCAGCCCTTTGGATTCGCAGTTCCTCCCTATCCATGGTTTCAACCAACCACAGATCCTGTAGTACGGTAGTACGTATTTATTGAAAAAATCCACATATAAGTGGACCTGTGCAGTTCACACCCATGTTGTTCAAGGGTCAACTGTATTGAAAAAATGAAATGCCACTAATAAAAAACTGCAACGTCAAAGGCCTACCACAATTTCTGAATGCTCACTCTCAATTTCCATACCTGTCTCATTTCGGATCCACATGCAGCAGTCCAAGGACCAGCACCATCTACGAACCACATTTTGAGTAGCAAAAAAAGAAAAGCTTAAATCCTCTTAGAAGCTCCACTCACTCACCACTGACCAACCAGATCACCGAACCTCTCCTAGCGCATCTATAGGAAGAGATGGGGCAGTTTTGCTGTGAAGCTTAATGATTATTACTTCCTTGGCATAGAGGGTATTGGTCTAAAAATGGAAGCCATTATTAATATGACAAATCCCTGTAGGAGGTTTTTCAGTTTACAAAGCTCTTCTTATCTCACCTGATCCCCATAACACTTGACCAGTGTTCTCACCCAGCTTCATGCGGGAAGTCACAGCACAGATGGTGAAGGACTTCCTCAGCACACACTGCCTGACTGGACGCGGAGGGGATGCAGGGCAGGCTGTGCACCCTGGTCTATACGGGACACTTACGCTCTCTGGAATTCCGGGATGCTGAAGATGGCCTGCATCACAGAGCTGAGATAGCAACTGTTGCCCAGGTTCTTGAGACCCGTGTATCCGGGGCCGTACATGGGCTTCAGCTTCGTCCCCGTCTCCTGGATCACCTCCCACTCGCTGATCCGCGGCTGGCTGTCATTGTCCTGGAGCCCGTTCTCTGTCTGGGGCAATGTCATTGAAGAAATACAACTATAACAATGATTATCATTCAAACATCATGTCCCACCAATTATTTCTAACAGCAATAGATGTTTCTGCCTTTCTTCCCCAGTTAAACAGAGAAATAAACAACCTCATTAAAAAAGACTGACATGGTGATGGTTGCACAAGACAAATGAACTTAATACCACAGAATTGTACACTTAAAAAATGGTTAAAACAGTAAATTTTACATTAGGTGTATCTCTCCACAATTTAAAAAAAACCCCACATTTAAAAGATTTTAAAATAAAAGAGACAGAGACTGGGAGGAAAGGAGATAGGAGGAAGAAGAAGACAAATAGGAATCAAAAAAAAAGAAGCAAGCAGAATAATCTCAAGGGCAGATACAATGCAACACAGCAAACAAAAAGCAAAGCAGTTGGAGAAGAAAGTGGAATAAAACCATGGGGTTCGGGAGAAGCTTGACATGGGAGGGAGGTTTAAAGAAGAGCACAGAACACAAATTAAAAAGTGACATGAGTGAGAAAGAGGAGTTACAGAGGAGAACATGAGGAGAGGGAGATGACATGGGCTAAAGCAAAATACGCACAATTAACCAGCTCCCCATAGGGACAAATATTACACAGTCACGATACCAGCCTGAAAACACAATATGAAATGAGGCAAAGCGTTTCCATCAACTATAATCTGTTGGCTTATTCTCTCCACCCCTGCCCCAGGAGCTCTGCTTCCCTTCCTGTAATCAATTAAAGTGATGTTGGTCACAGATCATTTTAAAGGTCATCTCCCCGTACCTTCTCCCTTTAGTGAACAAAGAGTGATTCACGCAACTCTCCATCACAGGAGACAGAAATTTTGCAAGTAAACTCCAACTAAAACAAAATGGTACTGGATGAGGTGTCATTTTTACTATAAAATAAAATTTAAAAATCTAAGCTGATAACCAAAAGAAAATGCTAATTAAGTTCAAGAAGTAAATGCAAACATTAAAACCTAAAACCTATAAAATGAAGATTTGCGTGACAGGAATTATATAAATAAATCAAACAGTTTCCCCACAAAGTGGGAATACAGACAAAAGGAGACCTTTCTTACCCCATGCATATGAAGCATATCAATTCCAAAATGCGCTAAGTGCTTGGCCAAATGAGGATCCAAAACAGGTTCCTCTTCTGGGAAAGAATAAACATCTAGAAGGTGAAGAGAAAATAAGCACTGAGATCTGTAATCAAGTCATTCAATAATCAACACATATTTACCGAGCTCCTACTATGCCCTGGGCTTGGGATATAGCAATGAACAAAACAAAAATCTCTTGTGAGTTTCAACTGGGGGGAAGACAGATGATAAAAAATAAGCATAATAAATAGGTATTTTTGTAAATATACCCATCATATCAATTCTTTTGACATTTCAGAAAGTAATTTTAAAAAGGTTTCTAAAACAAGAAAAAAAGAACAGTGTCCAAGTTAAAATAATTTAAAATTAGACAAATACAAATGCCTAACACAGATTGTTCTAACCCGAACCCCAGTGGCATAGATATAAGTTCGGGAGGAGGGAAGGGTGATGGAGGAAATAGCCACGCCGTCTGCCCATGCAGGGAGAACCTGTGAGGAACAGAGAACACACAGGCCCCCGGGGCTGCCGAGTGGCTGGACCGCAGCGTGAGGTCCAGGACAAAACAAAATTCTGCCTGTGGAACCCTCTATAGTCTCTCTGGTAGTCCCAGACCTACCACCTCACGACCCTCCACCTCCAGCTGCCCCCTCATCCCCTCTTCCCCACTTCAGTGTCCATACCTCACAGAGCTGGTGAGGGATCTGTGAAGACTGCTGTGCTTCCCAAATGCGTCCACCCCACAGCACACAGAAGAAAATGATGATGCATTTAGCACAGTGGGGTAACTCAGGAGGCTCCACCCGCCCCAGGACCTCAGGGATCAGCATGTTGGCCTCATCCGTAACCCACTCACAGCACGCCGGTGTTGGGAAGCTGTGTGTTTGGGGGTGGCAGGGGAGGGTTCTCTCCTCAGGACCCTCATATCCCCCCTGACAACATAAGGCTTTAGACCGCACCTGGCTTCTTGCGGTATGATTCAAAGCAGCAGCATTACCTGGGAGCTTGTGAGAAATGCAGAATCTCGGGCCCAACCCCAAACCTACTGAATGAGAATCTGCATTTTAACAAGATTTCCATGCGCACAGCAAAGTCTGAGAAGCACTGCCTAGCGTTTTCAAAAGCTATCCAAACTGCTGCCTTATCTGTCGTCATAGGGCAGTGCAATGCAGGAGAGGGAAACATTTTCAGGCCCATTTTGCAGGTAAGGAAACGAGGGTTAGAAAAGTTAAATCATTTGCCTCAAACCCCACACGTGGCCCAGAACCCAGGTATTCTGACTCCCGGCCCAGTCCTTTTTCCTCTGCACTAGACTATTTCCTCAGATCTCTCAGGAGACCAAGAGGCTCAGTGAAGCACCATCCTCGGCCCTTAACAGGAATGGAGAGTCAAAAACCACAATTTCTTCACTTCTAAATTTGAAAAACAAAATCTGAAAATAGATATAAAGATACTATTCTTTAGGACAGTAAAATATAGACTGTTCAAGGAGTTTCCTGCTCTTTGGAACAATACCAGGAGGAGAACAAAAAGTAATATATATAGAAACTATGGTGACCCTCTGACCCAAACCCAGATACACAGAGACTCACTGCCACCCCAAAAAAGCCGCTCTTTCTATTATTAATAGATTAAACATTGTATAGCTTTCTCTTCTATCCCTCTTCCCTTAGGGGCCCATTTTAACTTGTGAATAGCAGCCTTCATCTATATTCCTTTTTTAAATATAATTCAGTGCTCTCAAAATCAAAAACAAAAGACAAAATCCCCAGCCCAATTAAGAAAAAATTTCCAAAAAGTTTAAATAACAACAACAAAAAAAAAATTCTTTGAACTAATAACTTAAAGCAAATACATCAACAATATTTTTAATCTATGACACATGACACCAAAATACCACTCAAATATTGGCTGGAAGGTAAAAATGACACTCCCCAGGCATTTATCTTTGATTATTATTAACTAGTGAGATAGTTTTGAAGACTTAAGACTTTAAGCCTCTAAGCCTCTAATTATCAGAGCTCCAATAGAAAATAGTAAGATTGCTAGAAATGCACCATTGGCATGGGTCTAGGATTTTGAAATAAGTGAAAATCACATAGAACTCTATGGTTCTTAAGCCATTAGGCTCCAGCCTAATGAGATATTAGTGAGAAATTAACATTTCCTATCTCCAGTCATTAACTGCTCCAAAAATATGACATGATTTGGTCAGACACAACAGTTACTTCTTACCCCAATGACAAAAACACTTTAGTGAGTAACACACAAGAAATCTAAAAATGAACTGTGATCCTTAAACTTGGCAATCATGAAGAATTTAAAAATGACATGTAGTCATAGAAAAAAATTTTGAAATAGACTCAGGGGCTGCAAATCCTTACACATTTTTCATTGGGAAATTCACTTTATTTCCAACTTCTGCTTAGCAAAGTCAAGTCTTAGCTCAGAAACTATTGTAGCAAATAAGCATTGCCTGACAAGTATTACCCTGCCGACCCCTTCCTTGACTTAAAAGCTTAGAGCCAAGAAACACAGTTAGGAAGCTCACAGAAAGATCCTCCTAGGAATAGTCCAAGCAGAGTTTCATGAGTAACTACGTTTACTTTAGAAGGAAACCAGTCATTGTTTCATTTCAAGTTAAATGACAAATTAAGCCATGGAGAGCATGGAGAGACCCACAGAAGGGTAAAGATAAAAGAAAAGGTTTACAGCATGAATAACTCATTGATGTGATAAGCATGTTAGAAAACAGTATGTGCATTAAGTTCCAAAACTAAGGAAAAGGTTAGAGAATAGAGATGGAGACTAAGACTGAGACAAAGACTGAGAATCTGTAAGGAATTTACATAAAAATGGTAATAATTTCTTTTCTCTGAATGGGAAGGTTTCTTTTTGGTTTTTTGCTTTTCTTTTTTTCCCAAATTTATTATATTTTGATTGAAAAGAATGTTTTATAAGTAATTGCCAAAGATTAAAATGTTTCTATATGGTGGTATACTGTTAGGACTAGTGTACCACTGGTCATCCTCGTTCACCTACAGGGATTCACTCACTCACTCATTCATTCATTTATTGATTCATTCATTATATTCAACAAATATTTACTGAACACCAAATATATACAGATACTGAGGATTTAATATTAAATAAGACAAGCAGGGTCCCTGTCCTCACAAGTTTAAACTTTATTATTTCAAATAGTATTATAAGAATGTTGGTTTAGTATAAAGGACCTCAACAGATGTCTTCTTGGCTATGGTTTACTCATGTAACTTTGGGCTGTCTTTCCTAAGCCCCAGAAAATGGCATAAGTCCAAATTCTGCCCTCAGATAACCCCACAGGAAAGCAGAAGGAGAGAGAGGTAGAGATGTACCTCAACAAGATCTGGTGTTTAGAAAGACTAAAGAAACCAGAGAAGCTGGCTTCACTGCTCTATCATACAGCTCAAATGGGAAAAAAAAACCAACCCAGAACTCTTGGTCAAACACCAAGTCACAAGCCAGAGAGGAAAGGATCTCTCCAGAATAAGTATGATCCATTCACCCAAACTGCATCTCTCCACCATGAGTTTATATTTACATGCCTATAGAGCATCTGCCACAGACAGGAAAAGGATAGAAACAAGAGAATGCTCCAGCAATTAATCTAGAAAACCAAACACAAAATGAATGAGGGCAGAGGTATATACCATCACCTTAGTATAACTCGCAGGCCAGAGAGAACCTAGACTGTGGTCAGGAAAGGGAAACAATTAAGAGGAAAAAGATGTCCATAAAATAGAAAAAAAGAAGAAAAAGAAAAAAAGGTAAATCAGAGGAGAAAACTTAATCAGTGTGTCTGTCTTCCTCCATCTGTTTACAATACAAATATTTACTGAGCACCTACTATGTGTGAGGGGCTATGCTAGATGAGATAGAAGAGTAAACAACAAACGTGGCGCTCAGGCTCTGCCATCCCAGGTGACCACCATTAGACACAGCAACAGGATCTCATGAAAAGTGCCACAGTGGAGCAGCACAGAGGCACACAGAGGGGCACAAACCAGGTCAAAACTAAAATGAAGTAGTCAATGCCTTGATCCAAATCCTTGAGCTGATACCCAGGTCAGGGGTGAAGATGACCAAAGAAGAAAAATCACCTTCAGATGCTGCTGAGCTAGTGCAGGGGCCAGTGGGATAGGCGATTTCACTGCTGCCACGGGCATTACAGGAAGACTCTCCTGTAATCACCAAGGCTTTGAGGATTCTTCTTAGGTAAACTAATTTCTACGATGAAAGAAAAACACACCTTCTCTTGCCTCCAACCCTCTTCATTCCTTTCCCACCAAGAACCTCAACCTTGCTCTGCCAAACGAATGTCTCCTCCCACAGAGGAAAGCTTTTTGTTTGCTTGTATGGTGATCTGTTTCTTATTTTGTTTGCTGCTGTACCCATGGAACCCACAGTGGAATTCGATATGGGGCCCACTTTTATTACCCAGACACCACAATGGCCTAGCCTGGAGGGATCAAGGCTTCCTGGAAGAACTAATTCTAGGCTGAGACCTCAAGATGAGTAGGAGCTTCTCACTGAGCAGGTATGTCCTTACTGGGGAGAAGGAAACCAGGACGATTGGATCACACGACCATTAAATATCTGAGTTCACAACCTGTTTGGATTCCATGTTCACTAAGCAATATTCTAAATATAATTCAGCTTTCCACAGGGAGGGAATGTACTGGTCGAGTTGACATAAACATCCCACTTACAGGTGGTTGTGGTTCTCACTAGAAACTAAAAACTAAACACCCTGACTTTAACACTTTGTCTCTCGTGAGTTGAATTAGCCTCAGTGAGCCTAGCAAGTATGGAAGATGGACCCTCACCAGTGGTACCGTCATCAGGAGGGGGCCACCCCACCCCCAGACAGAGGGCACCCTGCCCTTCTGGGCCTCAACATTCACAAGGCCCATCATCAGACATTTATGGAAACTTTACACATGTTTTCATTAACTTATTTGGCTTTTAAATAAACAATAAGCTACAACTAGCAATCTATTAAACAGATTTAAAAGAAATGAAAATAGAATTGATGCATCCCATAAACTAATATGTAATGATAATTAGACTGAAAATAATTATTTGCGTTAAAACCAACTCTGCACAAGATAAGTCGGAATCAAATCCTGATCTATTGTCAAAAAGTGAACATGGGCTTCCCTGGTGGAGCAATGGTTAAGAATCCGCCTGCCAATGCAGGGGACACGGGTTCAAGCCCTGGTCCAGGAAGATCCCACATGCCGCGGAGCAACTATGCCCGTGTGCCACAACTACTGAGACCACGCACTGCCACTACTGAAGCCCGCACGCCTAGAGCCCATGCTCTGCAACAAAAGAAGCCACCACAATGAGAAGCCCGCCTACCGCAACAAAGAGTAGCTCCCACTCGCCACAACTAGAGAAAGCCCACGCACAGCAACAAAGACCCAACACAGCCAAAAATATAAATAAAAATAAATAATTTTTAAAAAAATAGTCATTAAAAAAAAAAAGTGAACATTGCCTCAGCTAAGTGAGTTTAAGAACCCTCATCACAGGTGCACATTCTACATCGCTTTTGCCAATGTTTTATGCTTTCTATGGTTGAAAAAAGAGTACTTATTCAAATACTCTCAATTACATGAAGAGTAATTTGCGCACCACAACTACTGAGCCCACGAGCCACAACTACTGAGCTCACACACCAGAACTACTGAGCCCGTGCGCTCTGGAGCCTGTGAGCCACAACTAGAGAGAAGCCCACGCACCACGATGAAAGATCCCGCATGCCACAACTAAGACCTGAGACAGCCAAAAATAAATAAATAAATAAATGTTTTTTTTAAAAAAATATGCATAGAGAATAGAATTAATCCTTGCCTTTACTACTAGCATACATTTAAATAGAATATAATTATTTAAGTACTTATAGACCAGCTGGTTCATTTAATCAAAGTATCCATGCCTCCATGCATAAGATTTTGTTTGGAACTTAAAGATGAAAAAGACATAGCTCAAGCAAAATTTTAGAACAAATCCCCATATACAAATAATTGTTGTCTTGAACAGGATGTTCTGAGAGCTGGACTTCTAATAACTGGTCTTATCAAAACACTACATAATATTACTCAGCCCTGAAAAAGAATAAAATATTGCCATCTGCAGTAACATGGATGGACCTAGAGATTATCATACTATGTGAAGTCAGACAGAGAAAGACAAATATCATATGACATCACTTATAGGAGGAATCTAAAAAGATGATAAAAATGAACTTATTTACAAAACAGAAACAGACTCATAGACATTGAAAACAAACTTATGGTTACCAAAGGGAAAACAGGGAGGGGGATAATTTAGAAGTTTGGGATTAACAGATACACACTACTATACATAAAATAGATAAACAACAAGGACCTACTATATAGCACAGGGAACTATATTCAATATTTTGTAATAACCTATAATAGAAAAGGATCTGAAAAAGAATATATATATGTATAACTGAATCATTTTGCTGTATACCTGAAACTAACACAACACTGTATGTAAATCAACTGTACTCCAATTTTTAAAAAAGGCTCTGCATAACAGAGCACTAAAAGTAGAAACATCTGAATTATCCTCCCCTTGCAATTGTACCCAATAGAATGCCTACATTACAAACTCTTCTTTCTCTCTATAGGCCCTACAAGAACAATGATGGTTACCATATACAGCAGTCATCCAACAGAACAATGACCTGTAAGCACTTTGCTGTAACCCTGAATCCAACTGCATGTCCTGAATTTCCTCCTCAGATCCTGGAAGTCTTTAGGATTCAACCTGGCTTGTGTAGCGGTTCATTTATTTGAGGGGAAAATGTCTGGCACCAGCACCTGAGACTCTTGCAGCTACTTTTCTCTAATGAGTTAAAAGAAGTCCACTAAACTTTGGAAGTTTACCCAAAAGGTGAATCAAAAGAATCTTGCCATGACCTAACTGCCAGCCCTCAATTATAAAGCAGATAAATGAAACCAGTTGGATGGAGAGGGCATGGCTGACAAAGAGTGTACAATATTCAGTGAAAATATCCTCACTAATTAACTTTGAGGCTGGCTAATTCAGTCAGAGAAAGATAGCAGAGAAGAAAAGCCAAATGTCTTTATATTTTTCCTAAAAAAATCATCTTACCTTAAAGTAAAGAAGAAATAAAGATTAAAACCTGGACAGATGGAGAAACTGACCTGGGTGTGGGTGCAGGTCTGTGCTTCATAAGTGTTTTCAGTGATGCTGAGATGATGGGCTCTTATGGCCACTGCTCAGTATTTAAGTTTCTCATTATTAACCCTGATGTAATTTCCCTTTTCCCTCACCAAATGGTAGAAGGAATTAACTGTACAAACATAGCCAAAAGCTAACATACAGTGTGAGAGCACAAAGAAGACCAGTTCTGAAGCTGACAGTACAAGTAGGAACCACTTCTAACGCTTTGCTGCACTGGACACCATCACTGCCTGCTGATGTCAGGGGCTCTGAACACACAGTATCTTTAAAACCCATCTCCTCCATAATGAATCCATTTGTACCTAAAATGACACTAATCCCCATAATGAATTCTAGGCCTTCAGCCTACTATTCTAATGGTGGGTTTGCTTATGCACACTCACTTCACAAGTCCTGGTTCCTGCTTCTGTCCTCTTAGCCAAGAGATATTCAGAAAGATACTAACAAAGCAGCAAACTTTTATCACGACCTTACGGTGTGCACTGGCCTAAATGCTTATGCACCTTAACAAACCTGTGAGGGAGGTACTGTGATTATCCTCAAGATGAGGAACCTGAGGCTTAGAAGGATTTGAAAACTCACCCAAGATCTCACAGCTAACAAGAGGCAGAGTGAGGATTCGAACCTGGGCCGAGTCCAGAGCTGATGCTCTCCAACCCCAGACATTAAGGCACTGGTTAAATCTAAGAGGGAGCCGCTGTAAGTTCCCAAGCTGGTAAAGGCACACTCACCTGCCCCGTCAGGAGTGATGGCTCCCAGTTTCACAGCTAGAGGGTAGCCCAGGTCTCTGTAATGCTCCAGCGCATGCCCGTTGCCCCCGGAACTGTCAAAGAACCACTTCCCACACAGCACAGAGCCGTCGGTCAGATTCAACCAGAGGTTTTCTCGCAGGTCACACCTGGCACACTTCCAACCACTGTAAAATCATCAGACAGCAGTTAGCACAGCCAGAGTACAAGGCGTGATTAGAAAATTAACATCTAAGAAAATGGAGTGTCTCAAGCTGGGGGCAGTTGGCGCAGTCACAGGAGACCGTCAGCGGAATAACAGAGATCCATTCCAGAGCAGCAGGGCCACTCAGTAACCTGCCTGCCTCCCAAATGGGGGCCAGCTCCTCCCAGCTCCTTCGAGACGGTTCTTTCTTTTTTTTTTTTTTTAAGTCTTTTATTTATTTATTTATTATTTTTGGCTGTGTTGGGTCTTCGTTCCTGTGCAAGGGCTTTCTCTAGTTGCGGCAAGCAGGGGCCACTCTTCATCGCGGTGCGCGGGCCTCTCACTATCGCGGCCTCTCTTGTTGCGGAGCACAAGTTCCAGACGCGCAGGCTCAGTAATTGTGGCTCACGGGCCCAGTTGCTCCGCGGCATGTGGGATCTTCCCAGACCAGGGCTCGAACCCGTGTCCCCTGCATTGGCAGGCAGACTCTCAACCACTGCACCACCAGGGAAGCCCTGAGACGGTTCTTTTACTTTAGAAAAGACACAGAACCTGAGGGTAGGAGGGAAGGGCATTTCCTTAAAATTCCTTACATGAGAGACTGTGGAGCCTGCGTAAGCTTGAAACATTAAAGATCCCATGTGTATAAACACCTGAAGTTCCAAAGCATTAGCCACAAGCAGTAAGACTGGTTTAAACAAAACTCTACTACACTGACAATCTAAATTAAGTAGAAAGGAAAACAACTTAACTGAAGGTTGAATGTCAAGTATGTGCCAGGGGCTTTACAGAAGTTTTATCATTTAATTCTAATATATACTCTGCAGCATTATTACCATCCCCACTATCAAAGGGAGAAAAAGCCCCGAGGTACCATGCCTTCTCTAAGACCACACAGAACAGGAATGCAGTACAGTCAGGGTTCAACCAGAAGGGACACATTCCTCATCTACCTGCTCTTTCCTTCCAGCACCTGCCTCTGGAAACACACTGGCATCTGATTACAGGAGGCGCAAAAGGAGCCTAAAGAGCATTCCAGCCAAAACGTGACAACCAAGGACTATTGTCTGTCTTTGTAAGTTGGGGGCCCCAGAAGCAGACTCTGAGACAAAGATGTGAATGCAAATGGCTCATGTGGGAGGCTATCCCAGGAGGCACCCTAGGGGAGCGAGGGAAGAGAGACTGAAAGGGCAGGAAGCCAGTGCAGGCACTGTGAACAAGCAGATGACCCCATGGGCCACTGGGGCTCGGTCCGGCTGGGCAACTCCAGGAGACAGTTACCCCACCCGAGCGTAGGGATCTAGGGTGTTCCTCCCTCCACTCCACAGTCACTGGCTGAGGGACGTTCCAGGAGCACAGGAGGGAGCACGGCTCTGCAGCGTTTCTGACTGTCCGGTGCACTGGCCCACCTGGCTGGGGCAGGCAGAGAAAGCCCTCAAGCGAGGAGCTGCAGGTGCTCACAACCGGAGGCCTCAGGGTGGGGATGGGCTCCAGGGCAGGGGCTGGCCATGGTCAGCGTCTACTACAAGGGATAATTCTAGAGAATAGTTTTGAGCTTTTTTAAAATATTAATTAATTAATTAATTTTGGCTGTGTTGGGTCTTCGTTGCTGTGTGCGGGCTTCCTCTAGTTGCAGCAAGCAGGGGCTACTGTTCGTTGTGGTGCGCGGGCTTCTCATCACGGTGGCTTCTCTTGTTGCGGAGCACGGGCTCTAGGCATGCGGGCTTCAGTAGTTGTGGCTCGAGGACTCTAGAGCACAGGCTCAGTAGTTGTGGTGCACGGGCTTAGTTGCTTCGCGGCATATGGGATCTTCCCGGACCAGGGCTCAAACCCGTGACCCCTGCGTTGGCAGGCGGATTCTTAACCACTGTGTCACCAGGGAAGTCCCAAGCTTATTTTTAATAAAAGGCATCTGATAAGAAAATATATAATTGCTAATTCAGTGAAGAGGTAGAAAAATAAATATTCCTTTGGCCCGTTTTGTGGGGGAAAGTTCCATTTTGCTGTCTGACCCTCACCTTGGAGGAATCCTGACTCCGTTGTCTAACTGGGTGAGGTTATTTGCATATTTGGACACTGGCAATTCATTTTCCCATGTATCTGGGTCCTGCTTTCTGTATGGAGATTTTGAGCTGAGTACTGCATCACAAGCAATTGTTACCTGTAAGAGAAATACAGATGTGATATATTAAAACAGCTTGAGAGAACAGCAACTTCTATAAAATGAATTTTAAAGTTTATTAATAAATACAGCTTAATTCAAGAAAATTCAAAGAGCTCAGTTACCACGAGAGCAAGATGCTAGTTTCCTGACTCCAGCACATTCTCCCCGGGTCTAGCTAGGTTTTATCCTGGCCTGGAGTTTGCAATAGTAACAATGACACAAGATAGCAAAGAACCAAATCCAGTTTGTAAACCCAAGCATAAGAGTCAGATTTAACCATTGCTACCTCTTAGCAAGTGGAGTGAAAAGTATAAGGTGAACAATTTACAAGGGTGAAATTAGCAACAGGAATGCCTAGGATTTACCCAAGTGGTGTGTTTTACTCCTAACAAATATACACCCAGACAACCGATATCCTCAACTCGTCACACAATGATATGTGGTCAAGGGCACTTGAATGAAATGCAAGCAGCATGGCTCCACTTCTTAATCTAGTGCAAATGTGACACTGGATGGGGACATGCCTGGATGTCTCTGTGTCAGATCAGCCCACATCATGAGCAAATCTGTGATGTCCGGCTTGGCACCAACTGACCACGGGGGAGGGCGGACTCTCTGCTTTCTCCCAAACCCCACTGATTCTGGATATATGCCTCTCGCCACATTCGCTACTTGCTTAATGCTATAAAGCGATTTCTAACTCTCTTTAAAAACATATTCTGATGAGAATGCAAAATGGTGCAGCCACTTTGTAAAATAATTTGGCAGGTCCTCAAATGGTTAAACAGAGTTACCATATGACCCAGCAATTCCAATCCTAGGTATACACCCAAGATAAAAAGAAATACGTGTCCACGCAAAAACTTATACATAGGGCTTCCCTGGTGGCGCAGTGGTTGAGAATCTGCCTGCTAATGCAGGGGACACGGGTTCGAGCCCTGGTCTGGGAAGATCCCACATGCCACGGAGCAGCTGGGCCCGTGAGCCACAATTGCTGAGCCTGCGCGTCTGGAGCCTGTGCCCCGCGACGGGAGGGGCCGCGATAGAGAAAGGCCCGCGCACCGCGATGAAGGGCGGTCCCCGCACCGCGATGAAGAGTGGCCCCCGCTTGCCGCAACTGGAGAAAGCCCTCGCACGAACCGAAGACCCAACACAGCCAAAAATAAATAAATAAATAAATAAATAAATAAATAAGAAAATCCTTTAAAAAAAAAAAAACTTATACATAAATGTTCATAGAAGCATTATTTATAACAGCCAAAAGTAGAAATGACCCAAATGCCTATTAATGATAAATGGATAAAGTATTGTATTTTGATACAATGAAATGTTATTCAGCAATAAAAAGGAATGAAGTAGTGATACATGCTACAACATGGATGGATCTTGAAAATATACGCTAAGTAAAAAAAAAAGCCCGCCACAAAGAACCATGTATTGTATGATTCCTTTTGTATGGAATGTCCAGAATAGGCAAATCCACAGAGACAGAAAGTACATTAGTGATTGCCAGAGACTAGAGGGAAATAAGATAGTTGTGACGGATGCCCAACTCTGAATATAATAAAAGCCATTGAATTGTTTGAAAAACAATTTTTAACAAAAATCTGTATTCTACATCACTAGCATCCTGTACAATTAGCTGAACTTCATACAGAATATTTTCCTCTGGGTAGCACTGACAACGGACCCCAGAATGGATTAAGAGACAAGCTCTGCGGTGACCTAAATGGGAAGGAAATCTAAAAAAGAGTGGATATATATACACGTACAACTGATTCACTTTGCTGTACAGCAGAAACTAACAGAACATTGTAAAGCAACTATACTCCAATAAAATAAAATAAGCTACAAGGAAAAAAAAAAATAGAGACAATGGAGGAAGTTCCCTCAGCTGCCATCCCACTCCCACCCCAACCCAGGCTCTGAGCAATTCCTATCAGTCCTACATCCAAAATCTATTTGCAGTCTACCTCTTCTTGATTTCGGCCATACCCATCCTTGCTCAGCCATCGTCCCAGCTCACCCGAATGGCCACACAGCAGCCTCCTTACGATCTCCTTTCTCCCACTCTTGCTCCCTTTTCTCTGCCTGGCAGCCAGTGATCTGCTGTGAACATTAGATCCCATCCTTTTCCAGCTTAAAACTCTCCAAGGTTATACTAAACACTAC